>NW_009267893.1:0-676 GCF_000687185.1 Egretta garzetta
TTTTTTTTCCCTGAGGCAGTCAGGGCTGGACCAGGCTGGAGCCAGGTTTCCCCTCTGAGCATGTCCTTCTGCTGGGCTGAGGACCGGGCTCTGCTCCTGCTGTCCCTTCAGTGCAGCAATGGCAGGGCTGAAGTGCACCAAACAGCCTGGGACGTTCACTCTGCAATAGCCCAAATCCCCCAAACTGGTTCTGCTTTTAATATCATTACCAGACTAATGGGCACTTGTGCTGTAGGTAGAAGTAACGAGGAAGGTAATTATCCCTTCAGTCGTAGCTGGCAGAAAAACTCGATGTACCCAGAGTGGCTGAGGAATAATTATTTTGAGGAACTAACACCCAATCATACACAGAGGCTTAATGAAAACAGACCGCAATAAATTGGAAATGGACTTTTGTGTCATTTACCAGCCCTTTCTCTGTCCTCCCTACAAACCCATCCAGATAGTGGTGTGTCCGTCTGTCCCCCACCCCTCCTTTTTTTCAATGGTGCATGATACATTTCTTTCTAAATGCATTGGATTTGCTTTTCTACTTAAAACTTCTAAGATGTTGTTTACAAACTAATTTACTAAACCTGCATAAAATGAATAGTAGGGTCTCTTTGCATGACAAATCATTAACAAGTGACAAAAAGCAACTGCTAAGCAAGTGGATTGTGGCACATTTATGGGACAC
>NW_009267894.1:0-676 GCF_000687185.1 Egretta garzetta
ATATGCAGACCATTTTATAAATAAGTGTGGGGGCTTTTTTATGCCAGCTCTGTATCTAAGGTAGGTCGTTCCTCACTGTACAAGGTGCAGATCTGTACCTAAATATCAAAATACTAAACCTGACATTTTTCACTTGCCTCATGCCTTCCAGTAGGGAAAAATATGTTTCACAAGGAGATATTTTTCCTGAAAAAACCCTTGACATTCCGTGTGGGTGAATGTACCCTGCTATCTTACCATAACATTAGAAAAAATGATGAGATTGAAAAAGACTTTTGTTTTATTATCTTTTTTGCGTATATTGGTGCATGGCTTAAATCTGCCAAGTGTAAGTTAGATCAGGATTGCATGGAATATAGAGAAGGCAGTCATTGTGTTACAGGTGAGTTTTAACTGGGAAGAACTGTGAAATCAAACAAAAAGAGTGGAGGTAAAATGTAAGGTTCAAAGATGTACAGAGAAAACAAGACAAGGCTGCTTTGAACAAATGCAAACTTCTGTAAGATACATAGGAGACATAATGAAGATTTATCTACATTGTGTACTGAGGGGATGGAAGAAGCCTGGTAGATGGTAGTGTCGGAAGAGTGCTATGGAAGTGGGCAGCACAACAGATGTTAATTCGCAGTATTGGATGATTTCAGATGAGGTTCAACAAGGCCAAGGGCCGGGTCCT
>NW_009267895.1:0-676 GCF_000687185.1 Egretta garzetta
GAGGTGAGTCCCACCAGTCCGGAGTTGGTGCCACCAGTGGCACCACACACCCCTGGCAGCTCCCCGCGAACCACGGGGACATGCGTGTCACACGGTGACACGTCCCAGTCCCCTCCCAGGGTGACGGTCAGACCCTCGCCCCTCCTCTGCCCCCGTGCCAGCAGACCCTGCTGCGCTTTCACCCCGGGCGTCACCGGGATGTTGGCACTTACCACCGAGCCGGGCAGACCTCTGAGACCATCGGGGCCCTGCTTCCCAGCAAGGCCCTGGGGACCCACGGGACCCGTCTTGCCAGGAGCACCCACTGCGCCCGGTTCTCCCTGCGGGGACAGAGCAGCCGGGTGAGGCCGATCCCATTCGTGGGAGCCTGGCGACGCTGCTGGGGGTTGCCCTGTGGGGCACCACCGGACCCCAGCGTGGGGTGGGGGCAGTCACCGAATCGCTCACCTTGGCGCCCTTCTCGCCCTGACGCCCCTCGGGGCCGGGGGAGCCAGCTGGGCCCTGAGGAGAGGAGGAAGAGGGTGGTGAGAGGTGGCAACTGCCAGGCGGGTGGCGTGGGGGGTGTCAGAGCCAGAGCCGGGCACAGCCGGCGCTTACCCTCTTCCCCAGGGGACCGGGAGGACCGTTCTCGCCTGTGGGACCCGGCGAGCCCTAAGGGAGAAGAGAAAGGAGTCGA
>NW_009267896.1:0-676 GCF_000687185.1 Egretta garzetta
GCTATTGCTAATCAACCATCAAACATTGTAATGAATCAAGAGATAAGTTGGGCAATTTATAAATTTCATTAAAAGATATAATTACAGACTTATGCACACCTGGAGTAAGAAGCCAAATTGCCCTCGGTGTGTGCGTTTGGGCTCCAAACCCGGGTTACACCATACGCCTTTCACAGGCCGGGTGATCTCCACCTCTATTTTTCTGCAGTTCTACATTTCTAAAAGGATTCTTCGAAGTATTCTGAAGCACTACAAGGCTGCTTGGTTTTGTTCTTTTTGTTCTGTATCTGCTTACCAAGCAGGGAAGAGTTACGGAGGGTCAACGTGAAAAGTAGCCTAGCCCTGATGCTGGCTCTCTAGCTCTGCTGATGGACATCTGCTTAAGGAAGGGCGGGCTCACAGCTCTTGTAATTCCGCCTTCCTTGCTGTCCTGTAGGTACTAATGTCACAGCATTCCCGTATGGGCTAAATTAACAAATATAGGATTATCTAGGATTTTTATTTTGTGAGAAACAGATCCCCTGGGTCAATCACGAGACTTCGTGTTGCTGAATTCGGTACGGGCAGGGCAGGACTCACAGCAATGTTACCTGGTGAAGTGATGGGCACATACAGGTACCAATCTTCAAATCTGATCTCAAGGGCGGGACTGCACAGATGCTGAGTGTAAAGTAGG
>NW_009267897.1:0-676 GCF_000687185.1 Egretta garzetta
TTTCCCACCTGGAACTGGGTGGAGAAGCTCAGTGACCCTCCCTGGGGATGGGCTGCGCTGGGAGTTTGGGTGCTCCGGCTCCCAGATCTCCTTTCCTCTTGCCCATGTTGTCCCCACGGTCCCTGGTGTTTGCACCCTGGCCTGAGCTATACAGGGTTTTGCACAGCAAGTGGAGAGATGCCAACGATTTTGCAAGACAAGCTCAGGATTTTAGGACCTTTTACCCATCAAGGTGTCCAGTCCCGCTTTAGCCTCGTGCCGTAACTTCTGGCTGGTGTCGGATGTGGACGTAAGCAGATGCTTTCTCCATCCTATGATCAGCTGGGTTGGAGAGAGAGGAGTTTTTAAATGACAGAAAGATCCTTAGCAACGAAACAAGAGTTAGTGTTAAAAATAAAGAAAACAAGACAGCTTGTTTCATCTAAACAGAAGGGTTATTAAACAGGCTTGAATTAATCAGTGATCTGCCAGAGCTCTGAAATTGAAAAGCGGGGCAGAGGAGCATGGAGCAGAGGAGTGGGAAGAAGCCACTTTCTCGGGTAGACGTTGATGTCCAAATGCTGTAGGAGAGGAGGTGATGTTCAGTGGATGGTGGGATGGACCCAAGATGGCTCCATCCAGGCTTTGGGGTCATAGAATCCCAGCCTGGCAAGGGTTGGAAGGGACCTCGGGAGAT
>NW_009267898.1:0-676 GCF_000687185.1 Egretta garzetta
AACAAACCCAGCTTCCTGCAAATATTCACAGATTTAAACCTTTAAAGGAGTTTTCTTTAAGTAGAAACTGACTGGACTCAATGGATGAACAAATAGCACATTTAAAAGACCTCTCCAAAATAGAGTTTTCTGGAAACACATTAATTTATATTCCTGTTGAATTAAAAAATTGTATATGGAAAACCAAAGCTGACCTCAGCAATAATAGGCTCTCTCAATTTCCAAATGCGTAGTGTGCACTGTTTGATCTTGAACCCTTAAATCCTAGCGGCAACGCTATTTCAGAAATAATTAAAGATTTGGAGCATCTGGAGTTAAACAAAAATAAAGTGTCCTTGTTTTCTGCATGCTTGTGTACCCTTACAGAATTATTTTACTTGGATGTAAGTGAGAATGAAATCAATAGCACGTCAGCAGTGGTGCTCGAGATGAAGGCTCTCCAGGCACCGCTGTTACACCGCAAGTGTGACTCATTTCCTGAAGAACTGTGTTCTTTGACGTTTTTAAAAGCACTTGATATCTCAAATAATCAGATAAAGAGTATTCCTTTACAGATTAGCCATCTAGAAGTGATCAAAACCCTAAAAGTTTCAGTTTGCATCTTTTCCTTCTGAAACGTCATCTTTCTCCAGCGAAGGCATTGACGGCGTGTCAAATGAATGGGCTGAAGGTAAGA
>NW_009267899.1:0-677 GCF_000687185.1 Egretta garzetta
AAAAAAAAAAAAAAAGTGTTTCCTGATCTTTAAAGGCAACTGCCTGGAGTTCAGTCTGTGCCCATTGCTTCTTGTCCTGCCCCTGAGCACCACTGAGAAGAGTTTGGCTCCACCACCTTCACGCCCCACCACCACCGCCCATTTGTACACACTGATGAGGTCTTCCCCGAGCCTTCCCTTCTCCACACAAAACAACCCTGGCTCTTTCAGGCCCTCCCTGTATCACAGATGCTCCAGCCCCTTCATCACCTTTGCGGTCTTTCACTAGACTCACTCCAGTACCTTCATCTCACTTTTGCACTGGGCAACCCAGCACTGGGCACAGCACTCCACAAGCCATCTCCCTGGGGTGCAAGAGAAGGTGCATCTCTCTTGACCTGCTGGTGACAGAAGTCTTCCTAACGCAGCCCAGGAGGCGGGTTGGCTGCCTTTGCCACAGGGGTGTGCGTTGCTGGCTCGTGGTCAACTTGGTGTTGACCAGCACCCCCAAATTCTTCTCTGCAAAGCTGCTTTCCAGCCAGTAGGACCCCAGCCTCTGGTGATGCATGGGCTTATTCTTCCTTCCCCTCTGCAGGATTTCACATTGCCCTTTGATTGCCCCAAGCCCTTCGCACAGGACCCCCATTGGCCCGTTTCTCCAGCCTACCTAGGTCCTTCTGAATGGCAGCATAACCATG
>NW_009267900.1:0-677 GCF_000687185.1 Egretta garzetta
AAAAAAAAAAAAAAAAAAGCAAAACCAAAAAAACCCCAGAAGGTTAAATTTTTGTTCTATCAGAGATCCCACTTTTTTTAATATATTCCGTACCTGAGTATGACTTTTTTTGGCTGTCCTCCAGTGCCTCCAGTTTTTTCTTTGAAGCTCAGTTTTTTTAAAGATTAGTCAAAGCCACAATCTTATGAGCCTCACATTCTGTATGATGTGTTCCTAAATGAGATCTTGCAGCCTACTTTTACTTTATAAGCCGACCCAAATGCTGCATTGGTTTCCAGAATTTTAAATGCAAATATTGTACCTTCAAAAGCTGGTTGCTGTAGGTGAAGGAGCTTGTAAAATTTGAATTTGTTTCCAGCTTTAGTATTTATAGTAATTGCTATGACTTCAGTAAATAAAAGCCTCAGTATAGTTCCATTGTCTTCCACTGCGTTCTGTATTTTACCAGTAGCACTGACAGAATACTGCATCCCTTGGGAATCCTTGATTCCCAATGTAGATTTCAAAAGCAGTAGAAGGAGCACCCTCAAGACTGACTGGTAATCTACAGTTCACATCCAGGAGAACACAAAACGTTTCTGTTGTCTTAAAGGACAGCTGTACCTTTCAGAGAACAGGAAACTGGAGTTTTAACAAGAAACTAACAAAAATTCTTGGAAACTTGAGAAAATAATTAT
>NW_009267901.1:0-677 GCF_000687185.1 Egretta garzetta
GACAGAGGATGTGGAAGAGGCTGACATACTCAATGCCATCTTTGTCTTGGTCGTTCTGGTAAGGCCCACCTTCAGCAATCCCAGGCCCCTGAGACTCATGGAGCAACGAAGACTTACTCACACTGGAGGAGGACCAATTTAGGGAACATTTAAACCAACTTGACATATAGAAGTCCATGGGACCTGATGGGAGGCACCCAAGAGTGCTAAGGGAGCTGGCCAATGTAGTTACAAGTCCACTCTCAAATATCTTTGGTTGCAGTGAGCAGGGGAAGTTCCTAAGGACAGGGAGAAAGCAAATGCCACTCCTATCTTCAAGAGCAAGAAGAAAGATCTTGGGAACTACAGGCTGCTCAGCCTCACCTTAATCCCTGGGAAGATGATGGAGCGAGTAATCCTGGAAGAAGAACAAGGTGACTGGAAGAAGTCAGCATGGATTTATGAGGCTTATGAAGGCGGAATCATGTTCGGCCAGCTCAATAGCCTTTTAAAATGAGATGACTGGTGGATGAGGAGAGAGCTGTGGCCTTTGTTTACCCTGATTTTAGTCAAGTCTATTTTCACAGACAAACTGATGAAGTACAGGCTAGATATGTGAATGGTAAGGTGGACTGAAAACTAACTGAACTGCTGAGTTCAGAGAACCGTGATCAGTGGCAAAAAGTCCTGCTGGAGGC
>NW_009267902.1:0-678 GCF_000687185.1 Egretta garzetta
GGCTCCCCCCCTCCCCATCTGTGGGGCAGAGCGTGGGGGTGGTGGGGTGGCAGCAGTGAAGGACGGGGCGATTAGCCAGCGGGCAAACAGCCTCCCCACGTGCCGCCTCGCTCCCTGCCTGCCATGGCACCACCTTATCAGCTCCTGCACTGGGTACGGGGCTGCACCGCATGGGTGGCAGTGGGATGGGTGCAGGGACCCACTCCCCGTCCTGGGTGACTCAGCCTCGGGGATGTGGGTTCTGGCCCTACCCCACAGCAAGGCATGGGGGGAACCTGTCAAAAAATGGCCTCTTCTTCCTCCTCCTCCCTTGACTGGTGAAGGTTCCAGTTCCACCATAAACTGGTGACCTCATGAGTGACATCAGGGCTTTTATTCTTCTTTTCCCTCTCTGAGCACGCAGGAGCTGCTTTTCCTGGAGGTGTCTGAGCCGGGCATCGCTGGGCACGCCTGGCCTGGCCATGCCTCCCTCCACTCCCCCTTTTTGGGGCTGCCTTGCAAAGCCGGCTCCCAGCCAAACACCCTCTCACCATCACCCCCACAGGGCGGAGTGGGCTCGGGGGCAATGCCTGGCCAGCTGGAGGCTCCCAGCTTCGCACCTCTGCCCGGCCCTGGGGTTTCCTCTGAGGCAGGGCAGGCAATGTCTGTGGCACGGAGTTTCGGCAATAACCCTGCAAC
>NW_009267903.1:0-677 GCF_000687185.1 Egretta garzetta
TCTTTAAATAAGATTCTTCTAATGAAACTAAGTTTATTTGCAATGTCCTATCTCTGAGTGTGATGTTATCTGCAGTTTGATTAGTTGAAAGGAGAACAAGCAGGTGGTGGATGACTCCTCATCTGACAGTTTCCAGGGAGGGATTCAGGTGCTGCCTCTTTCAGTCTGAATTTTCCCATTGCAACAGCCTTTCCACAGAGAAATGAGTGGTGAGAAGACAGGATGCAAACACATCAAGAAAAGATTTTAAGTTCTCCTTTCTCCATTTCTTCTTTCTTCCTTAAAATGGAAACTAAAGCTTAGCTTTAACTTTGTTAATTTGAAAATTTTTACAGGTTTTACTGGCTGAAGGAACCTGCTGCCTGCTCAGAAGACCTGCTAAAAGCTCCATCTTGGAAGAATTTACTTAGGTGCCTCACTCTGTGTTGGTAAACAATACAGCTCATCAGGACTGTGCTCATGTGTAATGATAGGCCTATGCTTCGGGGTTTTCATCTTTTGGACTTCAGTAATTATACAGCCTGAGTCAGCTCACCTCTCTTGCAGTATTTCAGATCATCATATTTACAGAGAAATTCATGGGAACTTTTTAAAAATTGAGACTCAAGACCATAAATGATCCCTTTTCTGCAGCTTTGTAAACTTATAATTTGTGTTCTTTTTTCTTTTTTTTTTTT
>NW_009267904.1:0-678 GCF_000687185.1 Egretta garzetta
AAGAGGAAATGCAATGTCCTGCACCTGGGATGGAATAACCCCATGCACCAGGATGTCCTGGGAGCCAGCTCTAGCCTCAGGGAAATGGTAGAACTGGGGGGCTTGCAGCAAAGGACAAAGGCTCCTGGAGCACAGGAACTTGAACATGAGTCAGCAGCATGCCCTGGGGCTGATGGCAGGGTGGGCTGCATTAGGAAGAACATAGCCAGCAGGTTGAGAGAAGTGGTCATTCCCTTGCGTTTGGAACTTGTGAGACCACAAGTGCGTTACGGCATGCAGTGCTGGGCTGCCCAGTACAAGATAAATGTTGACAAAGTAGACTGGGTCCAGAGGAGAGTCGCTATGGTGGTTGGGGGCTGGAGCACATGACACAGGAGTCTGAGAGAGCGGGATTTGCTCAGCCTGAAGAAGAAAGGGTTAAGGGGGACCTAGTTGCTGTGCGCAATCACCTAACGGGTGGTCATAGGGACTTTTGACAGATGAGCATAGTGAAAAGCCAAGAGGAGGTGGACACAAGGTGCAGGAAGGCAAATTCTGCCTGGATTTAAACAAAAAAATTCCTCAGTGAAGGTGTTTAATCACTGGAAGAGGTTGCCTGGAGAGTTTGTGGAATCCCCTCCTAGGAGATGTTTAAAACTCAGCTGGTCAGTGAGCAAGTAACTGGCTCTAACTGAATTT
>NW_009267905.1:0-678 GCF_000687185.1 Egretta garzetta
GCTCTTCCCTGTCTGATCCCCTTTTTTCAGCTGAGGCGAGGCTTAGCTGTAGGAAGACGATTAAAAATGGCATATTGTCTGCCCCTGGAATTTCTGACACAACCTCAGCGCAGACCTTGCTGGCGATTGTGTTTTTGACAGTAACAAGACACTCTGTAACTCGGGATTTGGAGACTTTCTGTTCTCCTGCCCTTGCACTTAATGAAAACAGAGTTTGTTTTAGAAAGAAAAAAAACCTTTCTAAGTTAATTTCGGCTCGGTTCAAAGCAGGGGATACAGAGACAGGATCCGAAGCTCGCATTCAGGAGGAAATTTGAGGGAGGAAAAGGATAAGGTGCGTTAGGAAAAGAAAAATCCTTTTCATTTTCCAAGAAGGTATTATGAACAGTAGAGAGAAAAAAAAATTACTTGACAAGGTTTTTCTAAAGAGGAAGAATAGCGTAAAGTGCTGGTTAAATTCCCATTGATCTTTCATTCAGCTTCCCATATACATGTGGGCTTGACTATTTGATATTTCCTTTCACTGTCATAGGTAATAACCGAGTGGAAACATTTCTAAATAACTGCCTATGATTCTTCTATTGTAGTGATTAGTGCTGAATAATTATTAGCTCTGCTGCATATTGCATGGATAGATATGATGCGAGTAACTAGAAGCTGTCAGCCACTGGCATCTGT
>NW_009267906.1:0-678 GCF_000687185.1 Egretta garzetta
GCTGCTCAGCCTGTGGAAATCCAGTACAATTTGGATGCAGGCGCCTGGATGCGAGAATGGTTTTGTCACGGCTTTGTTATATAATAAACATTTTAAGACATGTTTGCTCCTGTTAAGAGTTCTCGTGTGCAGAATGCTGCCAAAAATGCAGCTTGGAGTGAAAATTGACAGCCAGGTCTCTGATGCATTGTTCAGCAATGGAAAATAAAGCTGACTGTGCCCAAAAGTTGTGGTCCAACACTCCCTGCCTGGAGCGTGGGTCGCACGATGCTCAATGCACAAATTTAATTGTGCGCATTCAGAAAGGAAGGCTCCTTGTGAAAGAATTTGGACTAAACATAGTTGCAAGGGTGAAAAGACAAGTCCTCATGTCAGATAGGTAAATATGTATTTCTGGCAGGCTGATACTGCCAAATCCCCCCAGGTCTGAAGGCATTCAATTGAAAGCGCAGCGGGCACTGGGGACAGGCACACAGTTGGTTGATCGTTCTCAGCCTTATCTGTGATTTTGTCTCTTCTCAGGGAGAAGACGAAGCTGTTATCCTCAAATCTTGTACACGGCGAAAAACTGACTCAATCGAGAAGAGGTTTTGCTTTGACGTGGAAGCTGTTGATCGGTGAGTGCCAAGGGGCATCGCAGCCTCGGCGTACCTGCAGCCCAGGTCGCCCAAAGGATGC
>NW_009267907.1:0-678 GCF_000687185.1 Egretta garzetta
AGGGAACAAGGCAAAAAGCAGGATCACAACCCTGGACTTCAGAGGAGCAGATTTTGACCTGTCTGGGGACCTGCTTGGAAGAATCCTGTGGGATAGGGTCTGGGGGAGAGAGGAGGGGTGCAGGAGAGCTGGCTGTTTTTTAAGGATCGTCTCTTGCAAACTGAAGGATGGTCCATCCTCATGTGCAGGAAGGCAGGCAAAGGTGGCAGGAGGCCTGCACGGATGACCAAGGAGCTCCTGACAAAACTCAAACACAAAAAGGAAGCATGCAAGAGGTAGAAGCAGGGACAAATGGCGTGGGAGAAATACAGAGCCACTCTCTGGAAGTTCAGTGATGGGATTAGGAAAGCTGAAAGCATCCTGGAGTTGAATGTGGCAAGGGATGTGAAGAGCAACAGGAATGGCTTCTTCAAGTGTATCAGCAGCAAAGGGAAGATTATGGAAAATGTGGGTCTGCTGATGGGTGGAGCAGGAGACCTGGTGACAGAGGGCACAGAGAAAGATGAGATGCCTGACTGCTGTCTTCACCTCAGTCTTTAGTGGCAAGACTTGTCTTTGGGAATCCCAAGTCCTTGAGGCCAGTGGGAAAATCTGGAGCAAGGAAGACTTGCCCTTGGTGGAGGAGGATCAGGCTAGGGAATGTTTAAATGAACTGGCGATACACAAATCCATGACACC
>NW_009267908.1:0-678 GCF_000687185.1 Egretta garzetta
AAAAAAAGCAATTTTTCAGAGCCTAAAACAACTTTGAAATCATCTTTAAAAGTTAAGTAATATCATTGTTTTTAACTGAGAGCCAACAGCGTTTAGAATAACTTTCAGTTTACTTTTACACATACGGGATTTGAGAGTTGGAAAATTTTAAGTGCAACTCAATAATTTTTAAACAACTTTCTAGGCCAAAAAACTTGCAAAACCAATAATTTTGAACTGGGCAAGAGATTTAGGAGTGCAAAAACATTTTAGTCACAACTGAGTTTTATGTTGCCTGGAACAGATCGGCTTCACATTTAGCAGGCTTGAAGTTTTCTGCACATCATGATATACCAGCAGTTCTCCTTTCTACTCTAGATGTGGTTTTACATGAAACCTTAGCATCTCAGTCCTTGATCTAGTAATAAGAAACCAATGAACCACACAGGTAAACCAGTCATAAAACAAAGCTGGCCTATTAAAAGTATAAAATATTTTAGGATATCAATTTCAAGTGTTTGCCGGGCATTTATTTGTGACTGAATTACATCTGTCTTAGAGGGACACATCTGTGCATCATCCTGACAATGATTAGCCAAGATGACAACTAATTCATTATCTGGAGTGTTGACAGGCACTACAGTAGATCGTCATTTTATTTTTTGCAAGGGCTTTCCATATGCAAATTGACATTGAGAA
>NW_009267909.1:0-678 GCF_000687185.1 Egretta garzetta
GAGCCTCCCAACATTGCGCTGATCGTGGGAGGCACTGTTGCTGGTGTGGCCCTCATTGGCCTGGTGCTCCTGCTGATCTGGCGGCTCTTGACAGAGCTGTTTGACCGTCGGGAATACCGCCGGTTTGAGAAGGAGAAGTCCAAGGCCAAGTGGAATGAGGTAAGACAGCCTGTCCACAGCGGTGGAGTGTGCTGGGATGCTCATGTACATGTGATGGGGACACCTGGAGGGGACATCCTCTCTAGGGACAGTCATGGCAGACCTGAGCCCTCCCCACTGGCTGGCTTTGCAGACCAGCTGGATTTTGCAGGGGACTAAGGCAGCCTGTGGGCTTTTCTGCCAACACTGTCTGCACCACTGATGTTGGGAGGGTGGAGTGGATAATGCTCTGCTGAAAATCCAATACAGGACAATAATGCAGGTCTCCCACCTCTCTCCCTCTAGGCTGATAATCCTCTCTTCAAGAGTGCCACTACCACGGTTGTGAACCCCAGGTTCAATGGGCAATGAAACGGATCAATGCCTGGCAGTGCTAGGACCCACCATTAAATAAGGAAATGCCAAGCTAAGAAAATTTCAGACTAAGGCTCCCACCTCTTCTTCTTTATCCTGTTGGTTTGTTCCCTTCTTCCAAGAGGCCACTAGCACATCAGGCACTGGCTGAGGGGCTGCACCATG
>NW_009267910.1:0-679 GCF_000687185.1 Egretta garzetta
GTCTTATGGGGTGTGGCCAAAGCTGGATTTTCCAGATTTGCTTTAGTTTGGTTTGTTTGTGGTTTTTTTTTTTTTTAATTTTGGCAAGTTGTCACCAATAGCTAACCGGACAGTAACCTTTACCACTTTTCTGAAAAACAAGAAAAATAATCAGCACATTTTAGTGCCATTCATTTAGCTCTCATATATGAAGCTTCTTCAGTTTTTGGAAAGACTTTTGTTTAAGCTGCCTCTAATATTTTCTAAATGCCATGTGCTAGATGTGGACACTGTATACAGAATTTCTGACAGAGGTTGCTTGATTTATGAGATCAAGACTGATGATAAACTTTACTGTATAACATTACTTAATGCATTTTTTAAAAGGCCAAAAAGTATCAAAGTGGTTTGAGCATTGCACTAATTGTTCTTATTATTTTTGGGGTGTGTCTCAGATGTAAAGAGATTTTTGTCTCTTAGTCTATTCCATTAATATGTAAGAGTTGTTTTCTATGTCAAAGATGTGAGGCATTTTGCATTAAGTTCAGTTGTGATATGTTATGCTGTTACTACAAAAGTGTCACCCCTACAGTACAGGTAGAAGAGGATTTTTCTGCCCATAGGTGTTTAAAAAAACATGACAGGTCCCTGCAATACCTAATTCTCTCCAAGAACCATGACAATGTGAGCAGCAGAGGAG
>NW_009267911.1:0-679 GCF_000687185.1 Egretta garzetta
GGAGCCCACGGGGGACTGTACAAGCCAAGCCCAGCCAAGAGGCTTTCAGCTGTGACTTGAGATGCAGCCAGATGCAGCAGCCGCTGCTGCCAACGAGAGTGACTTCATGACCTGGATCGAGCGGTGCTTGCCTCGCGGGGGAGAACGGTGCACAGTGGTCCACAGGTCCGGAGCACATCAGGGTTAGCCAGAGGCAGCGAGGGCTCTTATTACCAGCTCCTGGACAGCTTGGCAGTCTGTGGGTAAGTCTCCTGCCAAACGATGATCTACAGCTTATTGCAATGCGCGCGGTACAGAGTGCTATTGGCTGCATCTGGCCTTCACAGGGAATGCAGAATGGGTGTTTTAAAGGAACTTCTCCTCTCGTTCATCCAGCACACCCTTGGGGTACAGACAATGAGCGTACTTATTCTACCTATAGAATAGGTAGAGTTCTATAGGTATGCCTGTATTAGGTGTACCTACTCTAGTGAAGGAGCGTGGGACAGGGTCTCTGGTTGTGTTAGAATAGCACAACATCAGTTTTACCCAGTAAAGACAAGCCTGTGCAAACAGCAAGTGTCGCCGCTGCATCTGCAGCCGCACATCATCAGGTACTCGCTGCTTATTTGGGTTCTCCAAACATTGCCTGGAGTGGAAGAGAATGCAGATAGCAGGTAGGAAAGGAAAATCAGATTCT
>NW_009267912.1:0-679 GCF_000687185.1 Egretta garzetta
GAGGAAGTGTTGCTTAAATAGCAGCCAGCTCTCCGTCAGGAGACCTGTTTACAGTCCGTCAGGACCTGTCTACGGAATACTTGGGAGTTACAGTATTCCAAAGAGAAAGACAGCGTTTAATACTCACAGAACAGGCAACAAACGTGAATAATATAACTGTTATTATTGTTGGGATCCTTCTACGGGTGTGTGCCTGCCGAGCAGTAGTAGGAAACCTTGACTGTAGCCAATTTCAAAGCATCAGAAGTTTGTTCTTGTCCCACTTCACGTAGGACTTGTAAATGAGTTTTAATTTGTTCACTATCGGTCTTTATTTTTTTGTTTTCTTTGGCACAAAAGTACCAGCTGATATTAATGAGGGCACATACTCCGCCTTGTGCTGCTAAAATGTCACCTTAAGGCCAAACGGTTCTGGGTACCTATTTGTGAAGCTTTATTTACGTGATTTGTCCAGCTTGTTTCAACTTCACGGGGTAATGGAGCTTCGAGGGGGTGTCCTAGGACTATGGTTTTCACTTTGTCTGTTAAAGCAGCTGCAGCAGCCACGGCACGTGTGCAAGGGCTAGATCCTGACGTGACTGGATCTAATTGCGGAGAGTAATATGCTGCAGGCCTCTGTTGCCCCCCCCACGAGTGGGGTTGGATCTTAGGAAAAATTTCGTTACTGAAAGAGTGGTCA
>NW_009267913.1:0-679 GCF_000687185.1 Egretta garzetta
GATTACAATAGATTTCCCACAGTTTTCCATGTCCAAATACTAATGCTTCATTAATAACTGTGCTTAATAAAGGAAAGGTTTCCCTTCTGCAATCGTTCTCTCTTTCAGTAGCATGGTGCACCAGGGGCATCAAAATTATATACATATATGTTTATATATATATGTATGTGTATATGTATATGATGGGATGTGGAGCAAAAAGGGAGAATAAAGGGATATTACTTCTCTCTTTTTTCTAAGGGATAAATAATCATAGTCTATGAATTTATTACTAACTTTTTTTTTTAAACTACAGAAGGGGCTCCCATGCACATGCATCTTTAAACTGTTCTGCAACCTCGACTATAGGTCTAAGAAAGAATTAGCTTGCTCATTCTTTCATGTTATTCTCTGGAATACTAAGACAAGGTTTTAAAAAATGGAACAAGTGAAGTATTAGGGCTTAAGACAACACATAGCTATTAAAACGATGGCTGTAGAGGAGGACTGTTTTAAATTTGAGGTTTACAGCAGCTTCAGCTGAAGCATCTGGTACAGGCCTGTGGTAGAAAGACAGTCCGTCCGCTTACACCCCGCTCTGCTCTACCCTGGCAATTACCATGTCACTTTAAAACTTTAAAAACGTCACTTCAAGCTCAGGTGCTTGCTGAGCAGAATTCTTAAGGCTAGGAAAGTGTGT
>NW_009267914.1:0-678 GCF_000687185.1 Egretta garzetta
TTTTTTTTTTTTTTGCTAAGATCTGCTATCAAAGACAGCAAGCTCATTCTTGCATACTCAGGCTACTCTCCAGCTGACCTTTCTCAGGAAAGGCAAAAGGAAAATATTCATGTTCATTTGTTCACAGAACATGACTACACATTCACCATCCCTTCCCTCTTGCCATTCTCAAGCTGATGAAGGGCATAAGGTAATAGAGGGATCTCTTTTGGCTACTCAGTAGTGAGCTAAAATCACATGCAGGACTTTGCGTGTCTCCTTGATGAACTTCATGAGGCCCCTGTTAGCCTGCTTCTCTAGCTAGATTATCAAGAAACATGTTTTTCTCTTATTAATCCTCTCCTTTTACTTTTCTGCTTTTAAGCAGAGGAAAAGATCAGTGTAAAATATAATTGATTATCAGTAAATAGCAAAAAAAAAGGTGTTCATACTGTTTAAGAAGTAGTAATATTTATTTCATACTATTTAAGAGGAACATTGTCAAAAACAATGATTTATTTAAAAATATATATTCTGAAATCAGAAACCTTTCTTTATAAAGGTTTATAAAGCTGTGAGAAGTCTTTTTCTGGACTCCAAAGTTTGGACAGAAGATTCCGGAGGTGAAAAATAAGAGTGTCAGCTTCAAGTATTTTATTCTCTGTTCAGTTTTACAAAAAAAAAAAAAAAAAAAAAAAA
>NW_009267915.1:0-680 GCF_000687185.1 Egretta garzetta
AGGTTACAGTTTGTGGGGCCAGTGAAGACTCTCTTCATTGGAACAGGTTTTACAGAGGAGTACAGGAGGGTAGCAGGACATCTGTAACCCTCCTGTGATCCCCAGGCAGCAGGAGGAGCCTCCAAGAGGTCACCAAAGTAAGCACAGGTAAGAGTATCAGCAGCAGTCTTACGTCTGACGTAGGAAACAGGCTAAGACTGCTCCCCTGGCTTCTCCTCCGCCCAACCTGCCTGGAGTTGGATAGATTCATAGATCTTACCCTAAAATTTGAATAGAATTTTTTGGGGGTTAGGTTTTCTTTTCCTATTTTTTCACATCCATTCCCTCTCCCCTTAAAACGACTTATTATATTGTAGATCTGTCCAGATCACCATAATTTAACCAGCAGAGTACCATTCTAGCCTTAAGAGTCAACACAGTGATACGTTAGTCTGTTTCTCTTTAATTACCTGAGAAAGAGGAAAATTATGATACTATAAATATAGAAGATCTTGAATTTTTAGGAGTAGTGGTTCTCCAACCTATTGTTAAGCAGCACATACAAGTGTTTTGTGTATGCTGAGATTAATTTTCAATACGCAGTTTCCCTTGGGATATTTATATTCTTCCAATCAGCATAGAACTGTCCATCAAAAGTAACTTTAAAAATATATATATATATATATATACCCACACACCAC
>NW_009267916.1:0-680 GCF_000687185.1 Egretta garzetta
CTGCCACCTGCCTGCCAGCCATGCCACTTCTCTTGGAGCTGGAAGGATTGTGCTGGAGATGGAAACTTTAAAGACTTAATTGTCTGAGGTTCCTTTTCTGGCTTGGCAATACAGGTTGGCTTTGTACATGTGCTTTTAGAAAGTGCTAGCATAAATCCCCAAAGATCTGTCCCTTCTACTCCTTTCTCTAAGACTCTAATTTACTAATAAAGATTTGTGCAATTTCATGAGTGGTATTTTCCAAATATGACTTTTTTGTTTGACATATGTTTACATATATATTTTTTCTGGCTTGATAAATTCTTTCTGCTAAGGTATAATGAGCTCTTGGGTTTCTCTCCCTACCTCCACTGCTTCACTTTCAGGATGATAGTGATGTGATTTCAAAGTCAAGGGTGAGTGCAAGACCTGCTGACTCATGAGGCTTATCCTACAAATAAGGAGGGAGCAGTGGCAGAAAGCCACCACAACCATTGAAATGCAAGTGGAATACTGAAGGTAGGCAGGGTTCAGGCTTTGAAGGCAAGTAACTTAAACATTTTTCTTTCCAAACATCTGTAAATTGTTAGTCTGACTTATTTTGAATTAAAAAATCTTTTTTAGAAGACTGACAGCTTATTTTAATTTTCAGCCATTTGAATTGGATGCTGCACCTTTGCTTTTTATGCTGGAGAAAGGTG
>NW_009267917.1:0-680 GCF_000687185.1 Egretta garzetta
CGGGCCCCCCGGCCCCGCTCCCGGCCCAGGGGGCTCCGGGAGGGCAAGGGGCACGTCAGAGACGGCTGAACTGCAGCTGCACACTGAACGGGGCGGGGGGAGAAGAAGCAGGCTTGCAGGGGGAAATAGGCTCTTCCCACTCTTACCTTCCCTCAGCAGTGGCGGCAAGGCTGGGCACAGGAGAACAAGCCGAGCTGAGTCTATCTGAGTCCAAACTGGGCCTTTCCCATGAAGGGTGGGTGCATGTATCCCCACATCCAGGCCACAGGCATGGTACCAACAACAAATGGTGCAAAGTCTCCTACTCCAGCTACATGTGGTCATGTAGGTGAAAGCCCTAGGGCTCAAGATGCATGTTTAAGGCACTGGTCACAAATACTAGCAGAGCAGGGACATCAGCCTCCTATGGCTCTCTTTATGCTCTAGTGTCAGAGTCCCATCTCTATATGTTTGTAGAGCACTAATCATGGTTCTGCGTATGAATTGAGGTTTCTCTATAGAGCCAGACAGGACTCATCAGTCAGTGTGACAGTTGAAGCAGCATAGGCAGAGCTTACAGCAGAGCTTTGTAGCCTGCTGCAAAACCAGAACAGAGAGCCCTGGTTTTCCAGGTGGTGAAATGTCCTTGCCCAGCCAGTGGGCACTCTAATACCACCTTGAATCCATGCTTGAAGTAGGCC
>NW_009267918.1:0-680 GCF_000687185.1 Egretta garzetta
GGGAGGAGGGGATGGGGGGGTGGCAGGCAGGAAAGGGGTAGAAATGAAACCATCAAACCCAGAAAAGATTCTAACTGGTAACACCAGTCTGATAGGACTTCTCTTGATTAATTTACTGTCAGTCATAAGAACAGTAGGAGCTGTCAACAATTTAAGCATTTTTTTATTTTAGATAAAAATTTGAACTATTTGTTGTCTGAATAAATGGAAAAAAACAAAGCAATGTGCTAATATAAGTGACATTACTGCCAACCTTTTCTATTGATTATGAGTAAAACCTGACAGAATATCAATGGCATGTTATTGAAATGATCTCTACTCGCTCTGAGATACAGTAGAGTGCCTCGTGTGTTAAACACATTTAAAAGGAAATTACCATTAGTGAGTGCATACATTTTAGCATCAAATTATCCACAAATGGAACCTTCCTGGATTTCACAGTTTAACCAAAATTAAGTCACATATATTAACAATTCAACACAGTAAAATATTGTCAGCAGCAGAATGACTTCCTCTCCTTCCTTGCAGTGCACTGCAGCTGGGAGAAGTTCATGCACTGAATGCAATGGGCATCGCTACAGACCTTGATTTTAGAAAGAAATTACCAACTTGAATTTTTCTAGATGCCTTTCAGATTTTTGCACTGTCCTCAAATCATACATATAATGAAGTAATCTGTT
>NW_009267919.1:0-681 GCF_000687185.1 Egretta garzetta
GGTGTCAGTCGCTGGTGCTCTGGTAAGGACAGCGGCCTGGGTCGTGCCACGGGCCAGCAGCATCGCAGGTCGTGCCACGGGCCAGCAGCATCCTTTTGAAGCCACTGAGATTTATGCATGCCCTGAAACGTTTTTGCTAAGTCAGCACCACTGCGCTGGGGCTGGGACTCTTCTCACTAACTGGTGCCATGAGCATATGTTGCATTTTACACATGCTCTGCTCGGCTGTCCAAGCAACAAACCTCTCCAGCTTTAATGTTTTGGGAAGCATCTGCATCTCCTGGGAGGGAAGGAGCCGGGGCCAGAGCCTGGGGTCAGCACGGCACTTTGGGAAGCTTTTCCTGGCAGGGGAGCAGCATGAAGCATTGCTCCCTGGTCTGGCAGCGTTCACCTTTACTCTTTGCTGCGTGTACGTGGTGGACAGGCAGAATTTGTTGATCAAGCGTGTGTCACTGAGGTCTGAGACGCTCAGCATGACATCATGGTATCTAGCAGTGTGTTGCCTTGCTCCAGCAAAGGATTGTTTTGTCCTTACGTATACAGGCCTGGCAAGGATGAGCTCTGATCCACTGCTTTCGCTGGTGCCGAGATAACAAGAAATATTACTGCAAAAATCCTTGAGTGATGGACATGATGGGTACATGGCCTTTGCACAGGGGAGGGGACCCCCAGTGTGGCTCA
>NW_009267920.1:0-681 GCF_000687185.1 Egretta garzetta
GTAGAGATGGGAGGGGCAGAGAGGGGGAGAATGGCCTCCAAGAGGTAATGTAAAGCCACTTCTCACACCCATTTCTCCCGCACACAAGCAGTATTTTACTGCAAGAGAGCCCTCCTGCAGCTCCCTCTCCCGCGCATTAAAAGCCCAGCCTGGGCTCCAACGTAGTCCCTGCCCTCCTCTGCCACAAGGGCCAGAGGCAGAACCCACAAAGCTTTTTGAGCCAGGCCATGTATCAGTTAAGGTCTCCCCTGGAGATTTCCCGGGGGTACTCTTCCTGTACCTACGGGGGTACAGGCACATGGATCTCCTCTGCACACAAGTCAAGGTGAGCTGTCGGCAGGACTCCGAGTTTTATCTATCCAGTGTTTCCCCAGGGTATCATTCTCAGACTTTTGCTCCAGGATGTGCCCAGTGAGAATCCTCCCCTCACCGAGAAGAGGGCGCTCTCAAGCACTGGCTTCACGTTTTAGTCACATAGAGTGAAAATGCACAAGGATGTGTCAGGCTGCAGGGGGAGAGAGGGATGGTGAGGGGAAAGGCAAGCCGACGGTGTATCCACCCTAAAGCTTTTATGTGCACTAGGACCAAGTCCCAGGTCCTGATGCCTTGCAGGGCTCAGCAATACCACCAGCAGCTTTCTGGACGTTGGACACACAAACCTCAGTGAGTCCGGAGACCTTC
>NW_009267921.1:0-675 GCF_000687185.1 Egretta garzetta
GTGCACACACTTTCTAAGCCATGTCAGACTTCAGTGAAGCCCTAAAATGGAGAGGCCAACTCAACTGGTGGGGAGGGAGAATAGACTAGCTGGGGTCCAGGTGTGAAAGGATACTGCTATCTCTGAGCCTGTGTATGGAAAACAGGTCTGGTGAGAGAAGGTTGCTTTATGTGGCTGCCAATAACTTGATGACTTTTGCCTGAGCTCTCTGTAGCAAAAATGTGGGGTTTTTTTCTCAGTATTTGTCATGGCTCAAGAGAAATTAAGAAATAATAATCTCCTGGTGTTTATTTTTACTTTTGCTTTCTCATGTGACCAGATGAAATCTTTACATGATCTGGTCCTGGACTAGGTCACCTAAACCTGGCTGGTGGCCACACTCAGGCAAGGTACTACCATGCATTGCAGCAGAATTTAAATGGTTTTGCACTGAACAGAATTTGAGCACAGGCAAAATTGACCATAAAGACAGCTGCAAGACTGAATATCAAAAGCTAAGTAGAGAACTGTAGTGCTGTTATGCAATTTTGAACCATCAAGATGCATCGTTTCAGGGACTAAACTGACTGGAGAATGGATTCTCTACTTTCAGTAAGAACAGCAAAAGAACCATGAAGAGTATGTTTGAATTGGTTGGACTATATCATGGTTGGACTTGATGATCTTAAAGGTCTT
>NW_009267922.1:0-682 GCF_000687185.1 Egretta garzetta
TAGATTCAGGAAACCTTCAGGCTTTTTCAACATCTCTGTGACCACAGCAAACCACTGTGTTTTTAAGACTGAAGGTCATTTGACTGACTAAGGGGATTAGGCCCACTCATTGAACAGAGCGATAAGCAGAGCTGGTCAGTAATCAGCCTCCAATATCACAGTGAAGTCAATTCCCTTAACTTCTGCTGAAGATTATTGTATCACAGCCCTAGAGATGCACCATTACGAACACTTCCAGTGGTTCTACTGTATTTGTTTCTTACACCGTAAAATTATGACTTAAGTCCTGTAGCCTACAGACATTTCCATTGGAGGATGTTGTATTGATGCTATTAAAATTATAAAACTTGCCTGATTTATCTGAAGAGTAAATGAAAGGGAGGAGAGAGGGAGAGAAGGTCAGTCGCCATGGTGAGATTTATCTTGGTGCAGTATCGCTGACAGCCTCTGAAGCCCAGGATCACCAGTCAGACAGCTTAGGTATTTTAATAGGGACTAACGTGCTAAATTTACTTGTGTGTAAACTGGCTTATCAAAGTTGACAATGCTTCTCTGTATTTTTTTAGAGCATTGCTACCGTAAGGTGAATTTTGCCCTTTTTTCATCTAATAATAGCCTTGCTGCAATCAATATTATTGTAGTTCTGTATAATGTGTGTGGTTTTGTTTTAAACCTGTTCATC
>NW_009267923.1:0-682 GCF_000687185.1 Egretta garzetta
GGCCTCTCTGGAGGCTGGATTAAACCTTCTGCTCTCCGGGTCTGCTGATCCTCTGGGGTCCATGGGGAAAATGAGACAGGGCAAATCTCTGCTTCAAGGGGGCTTGGCTTGTCCTACTGTTGTGATGAATTCTGGAGCTGGCAGCCTGCTCCCAGGAACACACCGGGTTACAAAGGGGGGTATGAGAAACCCCAAAACCCAGCCCTTTTTGCCCCGTAAAGGAGTTCTCATTATCACGCTGTCTGGGCGCGCTCCTGGGTGCTGCTGCACTGACCCGTGCGGTTGTTGGGTGCTGGCCCCATCCTTCCCCGGCTGGCAGGGATGCTGAGAGCAGCTCAGCTCCCTCACACCCTGGGGCCATCGCTGGGCTGCTGCCCCATCCCTCCTTGCCCAGCCCTATGTGGGGGTTTGACTCCGATTTCTGCCCTTTTCGGGGAGCTTGGGAGCAGTGGGTGCTACCACTGCTTGCTGAGGCTTTGCTTCTCAAAACCCTCTTTGTTTTCTTGGTGCCGTCGGAGGAGACAGACCTGGAAGGGCCTTCTGATGGAAAAGATGGAGCAAACACGTGGGCATGGAGCCCTGGGGCTTGGTGTTTGCCCGGGGATGGACTGGGGAGCCCCGGGAGGGGGGGTTGGGGGAAGCTTCTGGGCCTGGCACAGCACAGGAGGCTGCAGAGCTGTCC
>NW_009267924.1:0-682 GCF_000687185.1 Egretta garzetta
CTGCCTATGAATGATGGCTCCAGACCGGGAGGTCGGGCTGCACGCTGTTCCTTTGGTATTAAAGTAGCCTGGAAAGCACCAGCTGCCTGACGTCACCTCTTGCCACCGCGTCCTCGGCTCCCTTGCCTGTCCAGCACTCTCCTCGCACCAGGAACCCTGTCTTCTCCGGGGCAGGAGAAGGGATGGGGTGGGACCTGGATCCATCCTGTAGCCTCCAGGCTCTGGACCCACAGCCTGCTGGGCCCCTGAAAGCAGCGTTTGCTCCCGTGGGAAGCAGCAGCCTCTGGCACCCGGAGCTTTGTGTCCCCGGCTTCTCACTGGGGACTTTTCTGATGGCCCAGCATGCCCCAGGCTCCTCGGGGCACCTCTTGGTGAGCCCCCAGTGGTCTTTGAGTGCACCTCTAGGACAGCATAGTACCTTCATGCTCTTCTCCAGGGTCTCCAAGTGCTTCTCAGCGTGCCCGGTGGCCTAAAAGTGGTTTCCGATGAGCAGTGGGGGCTTCCAAGTGCATTTCAGGGCACACCTGGGTGCCTCTGAGTACAGAGCTCTGCTAGTCTCTTCTGTGCCAAGGACCCAGGTGGCTGCCAAGGTCCTTTCTGTGCTCGCTGTGGTCCCGAATGCCTTCTGGTGCACTCGAGGGGACTCCATGTGCCTTTCTGTGCTGCCCAGGTGCCTCACAGG
>NW_009267925.1:0-683 GCF_000687185.1 Egretta garzetta
GAACGCGGATCACGCCTGGGCGCAGACCTGTGGCACGAGCAGGGCGCGTGGGCTGTGCAGAAAGGGCAGCGCAGCCACGGTGGCTCCAGCAACCGCAGGCGTAAAACGTCAGCCCAGACCCAGGAAGCAGCTTTCAGCCCCCCTCCGCCATGCTGAACCATCCCACCGGCTCCACGCCGACATTCCCTGGGGGTTTTGCCATACACCATTCCCCGAGCAGCCTGGATAAGCTGTAAATGACTGCCTGTGCAGTAACCCACCTGCTGTAGCTTGCAGAGGGAGGAAGAAAGCAAAGTCCTATCTCCCTGCAATTTTGAAGGTGTGCAGACTGGGGTGGACAAATTGGAGGCTGTCCAAAAGTCACGGCCCTGTCTGGCTTATGGTAACCGCGCCATCACCCTTTGTTTCAGTTTGAACAAGGTTAATTTCAATTTAGCTCAGATGCATCCTTAGCTTAGATAAACTGAACCAAAATAAGCCCTGGTGAAATAAATGTGTCCACCCATGTGTTTACACTGCCTTACGTCAACTTACTTTCCCTCCATTAAAGGCGGTACAATTGAAGCGTGGGCAAAGCCGTCAAGCCCAGACTTCTTGGGCCCCCCTCCCCAAAATCCCACTGCCCCAGCCTGTGCAGAAGAATACGCCCAGGGGGCTCTGGATGCCCCTGGCCCCCCCGCCCC
>NW_009267926.1:0-683 GCF_000687185.1 Egretta garzetta
GTCTCCAGCCAGGGCCTGCGGCCCCTTCAAGCCCTTCCTCACCAGTGCCCAGACGCTCTCCTGGGACAGCCCGTGGCTGCCACCCATGCCCTGCTCCACAAAGCCCGCCCTTGCTCCCTCCCACCTCCCTCAGCCCCTCTCCTAACACTCCCCAGCTCCAGGCGGCTCCTGCCTCGCTCCCCCAGCCCCGTGCTCCCTCCCAGCCAGCCCTGCTGAGCCTCCTTTTCTCCCGCCTCCTCCAGGCCATGACTGCGGCAATCGCCCTCGTCCTGGCTGTGCTGGCCATCCAGCACGGGCTGAAGAGCGACCCCCAGATAGATGTGGCCACGGCTGAGCGGATGCAGCAGCGTGAGGAGCATCTGCGTCAGGAGATGACGCGGCTGCTGCAGGACATTGAGCGGAAGGAAGCCACGCTCCTTCCTGGGTTGCAGCAGTGCCTGGTTTGGACCACAGGAGCCCTGATCCTGATTGCTCAGATCTGCTGGCTGGCCAGGGAAATCAAGCTGACCTACGGCAGATGCAGCGAGCAGGACAGCTCCAGCAGCGGGGAGCTTGACGACAAGGAGGAGGAAGACCGCAGTGGTGCACGCTATGGTGTCAGGTCTTTGGCTGTGTCCATCCCACCGCCAATGCAGGGCCTGCCCGAGACGTGCAAGGTGCTGAAGGAGCTGGTGGGTGACCTC
>NW_009267927.1:0-682 GCF_000687185.1 Egretta garzetta
AGGACGAACCACCGAATCCAGCAATCTGTCAAGGTAGACCATTTAAAAGATGAACATAAGTAAATCAATGAAAACAATCATGTTGCGTTCCAGAAATCTGAGATGATACAGAACAACAACTTTCAAAGAGCAAGAAACACAAGTGAACTCTCACTGTTGGGGTGATGTATCAAGGCCCGTCAACCAGTTACAGGCGTTTGCTTTTGCGTTTTTCATTACTTCTTTACACTTCATACCTAATTTCCTCATTCACTGCCTCTGAGGCAAGACTAATCCAATTTTAAGTTGCACAAGCGATGTAATTCTCACGACAGAAGAAAATTCAGCTACATTTCAATGCTGGGACCACTTCAAATTCTCCACTGAGTTGTGCCCCTAAGTAGACCTCTTCTTTAACAGATACAAAACTAAATGCAAACACAACACTTTGCAAACACAGAAAGTGTACACACACCTCCCCCACAACCCCCCCGCCCTTATAGATAGGTGTGTATACATGAGAAGCAACACTTTTTTGAAATAGTCATCCTGGAGATCTACTACACCTGGAATGTGTTTGTGATAATTTTAGTGTCCCAACAAATGCATCGCGCAACTCTGCATCAGGGTGAGGATGTGTGCGGCCTGGCGGTTCTGCAGTTCTAGGACGAGAATTAAAAGGAAAAGGTAACTGACTTTCATT
>NW_009267928.1:0-683 GCF_000687185.1 Egretta garzetta
GGGGGGAGGTATCAGAGAGGGTCTTAGTTGAGTCCTCCTATCTTGCTGTTCCCTCTATGGCACAAAATTTACCCTGTCTTTGCCACTGTTGAAACAGCTGAGGGGATTCTGTAGATAGTCCTTGTTCCTTGCTTGTATTTTAGTTATTATTTAGCACAGCTAAGGTTTACAGATTTACACCTGTAGTTAGCCAGACTGTTGCTCTTCTGTGTCTGCTAGGCACATGCTGCATGTGTCTCCCAACAGTTTAAAGATAAGGATAACAGTAAATCATGTATGGTATAAATAAATGAACTACACAGTTGTACAAAGAATGGACCAGTCTTACCATGGACAGTCACACAATCATAGCAGTGATCTTTACACAGTATACCTCCAAGTGGAATACATGAGAGGAGAATAAGGAAAATGTAAAATGAGCATCTTTTTTTAGTATTATGTACAAAACTGATTAAAATAGATTTCAAGAAGAAAAGTTCATTATGCAGTTGCTCAAACAACTGTACTCTTCAAAATGTTTGAAAAAGAGTGGATTTGTGGAAATCCATTAAAAAGTGTTCATTAGGATGGCCGCTTGATAGAACTTCTAGTGCATAGGCTTTTGTAGGGCAGGGTGGTAAGAGGTCTGACATCCTCTTTTATTAAATTAGTTTGAACTCGGTATAGGTGGAGCATACTCACAT
>NW_009267929.1:0-683 GCF_000687185.1 Egretta garzetta
AAGCATCGCGTTAGGCACTAGGCATGTCGCAACTTTAAGACAGCTTAATTGCTATTTAAGTGTGCTAACAGCCCTGAATAATTTGCTAAAATACCTATTTGACTCAGGTGAACTCAGTTTACAACAAACTGCCATCGTTATCACAAGATGTAATGTTACCATAACACAACAGCAGCGTTATGAAATGGGCACGGTTTCTTCTGCTTTAATGCAATTCACACCGGGTTACGGGAGATCAGCCAACCAATATATTTCGTTGTCACTTTAACTTCACTGTAAACCACGAAGGTAACAGTTAATGATTAATGCAATTTATTCGCATCTTCAGCTGCAGCACCCTTAATAATTACAAACAAATGAAAGCACACGTTGAAGCAGCTGTTTAAGAAGGAGGGAAAAGCATCTGCCAAGTACGAGAGCCTACATAAAAACCACCGATGTGCCTTACTAGTGTTATCCCAGGAACAAAAGGATGCAGCAGAGCAGCTGACATAGATGCCGGATATAGAGGCAAATAGCTCACGTCAGTGGTATTGACTCAGCCACTGAATAAACTCATTCCCACAGTCACGCTCCTCCCCCTACCCTGCTGTATCCCCATCTTAGCTGTTAATACCAGCCACCGAATAAACTCAGTTTAACCACGAAACAAACCTGCTCCTGCTCTCCGCGGCTCACACCGA
>NW_009267930.1:0-683 GCF_000687185.1 Egretta garzetta
TTAGTTACCATCACGGGCAAAACAGACTCAACTGATTAGAGCAATGGAGTCCTCTGCTCAGTGCCCAAAGGCTTCTCTGAGTGAGGACATGCCGTATCCTTCTCCCTCCCTGCCCACCTCCCTGCTCACTCCATCAGTCACTGATCATTGCCTCCATAGGCAGGTTGGCTGTGATACTGGTTTCAAATGCCTCCACCCAAGGCAATCGTCTCCTTCTGGGAAGACGTTGGCTGGCCTCTTCCTCTTGTTGCTGTCTCTGGGGGTCCCCAATCCATGCAATCGGCAGGTTTGCAGAAGGAGAACACTGCCCTCCCCAAAACCCTGGTTCTTCAACGAGCCCTGTGGAGTTGTGTTTCTCCCCTCTCACTACCAGAGGGGTTGTTGGGTCTCAGGACAGCACCCACTCTCATCGCACCACCATGCACTTTGGCCGCTCGCTTTTGGCCGTGACCTGCATGACACTCAAAGAGCTGGTTACTTTTCTAATACACACTGACAGTTCTTTGACAACCCCTGAGTTTATGGAAGTGCTGGCAAGAAGGTCAGGCTGAAGGCAATGACCACTGGGGCTGCCTGGAGCTGTGTTTCTGGGCACAGCCCAGTGCTCCAAGTAGGTTTTGCTTTGGCAGGAGTGGAAATGCAGATAGTATGCAATCCTGGCTTGGCCTCACGCCAAAAGGCTG
>NW_009267931.1:0-683 GCF_000687185.1 Egretta garzetta
AAAAAAATCACTGATCACCCTTCAGCTGTGTGCAATTATTGTAGAGGAAAAGCAATTAATTGATTAAAAGCACTCAGACATTACAAGAATCATTTTCACCATTATTAGACAACACTACATTTAATTTGGCATGATTTTTAGCTGGTATGATATCAACTGTTCAGAATGCTAATGCAGAAACTTGACCTTATTTTCTAACCAAAATATGAACCACAAATTAATTCCATACATTCTTTGCGTGCAAGCAGAACAATGAATTCTGTTTTCCTCCTAACTGTCACCATATTAGTATCATACATCACTTCACATTTAAAATTTATAGAATGTAAGATGTTACATTTTAAGTAGTTTTTATCACTTCCTAATATAAAACACATAAGCTTCCCAAAGAAACATGAGGAAAGCCCAATCCAGAAAATCTTGTTCATAAAAGTTGACATTATTTTTAATGAGTTTTCTCACATGAGGAAAGGGCACACAAAATTACTACTGTATGACTAAGCAAAAAAGAAAGAAGATGCTAAGCCATGATAAATGAGAAATTTGAGTTTTGGTTGCTTGTTTGGGTTTTTTAAGTGGTGTCCCAGGGATTTAATTAAAGGAAAAACGGAAGATTTTCCATTGTTTATTCTTACTCTGGTTTTTTTGTTGATTTGGGTTTTGGTTTTGTTTTTTTTTTTTTT
>NW_009267932.1:0-684 GCF_000687185.1 Egretta garzetta
GATGCTCACTGTATTCCCCCTCTACCCCCCCCCCAAGAGCAGGCACCTTCCTGATTGCGTTGCCCTGGTTGACTTGGCCTCACACCACACTCATCTTTGGGGCTGTGGTAGGAGGTTGTGGCATCACCTGGCAGGGATTTTGGAAGCGAGGAGGCTCCCTGGGACCCAGGTGTGTCTCTTCCTTCCTACTGAACACCCATAGAAAGGTGAGGAGCTTCCTTCCCTGCCTTCATCTGGCTTTTAACGGAGGGTGCTTGTGCTCCCCATTGCCTGTGGGCTGCAGGAGGTGGAGCTGGGAGCACTGGGGAGATTATAAACCCACCCCAGAGCAGCTCTTGAGGTTACCCAAATCTCTGGTGGTTGGTGTTACTGGTTGTGGCCTTGGAGCAGGGGTGCTGAAGGTAAGAGAAGCGATGCAAGAGGCTGCTTTGCAGGGCAATGCAAGGGAAGGTGCCTGCTTTTGGGGAGGGTGGGGGGTGTAGAGGGGGAATACAGTGAGTATCGCTGCCAGGCTTGGGGGGCCCTGATGGGGACGTGAGTTGGTCCTGGCGTTTTGGGGGTTCCCAAATCTTGGTGCTTACGTGGTCATCAGAGAGCGGTCACCCTGCTCAGGCCACTGCATGGGGAGGGGGGGCACAGGGGCAGCGGGGAGAGCTCTTCCCTCGGGGGCTTGGGGTAACGTTG
>NW_009267933.1:0-684 GCF_000687185.1 Egretta garzetta
ATGAAGCAGCCAGTGAATGGAGCCATGGTTGAGAGGGAGATGTCCTGGGCTGGGAACCTGGGGGATCTCCTGGATCACCTGCTGAGCCAGCCCTGAGCACGTATGTTCCCCCTTGATCTGCGCCAGGTGAGTGGGGAGCTTGCAGCAGGGACGATCCTTGCAGGGTGAACTGCTGTTCCAGTGGGATGGGGTTTGAAACACGGAGACATGACATGAGAGAGATGGCCCCAAGATAGTGGGAAATTATCTGCAAATTATGTTTATAGGGCACGCCTTGCCCAGTCAAAAAAGGAAAAAAAGAAGAGAGCTGCTTAATTTGAGAGGAAAGAATGTAAAGGAGGATCATGTAGATATCACATTCTGTCTGGACATAATTGGAACCTCGCAAGTACTAAGGTAGCATCAAAAGGAGCACAAAGCATGGCCTTCAGTAGTGGTAATCAGTGACTGTAACTATCAGCAGTACAAATGCGCTAATGAATGCAAGAGCAACTGTGGTTATTTGGACGGGACAGTGTAACCCATGCAGATGACAAGCTCTGTGTTTGGCCCTCTAAGAAATAAATGCCAGAAGAAACTGTGACTAAGATGGATAAATTAAAAGAAGAGAACACTGGATTATCACAGCAGTTTTCTGGAGGCAGTTTCCCAGTGCCTGTGGTTTCCTGGGACATGGTTGTCTGC
>NW_009267934.1:0-684 GCF_000687185.1 Egretta garzetta
TGTGGTTTCTCAAGAAGGCAGTGGAGCTCTTGCGGGTTTGTGCAGCGGCCCCTGGAGCACTGGAAGAGGTAGGACTGCTCTGCTAAGGAGGTGGGCCAGGTGGATCATCTCTGCCTGCGTGTATCTGGAGGTAGTGGTGCTGCTTTTGACAGACTAAAGCTGGGAGAGCTCCTGCAGTGGGTGAAACCATCCAGAGAGCTGAAAATCTCTGGAAATGTGAGGGACCAGTACAGAGGTTTCAAATATTGCTTTCCTGCTTTTCTGTACACAGGGAGTGCTGTCAATATTAATGGGTATGGATTTTCGGGTGTCTCATGTGTCTACTAGTTTATTGGAGTTTGTTGTTGTATGATTGTTGATAAGTACTCTGAGACATTCTGTGTGTTCCAGTTAAGGTGCTGCCGCCCACAAATGTGTCAGTAACAGCGACAGAGAACCAAGAGTATGAACTGAGCTGGAAAAAACACACTTTTAAATATGACTTCATAAAACAGAGATACGAAGTCGAGTACTGGAAAAGCGACGAAGACACACAGGTGAGTCTTAGAATGCGCGGGAGTCCTGGCTTTCTCTTTGCTGGGCAAATGGGAAAGACAGTTCCTCTCACCCGTGTCATTTGTGCTTCTTTCTTCTCCCTAGCGTCCCCACAAGTTAAATATCAGCAGTGATGAACCTCCCTTCACC
>NW_009267935.1:0-684 GCF_000687185.1 Egretta garzetta
ATGTGTCTGACGATAACCTTCCCTGTGATAGAATAAGTCCCTCTTCAGATATTAATGGAAATTCAGTTTCAGATGAACAGGTATGTACATACTGTGTAGAAATGATTGGTCTTGGGTGGTTTTGTTTGGAAGTGAGTAACATTCATAATAAGAATGTTTAACAGATGATGTCTTGTGCCAACTGAATTCATACTGTCTGCTTGCACACTAAACTTCCAGCTTTCTGCAAGGTCTCTTGGTATTGTCTTGGAAGAGTTGGTGGACAGCATTAGTTTTATTTTTCTTTACCTAAATGTGTGCGAAACTATTTCTTATCAACGGTGCACGGTATGGTATATTAGTGCCTTTCAGTGTAATCATTTTGGAAAACAATTTCACTTTGGACTTTTCTTTCCATTTTTAAGGATGAAGGGGTTGAATCTGATGATCTGAAAAAAGATATACCCTTGATGCCTCCTCCCCCTGACTCTTGCAGCATGAAGCTAACGATCAAAGAAATTTGGTTTAGTTTTGCAGCCCCTACCAATGTGCGCTCTCCAGCCCATATATTTTCAAGGTATAATTTTACCTGATTTAAAAGAAAGAAAATAACATATCTGCTGTGCTGAATTGCAGTTGTATTTGGTAGATTCTGAATGTAATCTCAATAATTTTTGAAGCTTCTCTGCAAATGAAAATTCTGGA
>NW_009267936.1:0-685 GCF_000687185.1 Egretta garzetta
AATTCCAAAACACACCGACAGACTGTCTTCTGCTGCTCTGACAGATGTCACCTAGTCTAGGAAAGAAGCTATTTTGTAATATCTTACAAATAGCACATTTACAGTGTATGGCATAGCCAAAGTGTTGTATTCATTAATAAATACTAACCCAGTAAATAAAAATCCAAGCTTTAGACAGTTCTATCATGGTTGATGCAATGTGCCTTGTTTCTTCTTGACTTTTAAAATCTTAATTAGATTGTTTTGTTTTATAGGTTTTTGTCCCTCTGTATCTTCAAAGCAACCAAAGAACCAACATCTCTGTGTGTCTAGGTTAGAAGCTTTTACTTAAAACCTATGTCCAGAGTCATAGTTTAGAAGAAACAAATTCTCTTTGTTTCCATCTTCCTTAGTCTTGGGTTGTCTCTGACTTGAAATAATTTTTCTCTTCAAACAGCTACTAAATTGTTAGTCTAAGTTTTTATGAAATGCATGAAGATACATATTTTATTGTTTAGAGTATGGAGGTTTTCAAATATACAATACAAGAGGTTACCTGTTATTACACAGTTGGAAAAACAAGGTCTGATAAAATCGGGGAGTACTAAAATATTTTTTAAATGAATTTGCATAAAGCAATGTCCTCATGTTTGATATCTCTTCTTAGTACATCACAATGCTTGGACTTTAAGGCCACACTGACTGA
>NW_009267937.1:0-684 GCF_000687185.1 Egretta garzetta
TTTTTTTTTTTTTTTTTTTTCCTTTTTAATAAAGCAGGAATAGAAAGAGTTACACACCGACTGCGTCTCATACTCTTACCATTTGGCCAGAGGACTCATGACCTGTGGGTGATCGCAGATGAATGTAGGGCTGATACAAGTGACTTCCAGGAATTCACCAACTAACTGGGAAAACAAAAGCAAAACAATTATGCAGAGTACAAGATCACTTTCCTCGCACCACCCTTCCCCAAACACCCTATTTCCCTCTCTTCACTACTGAAGAAGGTACCAGAAAACTGAAAAGTTTCCCAACTTATAATTCCTGACCATGGTAATGTCTTCATTTACAGAGAGCGCGTGTCCTAGCTGGGTAAGAAAAAGGACATAGCAGAGAACGTATAGAAAATAATAACATCATGCAATTTGGATGTTACAACAAAGGCCAAGAGGAAAAGCAGCAGAAAAACAGCTGTCAGGCAGTATTTTTGGGTACAAAGGAAAAGGCTTAACACAGTTGATGATAGCAGAACTACATGGTAAGCCTACCAGTTTGGTAAGGTACATACAAACGCACGGATCTCACAGACAAAACTGACGTAAGATAAAGCCGATCGGCTCTAAGCACAAGAGGCTGGTTAGCAAACTAAAATCCTCCAGCACTCACATTAGGCAGGCAGGCATCAGTAAACTACATTTTAGTGT
>NW_009267938.1:0-685 GCF_000687185.1 Egretta garzetta
AAGCATACTCATGCATAATGTGTGTTTGCAGAGTAGTTACACGAATATACCTTTTATCCCAAAGCTTCATCCTATTTCATTGCCCTTCCCTGCCTCAATTTCTCTCCCCAGTGAGGGAAATTGCACAAAGTATTTGCAGGTCTGACTCAGGGGGGATCCCTTGGCAGCCAATGCTATACTGCCATGGTGGTGAGGAGCAGGGCGCTCAGGACAGCCCCTCATTTCCTTTGCCACCCCAAAACTAAGCTAGTGCATGTGTTGAAAAGCAACAGCACAGAGATGTTGTTAATTGCCACCGTAATTGCACCTGTAAGGAGCTTGACCACCAGATGCAGCTGCTCCCAGCCCATCTCCTCCTGTGGCTCTGATGCCACGACAGCTCAGCAGGCATAAAAAATATTTGGACCAAGGCCTTTTCCCTTTTTCTGGCTGTAGCTGTAGGATCAGCATGCCACCAGGACAAGTGACAGCCCTTGCCTGGCAGGAGGGGGCTGTGCTACAGGCCTGAGTTTTGGGTTGCCTGTTGAGATGTTTGGAAGAGCACTCATGATTCTCCCAGCTACCAGGGGAGGGCGGGTACCTGCTGGGGATTTCGGCATTGGAGGTTGGCAGCTGGGCCCTTCACAGAATCACAGAATGGCAAGCGTTGGACGGGACCTTGGGAGATCATCTAGTCCAACCCCTC
>NW_009267939.1:0-685 GCF_000687185.1 Egretta garzetta
TTTTTTTTTTTAATTCCAGACTTGATTTTGAATCATGTTCCATTTGCAGTCATGCTGAAGTGCTTTACTTATTTCTTGTGATATGCCTTGAATACAGGGATGTTATCAAGACATACTTAAGCACAAAATCAAAGAAGTAAACATAGACAGAGGTAACAGAAATACCAGGAAAAATCTAGTTAAAAACTCACTTCAAAGGTTTAAATATTCTGCCTAATCTTAGGACAAAAAAAGACTGAGCAAAGAGCAGTACAGCCATGAGGGGACCATGAGGGACAAGATGCCTAACTAAGAGAGAGACACCTGCAAGAGAGAGGAGGGGTAACATGATGCAAACTTTATTTCGTTGTCTCCCTACACCCTTGGCTCTCATTATGTTTCCTGCACAAATGGTTAGAGAAGGCTGGGGATCAAATGGGAGCAGATACAGAATAATAAGTAAACCAACTCTGTCTCTTCTGTCTGCATCTCTAGGTTGCTTCACTACCAGTAGCTCAATGAATTTAAATGGCTCACAAGCACTGTTTGGTTAGATGACTGGTCAGCGGTGCTGTAAGTCTATTTGCAATCATATGATGGGCAGTTTTAATGGTGGCACTTAGACTGTGAACGCCTAACTATGCAGTGCTTTTTTCTCCTCCTAATAACACGGAACAGCCCCAAACTCACTTACTCTCTCTCACAG
>NW_009267940.1:0-685 GCF_000687185.1 Egretta garzetta
ACAGCTGTTTGTCCAAACTGGTGAGCTTTACAATGCATCACTGCCACCTCCTTCGGCCTCTGAACATCCTTCAAGAGCTGGAGAATCTCTTCTTTATATTTTATCGATGATCCTTGAGCTGATAATAGTCCTCTCTCTTTCCAGATGGCTCCATGAGCATGGACTACCCCGAATGCATATTTAGAATCCGTCCAGATATTTACCCTTTTTCCCTCAGCCATCCGTAAGGCCTGTTTCAGAGCTATCAGTTCCGCCTTTTGTGCTGAGGTGTCTAAGGGCAATGTCCCCGATTCCAATACCTGGGTAGTGGTGACAACGGCATATCCGGCCATTCGCCTTCCTCTTTGTACAAAACTGCTCCCATCAGTGAATAGTTCCAGATCGGGGTTTTCCAGGGGTTCATCTCTCAGATCCGGCCTGCTGGAATAGACTTGTTCAATGGTTATTAAGCAATCATGTTCAGTACCTCCTGCCGGATTTTCTGCTGACAGGAACATAGCTGGATTCACAACTGATGTGGTTCTCAACTCTACGTCATCTTGTTCTAGTAAGATAACCTGGTATTTCAACATTCTGCTGGGAGACAACCAGTGGCCCCCCTTTTGTTCCAGAACGGCTATCACCATATGTGGTACATACACCGTCATTCTCTGTCCCATAGTCAGTTTCCGGGCCTCTTGGATCA
>NW_009267941.1:0-686 GCF_000687185.1 Egretta garzetta
GTTTCGCGTACACAGCTACTGCCCACACTTGGCGCGGAAAACATTGAGCCTACAGGCATTTGCAAGGAAAATATTTAAGATTTCTCAGCAAATGGTGCATGCAGTTTGTCAGGAAGATGTTTTGCTGTTTTCCCCGCGATCAGCCCCGTTCGGCATGTTGGAGCGACGGCCCCGTTTATATACGGCATCGGAGGAGTGAGGGGAGCGGATGTTCTCTTCCTTCAGAAAAGGCACAATTTGCCAAAGGAGAGGAATTATGTAAAGCAATGTGATTTACTGATGTCCTCAAGTCTGTAAACAGTGTGAGTTATGCTGCACGGCGCTTTTGAGAAGATAACTGGGAAAGGAGGCCCCTTGCTTCGTTTTGTGAATGAGCGGCTCGGTGGTGTAATGGTGGGGTTTATTCCGTTTCATACTGCGTACACAGTACTTACCGCGCGCTTGTAAATGAGCAACTGAGGAAATAGATCTTTGCTGGAGGCAATTGCTTTCCCAATAGTGATAGAAAACATCATGCGTGGCAGACTTAGAGGTTATTATTTTAATACCTTTCTTCTTGGTGTGGAGCAATGAGCCTGCGTGCTCTGGCAGGGGCTCCAGGATGCCCCCTCCCTCCCCACCAGCCCAGTTGCCATCAGGCTGCTCTGCTACTGCGGGCGCAAGATCCCCCCGGCCACCCCGGTGCC
>NW_009267942.1:0-685 GCF_000687185.1 Egretta garzetta
TTTTTTCAGTTTGAGTGAAACAATTTTCAAAACTCCTCTTGGGACTAGCTCCAGGATCTCAGGGAATGCCGGAGACCTCAGTAAACAGGACTTTCTCCTAATAACTTGTAAGAGAATTGGAACATTTGAAGAAATAAGGCTGATGGGAATGAGAGAGTCCTCTGAATAACGAGCTGATTGCCAGCTGACAGCAATCATTATTCTATCCCAGAAAAATTCGTTACACTTTAAATACTGTGACACCTCTCTGCCTGCAAAAGACCTGATTTTTCTGTTCATTTCATTAATCACCTGTATTTTTTTTTTCCTGAAATACAGTGACAACTAATGAAATGCTAATACCACAACGAAGGACTGGGCAAGACGGAAGTCTACCTCAATATTCCCTCACAGACAAAGATCTCTTTAGGTGATCAAATTGTGTGAAAGCTTGAGAGACAACTTCATATAAACCAAAAAGCGCATTGCCAGGATGAGAGGGCAGCCCCGAGAGAAGATTCAGCTGCTGGTAAAATCACAGCATTGCTGTGACAGGACCAAACACTGAACTTTATCATTTCCATATTTTGCATTGCAGAACCTACTTATGAAGTGCCAAAATAATATTTTTAACATGTGTTACAACATAAATATTTTCTCAAGTCAAGGAAACACTTTTGCTTCTGTTGAAAAAGTAAAAGACAAA
>NW_009267943.1:0-686 GCF_000687185.1 Egretta garzetta
ACAGCAGGAAGATGCAGTTACATGGAGGGATCCATTGTGGAATTATGCAGCCTGCCCCAGCGGATGAGGAGCCTCCACACCGAGGGTCACCAGTGGGGATGGCCAGCTGGCCCTACCGAACCAAGCAGGGCCACTTCCACTTCCTAACCAGGGAAGTGGAAGCCACACGGACGCAGATCCCCTCGCCTCTTTTCTGAGTATTTAACAAGAAAGCTCAGCAAAGTGGGGTCTAAAAGACGCTCTCCTCATGTTAAGCAACTCCTGCTGGTAACAGATTACATCACACTTTACACAATATTGCTAGGGTCACTGCATAACAAACTGTGCTTTACCATCAAACTTCTGGTACTTTACTAGGATGGGAAAATAAACCCAGATGGCAAGAAAGCATTCTCACCAGGACCCTACTGCATGATGAGAACATACATTTCTCTTCCTAGCCCCTCTACAGACTATAATGACGGTAACTCTAACTCCATCTGGAACGATATGCACTGTCACAACATGGGTAGAAAATTACCAAGAACAAGTTCTGTGCAATTGCCCTCAGCAGAAGAGCATAAATCTGGTTGCAGTGTTAATTATGGTCCTTTTTTCCCCCTAGATATGAGTAGGGACATGAATAGAGCATTCATGGAATCAGCCTCATAGAAACAAGGCTCTCACTATTGATGAAAAAGAATGTT
>NW_009267944.1:0-686 GCF_000687185.1 Egretta garzetta
AAAAAAAAAAGAAAACAGCAGCCTGGGGAACACCCTTATATGAACAGAAATTTTAAGTGTTGGGGAAATTTATTCTAGAAAAGAGACAGATAAGACAAGGTGTATTGAAAAAACATGAAAGAATAATCAGTCACCTCAAACTCCAGATTTGGAATTCTATTCTCCTTTTCTCATACTATGGAGATAGGTATGATCGTGATGTCTGAGATGCAGTTAAAAATTTCTGTGAGCGTAAACCTCACTGCCATGGGATATCTGTGGGAAAAAGAGGTTGGAAAGATTCCTAGAGTGACTTCACATTCAGAGATATAAAATTTTGTAAGACTTCAAATGATTAATGGTGAAAAGAAAAACATCTTATGAGAGAGAGAAAAATCTGAAGCACCTAGATTAAAGCCAGTTTTTATTTACCCAGGGACTGAGTGGGATTTTTAATAGGCACATATGAGAAATATTCATGATGGTAATTCTTATACCTTCTAAAAATTATTATGGCCATCACTGTTGAGTCCAGAATATGGACGCTAGAGACCTCGGGTCTGATCTAGTCCGACAGTACCTAACTATATCGACCCCTATGGATACCCCATCAAATGGGCACACAATAACTAGCAAAGAATGGCAACACCAAGGGGAAAATAAATGACCTCATTGGCTACATTACAGGTAACTAGTATCAATAAAGA
>NW_009267945.1:0-686 GCF_000687185.1 Egretta garzetta
GCATCGATTCAGGCACCTCCTAGAGCCTGATCCTGCCATCCACGGAGAGCTTCCTGGAAGGTGCTGAAGAACTCTTGCACCTGCTGGCACAAAGGAGTGGATGCAGAAAGGCATGTTCATTAATACATTTGTAGATGAGTGTTTGGAAGAATACCAGAGGTCCATATCCAAGTGGGAGGCAGCAGGCAGGCAGCACTTGCATTCTTTCTCCCAGTAAAAATATTCTGCTACACGAAGGTTACAGCCACGCTGTAAATCCAGGCATGCCCAGGCACTGGAAAGTAATCATCCATGTGAGAAAATTGTTAGAAAGTTCCCCAGCATAAATTTGGGTGCCAATTCGCATTTTCCTAGATAATTCCCAGGCATGGTCAACGCGCAGACCAGGCCAAGAACAACCCCCAGCGGGCAGTTTGCATCCAGCCACCCTCTTCTGGAAAGCAAGACAGTTTGCAAGCGTGGAAGAGGGCATCTTGTGCCAGTTGGCCACAGGGCCCAGGATACATTTAGTTCCTGGATGCACTTAGTTTATTAGCACAGATGAAGCTGAATTGCTTCTACTTAGAGTCTCATTACCGGACATCAATACATGACGCCACCGGACACGTACTGAACCAAACACTCTGGGACTGTACTGCCAGCTGGCTTCATTCTCGTTGCTATTACAAAGAATCCCAGAATCCCAG
>NW_009267946.1:0-679 GCF_000687185.1 Egretta garzetta
CACTCTGCACACTGTCAGAACCAGAACCACTCTTAAAGCTGCTGTTTAGGACCTACTGTTATTATCAGCCTTCATGGTGCAGAAGGTGGTACTGAATTCCGGCACTATAGGTGGTCTTCTCAGGCCTGTAACATATGTAAAAGCACCACTGCCTATGTCCGCAAGTTGACCACAGTCAATAACTAAAGCAGTTCAAAAATATATTAAGAAAAAACAAATAAAAGCTAGTGTGCTGAGAAAGTCAACCTAATCCAGCAGGATTCAACTGTGATCTTCAGGGAATGGTACGAGGGCTCTTTACTGGAGATAACAGAAATACTGATGATGGTTTGTGCTCACAACTGGGCAGGCAGACACCAGTAACACCACAGGGAGTACTGGGAGCTGGAAAGGGTTTAGGGGATTCTGTGGTTTCCTTAGAAAATTTGCACTCCCATCCATTAGATTAAGCTGTGACTGTGCGAGACTCGCACTGCACACCATGTACGCAGGAAACCAACACATATATTAATGAATACAGACTAATTAAAGATAAATTGTACCAGCATCTAAGAGTACAGGTACTCCATGTTTCTCCTATGATGATGATGCTTTTGCTCAGTACATAAAACTCTTGGGAGATTGTACTCTATTTCAAAGGACACTACCACACTTTTTTTTTTTTTTTTTTTTTTTTAAA
>NW_009267947.1:0-687 GCF_000687185.1 Egretta garzetta
CTTTGAAAATGTTGATACTTCACTTGTGATGAAAATATAACACACGCTTTATTGATGGCATTCCCCATTCTGATTTTTGCATTGCTGGGGGAGTTGACATGGATCTACTTTGTTTTAATAAGTCTGCAGCCAATGTATTTTAAGAGTTAAACATTCATTAAATACTTCTGTTCATGGTCAGTGCTCTCAATGCACTAACAAATTACTGTAAGTAAAATTGAAACTTTCATTCCAGACATGTTTTGGTAAAATAAAAAGACATTATTTAATCTCTCAAAGTCTGTGCAGTCTGAAAGTTAAGTGAAACTCCTCTCTGCCAAGTGAGTCTCAGAGTTGAAGGAAATGTGGATTTGCGTTTGAGATTGAAGACTCTAACTGTAGCTATTTATTAGGAAGGATCCAAACACCACTGGAACTGCGTTTTTCAGACCCTAATAATTGTTTTGACAATCCTCCACAGTGATTTAAAGTGGCATAGGAACATGTCACAACAGGATGAGAAGACAATGTTCGTTTTTCTGGTCTATGCCAAGGTTAGGAAGCCTGTTGCCAGAGGTAAAAAAGTTTTCTTCTGATGATCCAAAAATGTATGTGTTCAGATAGTATTTGAGAACTCTCTTGGTTACAATGTCAAATCTGAAACAATAAAGGACTTACATTTACTTAAGCAGACAGAAAAAAAAAAAA
>NW_009267948.1:0-687 GCF_000687185.1 Egretta garzetta
AAAAAAAGCAGTACTAGTTTGACATAGCCCTTACAGAATGTTTTCGGCCTGTTCTTTTCACATTTGTGTGCTGAACATAAAGCCTCACAAGGATATAAAAGTAGATTTCAATGCTACAGACCCCACACAAGCTCCAAGCCTCAGGTCACATTCATTCTCCAGTTCCTTAAATCTGTAAAATAGTAATCTTGAGAACCATATAAAAAAACCCCACCACACACAGGAGGACTACTACATTCAGTACCCTACATGTACACACTGTAAATTGGAAGTATTTTTTGACATATCACTTTCAAGACAACTCTGAACACTTACTTCAAGGGTTTAGCAGCCATACCTATTTTTTACCCTTAGCTTTGGTGAAAATTTCCAGGAAAAGACCCACTAACATGCCCTGCCCACCCCCCCACCTTTTTTTTTGTATTCTAAGCAAACTTTGTAATCAGTATGTTTGGACATGTGAAGAAAGAAAACCTTGACAAGACATTTTCATTCATCTACACAAAAGCAAGTACACAACTGTTTGACTTGAACCAAGCTCTTCAACTGATACATATGGAGTCATGTAAGGGAATGACAAAAAAATCTGCTGAGGAAAGCACTATGAAAGTTTCTTAGATGGATGGCTTCATATGAATAGAAAAGAGGGGGATTATTTTACTTTTACAGGGTTTAATGCGACAACTC
>NW_009267949.1:0-687 GCF_000687185.1 Egretta garzetta
GGAAGACTGTCTGATTCATCCATCATTTAAAGAATCATCTGGTATGAACTTAACAGCAATATGGATTGGTTGTAAACCTCCAGAGATGCCATCTGCTCTGATGGCAATAATGCCAGGCATACAAAATGGCTGCTGATCTCTTCTCATACTGACATGGCCATGCTTTTTACCTGCAAAGTAATGTTATCAGGCACAAAGCCAGACAAGGTTTAAGGTCTCCTGCATTCATTCAGGTGAGGACAGAGTTCATGCTGAGAAAATATGGGAGGCCAGTGCTGTATCTCAAAAGTGGTGTGAGATTCAAAGCACTCCTGGGAATCAAGCAAATAAGTGAATTAGCATATCCTTCTTTGTATGGAAATATTTTACATATGCCTTCACATTCTAGATGACAGAAAATAATTTTGCTTATCTGCTTCCTAAGCTATCATGCATGCTGATTTGAATCTTAGTTATTTTTGAGGCAATATTTTAAATTGTTCAAGTTGCACGTCAGGCCATAGTGCTGGATGGCAGCAGCAAAGACCAAGCTGCAGGCTGGTATCGGAGAGAACGCTCCTGCTGGAACGCAGCTTGCGCAAGCCCTCTCGTGGAGACAATTTATACTGTCTGAAAACCATTCCTGTGCAAGCCAGCTAAAGCATCCCCTCAAACTCATGAAAGCAATATTGACAAAAAACCCACAAA
>NW_009267950.1:0-687 GCF_000687185.1 Egretta garzetta
GGATTCGTAAGAACCACGTCCGGCGAGTCAATATCAAATAGATCATTTGGACTGATTCCACTCTCACTCAAAGCAGCAAGCAACAGATCTTGTCCTGGCTCCACCATCTCTAAAAAATTAGAACCATAAATACAAGTTATATTTAATTTGTATTTATTTTGTGCATACATACACACTTAATTTTAAAGTTCCCTTTCCTGCATTTAAGGGCATACGCGATGCAGTGTCTTGTATACACGGAGTTTCACTTTCTAGATTTGCTCTGGCTCTTTTGTTCATTTGTAGATTTTTTTTTCCCTCTATTTTGTTTTTTAAAATCTTTTCAATATACCCACCACATTTAGAAGCAGGAAGAATAAAATAGTTTACTACACAAAATGCTACTGTACCCAAAAACTTAAAAAAATAAAAAAAAATGCTTTTCTAGTCTTCACCGCACTACATTTAAGCATTACAAGAAATACCAAGAGGCAGAAATGGTGAGACTGTATTATGCTAATGATACGTCTTTGTCAGTGAAGCACGCTGCACAGGGAAGCACAATTAAAACTCATTTAGTTTATCTTGTAACAAGTTAGTGACAAAAAGCTTCTAAGGAAAGCTGTTATTTCTTGCTTGCCATTACATTAGATAGCAATTCATTCATTGGAGAAATTTTATTTTGCAAAGTGGAAAGAACAAATGTTT
>NW_009267951.1:0-687 GCF_000687185.1 Egretta garzetta
AGACAGTAAAAGGTTGCAGTGGGCTGTGTCTGAATCCAGAACCACCGTCACTGCAGGAGAGACGGAGGCAACGCATCAGGGCAGAGCTCACCCCAGGAGAGGTCTTTGCTGGGGCTGCATAAGGAAGAAGAAAAAGGGTGCAAGCGATAGCTGGCAGACTGTGGGATGGGAGGCTGCACAAGGTACCGATACGGTGCAAGGAAGAGAAAATGAGGCAGAGGGCTGATATCTAGCAGAGAGGGAAGAGGATCGCCAGCAGAGCTCCACGCTGAAGAAGGTCCCACGTCTCTAAAACATGGCCAGCACTGCCCACTGAGGACCAAGGCCTCTCCAGATTTGCCTGGAACTTGGGCGTGCACCAAAAGAGCCAGGGGTCTGAGTGTTGCACTTCCTCCTGCAAAGCGAGGGTTGGCAGAAGCATCCCTGGTCCCACCAGCATCACCGCGGGAGGGGAGCTGCCAGGAAGGGAGATGAAAGCGGGGAAGATGATCCAGCACCCTGGAAGACCAAACTTCATTTACCTGCTGTTATAGGCACTGCATGTCTTCTCCACGCTTTAAAAAAAGAACACAAGAAAGCAGAGATGAGAGGTAATCTGAACAGACTCGTGCTGCCTTAGCGCAGGATAATGCTCTGCCCGTGTAGCTGCACGGTTTCTGAATTGTTGCTAGAGTGGTGACTTACAGA
>NW_009267952.1:0-688 GCF_000687185.1 Egretta garzetta
CCTAGCACCCAGCTCCCCTCCTCCTGTGCACGCAGCAGGCTGGCCCACGGGAAGCGCAACGAGGGATCGGCGTCCTCGGCCCCCCGCGGCACAGCCTGGCCTCTCCCCGTGCTGCACACGTATGCACGGAGCGGAGCTCTCGTCCTACACTTGCTCTGGGCTGAAGCAAACAGATCCTGACAAGAGGCCCCTGGGGACACGGCTCAGCTCTTCCACGAAGAGCCCGGGTGTTTGAATCCTACGCTGAGCCGCGCAGTCCAATACCGACCTGCAAAGCCAGCAGCTAACGTCAGCACGGTGCTGCCTCCCTGCGAGGGATCATCGGGCCGTTCGTTCTCATAGCTGCAGCTCGAGAACCTGAACTAACTGGGGTGGGGAGGGGAGGGAAGGTGCAGTTCAGACCCTCAGTTAGGTACCGCGTGCCAGGCACTTGGAAACAGCAAGCAGGAGAGGTGGCGAGCTGGCTTCGATTGCTGCTGCTCTCTGTCCGGGGGCCTGATCTCCACAGCAGAGATTTATGAATCTCCAAGAGCACATAGTGCGACACGCATTTCTCTCTTGAATTAAACTGATTAAATGCTGGAACAAGACCACAAAAACTAATCCTCACAATGCTGCTGACAACTGTCAGGGTACTGATGTGCCAGTTAAGCAAACGCAAAGCATTAGGACACCGAAGTACCCCCAT
>NW_009267953.1:0-688 GCF_000687185.1 Egretta garzetta
GGTGAGGCGTTCGTCCATGCCCCGCGTGCCACTAAATCAGACTTCGCCCTTCTGGCCTGCACATGGAGCGAGCGGATAACAAGGTTGGGAATGGCGGGCAGCGCCGGCGACCAAACAACAGCTCCCGGGACCACGCAATGGCTGCACTTCCGTGCTGCGGGTGGAAGACTCCAGACACCCCAAGATAAGTCGGGATTTAGTTCAGCGTAACTCTTCATTAGGCCAAGCCGCAGCGTTTTGGGTGGAATGCTTCCAAGAGTTTCCGAAGGCCCAGCTCCCCTTGGCGATGAGACGATGGTGGGCTCTTCCCCCCGGCCAGGACACCGGATCTGGCGGGGGAGACGGCGCTTTGGAAAGGAACAAACCTGCCCTCAGCGGGATGGGAAGGAGGAGACGGAGGGAAGACGTGGAGCGGGAAGGCAGCTTGCAGATGCGAGGAGGAATCCGAGCATCCGGGGAGGGATTCGCAAGCCATTCGACAACACCAGGCTGAGATCTGCTGGCTCCGGCATCAGCTTCCTCACCGCAATGCAGGCCGGGAAGAGCGCATCCGACGGGAGGACGTCAGCTCCTGCCGGGGCAGTGGAAACGCCCCAGTCTTCTCCTTCCCCACGGTAGAAGGATCCCCTCCTCGCGGAAGCAGAGGCTCGGCACCGCGCCGGGAGTCAGCGGGGCCACGGGACGGACT
>NW_009267954.1:0-689 GCF_000687185.1 Egretta garzetta
AGACGTAAGCCAGGCTTTTATACAAAAATTATAGGTCTACATTTCCACAGTGTAGACGAAATCAAGCTTCATAACTACAGGTATTGTGATGAAAAAGTATCACCAAAGAGAAATTCATGATTCTGGAGTGAGCAGGCTTTCCCAGTAGAGGGATATCCATTTTACAGACTTCATCTTCCTCCTTTTTTAAGTTGAATGAAGATATCTTCACTTTGTCTATCTCCACCTTCTGTTCCTTTTAAAAAAAAATGAAATATTAGCACTTGAAAAGGAAGAGTCAGAATTGGAAGTTACAAACCACCTCATCCATAAAGACAAGACGACAGCAGTTACAAACTGAATTGGGAAGTATTTGACAAAAAATAATTGATCGGTATTGCCCTTGGTATTTGGGTCTTCCTCCTTCAAGCTGGTATTGTCCTGTGCTGTTGCAAAGTGGTACCACTACTCTAATCAAATACCTTCTCAGTTTTCATCTGTAACAAGTCTGCTCTACTCTGAGTGAGTAACTGTATTTTCTCTGCCTTACCTTGCTGGTCAGGTGGCTGAGGTTTGGTTTTTTGGCAGCAGAGGGTAAGCAATATAAAACACTACAACAGGTATATGTCAAAAAAGCATACAGTCTGCATGCACCTGCACATGCAGGTTTGCAGTAAATTACTCAGATCACTGAAAGCAAAAAAAAAAAA
>NW_009267955.1:0-689 GCF_000687185.1 Egretta garzetta
TGTAGCCGATAAACACCATACGGATCAAGCGTAATCCACTCGCTGCTTTCGGAACGGGAAAGCCTCCCAGGAGCGAGATAAATCCACAGCCTGGTCCTGTGAATGGGGCTTGTCCTCAGGGCACTGAGTCAGTTAAAAGGGAGATAAAAAGAAAGCGTGGGGTGATCGGGTTGTTCACATCCAACATTGAATTCTCTCCCTGGCAGCTGAGGAACTTTCCTCAGCTTACACAAAGTGCGAACCTTGCGTTTTTTAGCACGCTTTTAAAAAGCATCCCTTTGGTTCAGCAACACAGAGGATGCTGCTGTTGCCGGGAGCGGCACTGGGACCGACCTGCAGCCTTTCGTAAGCAATTCCTACAGGCACAGCATCGTCCTGCACACAGGGAAACATTTTTGGGAATGAGAAGCACATGTAAAGAGCAGCCAGCTGACCCTGCACCCAACGCCGTGCTCACCCCCAGTGCCGTGGGGACAGCTGGGGTGCAGGGCAGGCGGTGTCCGGCAGCGGAGGGCGACGGGAACGGCCTGGGCCACCCCTCCTGGCAGAGATGTTTTTACCTGATTACTCCCACCAGAGTCTGAAGCATGGATGACAGCAGTAGAAGCCGACCTTAAATTATCACAGGAGCAAGGACACATTTGTAATTAAATAAATTCCAAATAGTAAAGCTTAGCGCTCACAAATCC
>NW_009267956.1:0-688 GCF_000687185.1 Egretta garzetta
GCTGGAGCAGGAGAAAAGTGTGAGGAGGAAGGAGAGGTGGAGACAAGGTGATCTGGACCTGTAACAATCGCCCATCCCACATTCATCACTCCGGGGGGTCAGGAGAGAAGGACTGAAGTTAAGTCTGGGAAAGCAGGGTTTGGGAAGAAGTGTTTTACATTTTAATCTTTGTTTCTCATTACCTGAATCTATTTTACTTGGAAATAAATTAAATTAATTTTCCTCAAGTTGCGTTTATTTTGTCCATGATGGTAAATAGTAAACAGTCTCTCTATCTTTATCCTGACCCTTGAGCTTTTTCTTCCTATTATGTCCCCTTGTCTTGTTGAGGAGAACAAGTGAGAAAAAGGCTGGGTAGGCATTTGGCTGCAGATATTGTTAAAAACCATACTCACAAACAAGCTATTTTTTTTCAGTTTCCTTCCCAACAAGCACTTGAATCTGATTGATATTGCAAGTATGATATTTTTTTTATATATTCAAACTATGTTCAGATTCACATTACAGAAATTTGAAATACTTTTTTTCCAAACCCAAGATAACTAATTTAACCATCAGATCTTAAAATAATTTTTAAATGTTATGGCCTCTTAAAAAGAGTTTTAGGAGCTCTTGGTTCCTAGGTTCAAGGTTCTTAGGAGCTTTTAGTTGAGCCCAGGGTGCTGGGCCATCTTTTCTAGACTGTGCT
>NW_009267957.1:0-690 GCF_000687185.1 Egretta garzetta
TGCAAGAACAGGGGATTTTTTTTTTTTAAACTACCTATTGCAATGGCTTTAACCATGCCTGCAAGCTGGGCAAGGGATAGGGTACTGGCAAGGCAGAGTTGCAGGAGTTTCTGGGCTTTCCCTCTTTTGCATTTAGATTATTTTATCAACCGCAATGCAAAAATGTGAAGAAAAAGATGTGTGGTTTCGCAATCAAAGTCACTGCAGGGAGCAGTCACAGGGAGTGCTGCAGACGTATTAAACTGTAATTAATGGCTGCTCTAGCCCGGGAAGGGCTGAGGGTGTCTTTCCATCCATCGCCTCAGCTCGGTGTGGGCTGCTGGGGGAAGACCAGCCTGCTGTCGCTGTGATACAAATGCCTGTGTTTTTAGAAATCTCCAGTTTGAGGCTACATCTTCAATTCCTGTTATGTGGAGGAAGAAGGAGAGGGGGAGGGGGCTGGTTTCCAACCGGTTACACTTCGAAGCACATTGAATCCCTACCCCTCAAAAAAAAACCCCTGATGGCTTTCTGGGATGCTGAGCATCCATTTCCCAAAATTTTGGATTTCTTTCTCTTTCTTCCTAGAGACAGTCCAACCAAAGGCAGCTGGGAGAAGTGGGAGAAGAAATGTTCAAATCCAAGAAAAGCAGCAGAAATTAGCCAGATTTTCCTTAGGGGTTGTGGCAGTGGGTTCAGGAGCCACGCTGA
>NW_009267958.1:0-690 GCF_000687185.1 Egretta garzetta
GATGGGGAGTCTGTCGGTTGTTAACAATTTTAGTTTTCCACCGTGGTGGACAGAGGTAAGCCGCACTGGTCCTACTTCCAGATTTGCTTCCGAAGGACCTCTGATAGCTAACAGAGTGTGAATCTTTAGTGCCCGTGGCAAGTTCGAATCTCTCACTTGAAGCCACGATAAAGTTACGCGCTCCAGCAGCATTGCACGCAGGACTCTGTTAACTTGGTGCTCTTGGGACTCTTAACATTTTAGCAGAGCTCAGGTTTTTAAGAGACTTCATACTGCTCCGAATCCAGGGATCCTAGAGGCAGCAACGGCAGTGGCCTCTGCTTGACTCTTTGCACTGCTAAACGAATACAGAACAAATGAGGCTCTGAAAATAAGAAGAAAAATTTGACACCTGGACTCCAGGAAACATTTGTGGATTTTGATGAGGAGCAGTAGGGGGGAAGGGAAAAACCTACAGTTCAACATAGTTAAATATATGGTGTGCTAAGTATGAATAAATTGTGACTATTTTAAACAAGTTCATATACTCTGTGCCTGGCTCGAGCACAAAGGAGAAGACAACAGCTACAACATACTAGTTCCTCAAAGGGTTACCTGGAGGCCAGTGTCCTGGGCTGGTGTGGGTGTATGGCAGTGGTCAACTTCCATCATTTATACAAGTGGCAAACTTTTTTTTACATGTGATTATTT
>NW_009267959.1:0-690 GCF_000687185.1 Egretta garzetta
CTCTCTCTCTCTCCTCCCGCAGTCTAGCTAGATAGATGTGTACTGAGCCTTTTTATTCACTTGTTTACTATTATTTATCTGAGCATTGATATATGCTTCATTCTTTTCCCTGGGAATGGAAAAGAAGAGGCAACTTGGTTATGTTTTTATGCCAGTCTACGCATTTTCTTGTTTCCTCAAGATAAACAAAATGAGGATTTGTCTGTTTGCCTGATGAAGTGAGTGATTCACAGACGTATTACAACTTAACAAACCATAAAAGCCATGGAGTTGTAGAGCACATACCAATATAATTAAAACTGGATATAATGAAAACAATTGGCTGAAAGCAAAGAGACATTACAGTGCTATCGGGTGCTCGCACTGCACAGCTATTCTCACTGGAGAATACGTGCCGTTAAAAGGTACCTTTTCAGCAGTGCATCTCCCTTCAGACTGTGAAGTTGGTTTAGTTTAAAACCCATCCATATTATTATCTCATGTTAACCAGAATACTTTTCCAGAAAGTTTTAAGGAACAGACTTTGTCCTATCACCTTTCAGTCCCTTTTCTCTGCCGAGGTAGCACTGTGATTGCTATGGCTGTGTAAGGAAATGAATGAGCTTTTGGACATACAAGATTTCCTTCAGGTCTGAAAATGATCAAGAAAGGTCTTGATGTGAATGAAAGGGAAATTTGCAGAAAAGCATG
>NW_009267960.1:0-691 GCF_000687185.1 Egretta garzetta
TTTTTTTTTTCCAAAAAGAGGTTACAGAACAGTAGATATTGTTCATTTTAAAGAAAACACTGCATGAACCTGGTGAGACTGAATTCCAGAACCCAAGTGGTTGAATTTCAAACCCGCTGAAGCTTTTTAAATGCAGCACCGTGGCACCACCGAGTGGCAGCATTGTGAATAGCTGAGCAGTCGTAGGAAACTGATTTTCGTGGGGGGAAAAAAAAAGGTAGCAGATCCTCACTTGAAAATAGCCACTTTCGGTTTGATTCGGCTGGCGAAGCATGTTGATTTGAAACTAATACATACCTTTTTATTCTGAACTAATGAGATACATCCATAAATGGGCATACAATTTGTAGCAAATTCAAATATTTTGATGAAAGTTTGGGTGAAATTAAAATTGGCGGGAACATACATACTACTACTACTACCTACAAATAAAGCAAAGATTCTATTTCATATGATTCTAATAATATTGGTTTAATATTAATCTTCAAATGTTTTAACAGATTTGACCAAAGCTACCCCAAGGACTTTCTGTGTCAGGCTTTTGGTGACCAGGCTTGGAGTTGTGCACTCTCACCCCAGCTCCTGAAAATGCAATACCCTGTGCAGAAATACCAAAAGACCTCATGGTTTCAGAGGAGGTGGTATTTTCCACAAATGCCTAAATTCTGAAATCAGGGGTGGTATAAGAATC
>NW_009267961.1:0-691 GCF_000687185.1 Egretta garzetta
TGTATTGGGTGTATCTCTACAAGCTTCTCACTTCTTTGTGATCGGTCTAATTGGGATGAATCTCTTCTGATCTCAAAATCAGCATAACAGTAACCCAGATCAACTCCCTTACTGGAAAGCAGATGTGGGTGTTGCCACACGAGGTGCTCGCATGAGTGTTGTCCCACAGCTGGCATGAGGAGAGGCACAGTCTTCCTGGTGAGGGATCACGCCCCGAGTTTTGTTCACCAAAGTCTCATTGCATCGTGTTTCAGGTTGCGCTGCAAAGCCTCTGTTCTCTCTGTGCTTTTCAAGCAGTTGCAAGGGGTATAGTGAGACAGGTCTGGTTACTGTAGCATTTTATAAATGATCGAGTACAGGTCTGATTGTCTGTGGATTAACTAGATGATAAAATAGAAGATCAGCATAGTTGTTAGTATGAGTTCTGACGTCACACGTGTCACAGAATTTCCCAGTTGCTTCATCTTTCAAGTCTGATGATTTGTCTACCCTAGGGTAGAGCTTTTCTATGAAAAGAACATCCATTCTTGATTTTAAAATTTGCAGTGGTGGAGACTACCACAATACTTAAAGTTGTACTTTTTTTCTGTACTTCTCTGGATTCTTGGTGTGTTTTGTCTGAGAACAGCTGGAAAAGCTGTATTCTTTGCAAATGCTAGCCCTTACATGGACATTTGCAGCCTGAGATCAA
>NW_009267962.1:0-690 GCF_000687185.1 Egretta garzetta
TTTTTTTTTTTTTTAAATGACTACAGATGATCTACAGGGATTAGAAGGAATTCAAAATGAAATGACAAAGTATTAATACCTAAACCAAGAAACAAATCTCTAAAGCTGAATGGTAAACCCACATCAGACTTCCTGAGACATAAGGACACATAAGGAGCCTAAAGCTATGATAACATAGCCACTGTTTTGTACTTCGAATTATAAATGAGAACTAGGTTAGACCAAGATCTGGACCTTATGTGCCCTCAAATAATTTGGGAGCAAGAGGACATGGGTAAAAACTGCCTTGGCTAATTTTAAGAAAGGTTTTGTTTGTGGAGCTCCTTGCCACAAGGTCCTGTGGTGGCCTAGAAATTAGCAGCACTTAAAGGAAAAATGTATGTGTACATGTGTATGCATGTTTATGTAGGAAATGATAAAGAATTGTAATAGTACATGGAAAATTAACTTACTTTTTGGCTTCAGCTTCTAGGATGACTGCTAGCTAATTCAGGGGAAGCAAGTACATCTTTGAGATAGATCTGCTGTACCTGCTGCTTTCACCTTTTTCAGTCACTTCTGGAGTACTTGGTGCTGGCAACTACTGAAGATGGGATACTGCTCCACACCTTCTTATTCCAAACTAGAAAGAAACTAAAACTTAAAATCAGTTTTATTTAAACTTTATTGAAAATAATATTGAAGTATGAA
>NW_009267963.1:0-691 GCF_000687185.1 Egretta garzetta
AAAAAAAAAAAAAAAGGTCTCTTCCATGGTTAGTTTCATGCATTCAGTTTTAGTTGTTGAAATATCTCTCCATCTGTACTATTGCTCATTATGCACTAGAGATATTACAAAGTCCACAGATAACTATGGAAGTAATTCCTCACACACCTTCTGTGTGTGAAAGGTACCTCCACTTGCTCCATTAGAGGATTTAAACAAAAACCAAAAAACCACAGAGCAGCTCCTGAAGTAAAATCAAAATATTTTCTTTAGGTTCTGGAATAAAATTATCTGGACAATACATTTTTTTCTAGATGGTTCATAGTAAACCTAAGCACAGGCCAATACAGTCAGTGGCTGACCTCTGCGTGCAAGGAACTGAAAGAGAATTCTTGTAGTTCCGTGTAATTTAGGGAGTTGATTAAGAGTACAGACACTGAAGTAAATAAACAATGGACACATTTGGGAAAGACATTCTTAAATATAATCTTTCTCCTCCTGATTTTTTTAACATGAGTTTTGGCATCAAAATAAATCCTGAATCACCATGCAAAGTGTGAGTCAAGCAGGTGAATCTTTTAAAATGACTATTTAGAAAGAAACTTGCTTCATGGCAAGGGTAGGGGTTTGTTTCTCAGCCTCCTGTCTTTTACTACATTCCTTTTAAGACCAAGTTGTGATCATATTATTCTACAGGCATTCACTCTTTTTT
>NW_009267964.1:0-692 GCF_000687185.1 Egretta garzetta
GGTCAAAGTCTCTGCCCCTCTGTCTTCACCACTTTTTCTCACGTGAGTGAGGACGAATAGCCCACCCCGTGCCGTGGCTGCAGATGCTTGCAGATGTGCCAGGGTAGTTAATACCCCCTCTTGCATTGAATATAGTCCAGCCTTGACTCGGCCACCAGTGGGAGGTGCAAAAGCCTCCCTGCTCCCAAGACAGAATGAGCTCACTATGGATTTAGCCAATTTTTTTTCTTATTCTGGCAGGTTTTAATGAGGCTGGGAAAAAATAGTGAGCATAGATAATGAAAATGGTGTTTTGTATGGAGAGTTAGTTCAGTATTAGTTTGACAGAGGGATAAAATAGCAGACTGTGGATGGTGAGGTTTTCTGCTTCATCATCTATTTTTCTTACGATGGCAAACAGCTAACAAAGTGCTCATTAATGGATAGTGACAAGTAGTTTCCTGTGGTCTTAAAACAAATCATCAATTACAGAGAGTGTTTTCAGTTCTAGACGCTAAAAAACATTCAATACCATTCAGCTGCTTGCATGTTTTTCGGGTGACAAGAAATCCAAGAAGTGAAAAACATATTAAAAAAGAGAGAAACTATTGTGCTTTCTCCAGACCAAGCATGCTTCAAAATAGCCCTCAGCTGAGGCCTAGATAGATATTCAGTGTCCCCTTCAAAACAAATGGCTCTTTGAAGAGCTACAG
>NW_009267965.1:0-692 GCF_000687185.1 Egretta garzetta
TCTCGCCCCGTTGAGCGTCTGTCAGCAGCTGAATGTCGAGGAGAACCCCAGCATCGCCGGACAGTCCCCTGCGGTGGAGCTCTTTGAGCCCCGGCCTGCTTTCGAGAGTTTTTTGTCCTCGTTCATGCTTTTGTATGACTTCCCCCCCAAAGCGGCACGTGGGAAGGTTTTTGGCCATCTTCCGACCTCAGCTGGGCACATCTCCGCCGGGAAGGCTTTGAGACGGTGAGCTTGCCTGCCTTGGAGGTCGTAGGCTGGCCTGATGGAAGGGCGCGGGTAGGAGTCATAGGCTTGGGCTTCTGGAAGGCACCGGACTCGGTCTAGCGTGCTATCTTGGCTGATTAACGAGATCTAAGCATCGTCGGTGGAGCGCACGCTTAAATGGATTAAGAAATCGCTAACTGGCAGATCTCGAAGGACAGTCGTTAGGGAGTAATCAGCCAACGACCGTACTTCAGAGTGAACGCGCTGGCCTGGGTGCTTGGCCAGATGCTGTCAGTGCTCCCACGAAGCAGTCGCAGTCCTTCCCCGGGAATAATCTTTGCTGATGGCGCAAAAACTGGGCGAGCAGCTAACGGGAGGAAGAAGTGGGGCAGATGCAGAAGCACCTGAGTGTCTTGGTGACTTCCAAACCACGGAGCTCTAAACCGGTGAAACGTCGGTGGGTGCAGCCTGGGACGGCGGGCGAAATC
>NW_009267966.1:0-692 GCF_000687185.1 Egretta garzetta
GGCTCTTTGGATGTGGCTTTGAATGCGAGGGAGATGGTCATGGTGGAGGCTGAATATCAAAATGCTGAAAAATTGCTGCTCAGCATGCTGAGATAAACCATTAGCCTACATACAACTTGTCAGAAAAATCTGTATTAGTATAGAAAAATTGTATATTTGTCAAAACTGGAAGGTTCTTGATTGAGAGCATGCCAGTTTTGATGAAAGGAGTTTTTTTAGGTTCAGCAATGCAAAACCAAGGGTGAATGAAGAAAGACCCAATACCAACAGTGAATGTTTAGAGCTGACTGCTGAAACGTGTGGGGCTGGATCCCTGCTCCACCCTCTCCAGCCCTACTTGAACAGAGACATGCATCTTTCTCCACTCCTTGTGACTGAGGCCTGTACCAAGCTTCACCCAAAGTTTCTTCTTTATTTTGTGCTGACTTCATGCCAGCCTTAAGGTAATCAGCGACTTGGATTTCTTTTCTTTCTTTAGGGCTGTTAGAGTCACATTTTGTTGGAAAGAAAAAATAACGAAAAAAGAAAATATGCTGGATTTCTTGATGTACTCAAAGAAGAAGGAAGTGGTTTTCAGACAGAAACTGTGGTACAAAACAAATAAATAATATTTCATGATAGGATTAGATCAAGGAAAAAACATGCAAAGAGCTTCCATATTTATTATTACAAAAATATTTTTCAGTGTTCTC
>NW_009267967.1:0-692 GCF_000687185.1 Egretta garzetta
GGAGGCGCAAATCCAGATCTGTCTTGCATGAAGGCACTTTTCTCTCTGTTACTCACTCCAGAGAGACCCCCTGTCAAACTCGGTACGTTATAACCTGAACAAACAAGGACATGCATCTGGCCCTTAGGAAGACCCTTGGTATAAAACAGTTTACTGAGAGCACATTCAGGGCTCAGTTAGTTTAACCCCTTGAGAACTCCTCACCCCTGCAGCAGCTGACAGCGTCATGGAAAGAAAAGGCTGTGATATCAACCCCATCGTGGGAGAATCTTGCCTCCTCAAGTGTGTTCTGGGCGTTAAGGGCTCCTCAGCAATCATCCTCATGCAAGAAAACCTTCAGTGAACAGTGGCGGGTAGAAACAGGACCTCAGAAACCCATACAGGAGAGCAGCATTTGCAACTCTCCTTCCTAGGCATCTGCTTGGACACACTCCTAGGGTTTTTTTTCCATTGGGCCATTTTTGTCCCTTCTGCAATGTAGTCTTCCTAGACTCTCCTTATGGTTGTTTTTAGGAAGCAATTAGGAGGATGCCAAATACCATCAGGCCGGCAACAGGCATCGGTATGGCGGTACCAGTATGCTTGATCCGTCTGTCTCAGATGTTCCCCTGCCAACCACTGAAAGCATCCTGCTCTCTCTCCAAATCTTCTTGTCTGAAGGAGTCGTTTTGACATGTGTTCCATGGTCAGAA
>NW_009267968.1:0-692 GCF_000687185.1 Egretta garzetta
CTGCATTGAGCTCATTGAGAAGGTACCTTTTCCATACAAGTGTGCGATGTATTTTGGAATTCTGTGGTGTTACTGAGCCAGATTCAGCTCAGAAAGAACTCACGGCCAGCCATTCAGTGCCAGTTAAACAAAGTATTTTGCACTGAAATTTATTTTAGTCTGGGGAAGAGAAATGAGGAAATTCAAATCTATGTCATCTATCCCACATTACCTGGTCTTCAAGCATGGAAAAGGTAGCCTGGACTCCACCAACAGACTTCCTTAAAACGAACTGGAGTCAGTCTCCTTTCCTTTTTCCTCTGAAGACTCAAATCAGAACTCCACACACAAATTTGGGAAATAAATATTGTCTCACCTGATTTCCCAGAACAACTGGGCCTCTTGCAGCTATTTGCCCAATTATTTCTCTCTTTACCACTTCCCCCTCCAATTCTATTCCCAATTCTAACCTGAACCAGACAGAAGTTCTTACCAGTTCCATGAAGATGGGCTGCAGGAAGGTAAGGGAAGGCAGACACAAGCTCCCTGGAGGAGAACAGCCCCTGAAAAACTTAGGCCCTTATTCCAGGCTGAGATGCTATCAGCGACACACCAGTACCTTTGGTGTTCATAGCACATGCTTCACATCATTATCATCTTGCTCTGTACTTGCTCTGTACCTTCCAGCCCATGGGCATCTTCTCCATCCTGGA
>NW_009267969.1:0-692 GCF_000687185.1 Egretta garzetta
TGCAGAAGAAAAGCAATGGTTGATTATCTGCATCTCTTGTTCACATTCCAGTAAGGAGAACAACTGAAGCAAAATCCCCTCTTTCACCTGACTTTACAAGCCTCTGTCTACTGGTGGTAGTTTCATAGGGTAACAACCCCAAGGGAAGGAGAAAGTTACTGGGGTTATTGGGAAAAATGTCAAAAGAATATACTGAAATACTGGGATCAGCTTTAGTGGTGGTGTACAACTGCTGCTGTTGCCAAGCTGGGTGCAGACGCATCCTAACAGACAGGGAGTGCAGTGACAGAGCCCTTTGCTGCCATTTGAAGCCATATAGTCTTTACTGTTGGTTGTGCCTGTGAAGGAGAAGCTGTTGCCAGATGTGGCTGGGGGAAGTGCATCCCTCAGTAGTCACTGTTGTTTGTGCTCTCAGGGAGACTCTCTCAGGGAGACTGCTTGGGGCTCAGCCTTTGGGTTTTATCTTAGAGCCATGAGCAGACCTGCTGGCCTAGCCAGCCTGGCTGCCCTCTGAGTTGCAGAAGAGCATTCGCTTGGAGACATCTCTTCATGTCCCCAGATTGCACTGCCAGGGACACTGCAGTGGGTGGCAGGTGACACGCCAACAGCCTGGTGGGACTTTTGGCATGTGCTGGCAGTGTGCTTATCTCTGCTCTTTGCTTTCATTCACACTGACTTTTACTACATGGGGG
>NW_009267970.1:0-693 GCF_000687185.1 Egretta garzetta
AATGGTGCCGCTGCCATTCTGTACCTGTGTCCTGCGCACGGACACTACGGCGCTGACGTTTGCTGCAGGGACGTGGCCGCTGCCACCTCCGCTAAACCAGAATCACTCTTAAGTGGCACTAACTATTCATTTTTTGGAGAACTAAACTCATCTGAGTTATAAAAGCAAAATGTTGGTGAGCTACTGGTGCTGATAAACACTTCTGGTCTGGCCAATAAAGATTTTCCTTGTCAGAGTAGCTTATACTGGTTCCCAAAGCAAAATAAGCCCTGTCAATAGAAGTTACTTCTCTGCCAGAGGACCTGTGCTCCCAGTAGGTTTTCTGCTTGCGTGGAAATAATGAGAGAGTAAATAATTCCCCCATGCCATGATATACCAGTAGATTTCTGGGTTTGCTGCGGCTTTTGCACTAAAGAAAAGGAGCAGGTAAAGCTGAGTTCATTTTCTCGGTCCTTGACAGATGAGGCAGCACCATCTGCTGTTTTCACTGCTCCTGGTCCCGCTTTGCTCATGAGCTGCTCTCCTTTCCCAGCCCGGCTGTTCGCTGATGCCCTGAGGACCCTGCAGGGGCTCTCACTGAGGCAGTGGCTGATTGAACCTCTGATGTGCTGGCTGATTAAATGGGCAGGGAAATAGGAAATGCTGGAAATCTGGTGAAATCATTTTTATTAGCCTAAAAAAGGGTTCATTGTC
>NW_009267971.1:0-693 GCF_000687185.1 Egretta garzetta
AGGTCAGAGCTCGATAGGCTTTCATCGATCAGGTAATTAAACCGAAGCAAAACAAACATAACAAACGTAAAAATTTACAGCCTCTGCCTCGGGTTCAGGTGCATCCAGGGCTGAGACAGCTCCAGCTCAACCCACTCAGCTTCTCTTCCAACAAGCCAGGGCGGGCTGGGCTTGGGCGGGAGACCCAGGCACCCCTCCGGAGCAGGCAGGGGGCTGCAGTCCTACCTGCAGCACAAATAATAATAATAATAACAAGAGTAATAGCAAATTGCCAAGATTGAGGCAGCACAGGGGCGCTCAACCCTGCCAGAAGGAAGTGAAAAGCATGGCTCCCCCCAAAGCCGGGCCCAGGCTTGCTCGGGGAGCGCGACACCAACGTGACCGGCTTTAACCACGCACGAGCGCAGGAACCGTACGAGCCTACGGTACAAGTTCACGCTTGGTCACACAGCCCACGAGACCCACACAAAGAGATTTAAATTATCACTTTGTTTTCCATCAGGCTTTTGGTGTTGATTTAAGCTGCCCAAACAAATAATTACGGTCTTATCTCCATCACGCAGCAGCATTAGCCGCAATTCATCATTTTTAGCTGCTTTGTTTCGTACATTGTGTATTTATGCTTAAGTAAAGAAGAAATTCAGCCATTCGCGTTTCGCAGGACGCTAGCATCGCAAGATGCTCTTGCCAACG
>NW_009267972.1:0-694 GCF_000687185.1 Egretta garzetta
CATAAGCCAAGATGGCCAGAAATGCAGAGCACCTCCTTTTTACAACACTGTGACCCCACACTGCTCCCCACAGTTTTTTCTGACCCTATACAGGCAGAAGGCAAATTTAGGACTTGAGCCATAAATACCAGTAACTGGTGGTCGTCTTAGGGAAGCAAATCTTGCAAATGTGAGGATTATGGAAATGAAACCCTGGTGCTTGTGCATTATTAATACCACTACTCACCAGCCTTCCATTTGTGACTTCTCCAGCAACGATACTGAGTTGCTTCTGCCTTGCATGCGTTAGACCCAGGAAGCCTTAATGCTCTGCTTCCCAACTGCTCCAGAGCCCTGGAAAGGTGTTGGCTTCCAGGGCCTTGGCAATTCACCAGTGCTGAGACCTGCTGAGCTACTTTTCACTTGAACAAAGTCAGGGGTGGGGGTGTGTGTGTGTTGGGGGAATGTAAGGAATGAAGGAGCTCCCTGCTACCTGACCCTCTGGGGAGAGCAGGCAGGAAATCCCCACTGCTGCCCAGCCCAGCCCAGGCTGGGGAGTCTCCTGTTGCAGCCTGCAAGCCTGATACTTTCTAAACATCCCAGGCAGAACTAATGTGACCCCACCACCATGAGAGGACTGCTATTGGAGACCTGCGGTGAGCTGTCTGTATGAATTAATTACAGCTACCTCCAGGAGAATGCAAAATAGCATTGC
>NW_009267973.1:0-679 GCF_000687185.1 Egretta garzetta
AAATAGAAAAAAAAAAAAAAAAAAAAAAAAGGTGCTTGGATCAGCCTTAATGTTCACTTGAATAAATTCCTAGCAGAGTGCAAAGCATTTCTGAGAAATGAGAAAAGGGCAGAATGGCAATTTTGAAAACAAAATTGCAAAAAAAGGTAATATAAAAGTAATGTACAATATGGTAATAGTGTGCTAAGTAAGTTATTAGAATGCAAGAGTTGGGGGAAAACTAGATATATTCTCAGGTCTGTTCAGCTTAAGAAGAAAGAGAAAGGTTCTGTAAAGAGCGTTAATGTGTTGCATATATTATCTTCTACCTGAAATGGGAATGCTAACAATTTACAAAGAAAGTTATTGTGAGACTAATTTATTTAAAAGAGCTCTTTGAAGCTGGTACTGGGGGCTGACTTGGAACTTGATTTAGGTGAGCAACCAGGACAACTGTGTCCAAAGGCAACAGAGGAGCTTTGCAAGGTTAAAATGGGGAATAGGAAAAGACGACCTGTACATGGCTAAAGAGTGTATGGCCATAACTTAACTTCTGCATACGGACCCTGCAAGTCCGATGTCAGTTGTGAGTAAGCTCATGGCATTTCTTCTGTGCTGGGACAAAAAAACCTGTGTTGTTTGTTTTGTTTTGTTTTTAATTCTGTTATAATAGTTTTTAAAAATAAAGGATATATCATGA
>NW_009267974.1:0-694 GCF_000687185.1 Egretta garzetta
CAGTCTCCTCAGCGAAGGAACATTTATAAACATTAAAGAGGAGCGTAAGCAAGGCATCTTTCTAATTAAGAGCGGAACAGCCTGCCAGATGAGGTCAGTCCCCAGATGGGGTTGAAGGGCAGTGTAAGCACGAGAGAATAAATTCAACGTAAAGGTCATCTATATGGATTAAATGATCTGAGCAGTCATTTCCAGAGCCGTCTTCTGCAATTAATATTTAATTAAAAATAGAAACACTATAAAGTTTAGCTTTTAACCAGCAAAATTATTTCATGTCCCATAAAACCTTTAAGTACAAGTTCATGCATTCTTTCTCCCTCCCTGTACAAAGTAGGCTCCTGTGGTTGTGAGTAACCTGATAGAGCTGAGCGAGCCAGGGAAGGGCATTTCAAGGGCAGCCAGCCTTTGCAGCTCAGATAAAACACTTGAAATCCATTTCTAGTGACCAGAGGTGGTGTTTAACAGCTGAGGGTTTGGGGGGTTCTCTTCATTTTTGCTTTTCATTCAATAGAGAATGAAATGCAATTTCTAATCAAAATACATAATGAACTTAAAGACTCGGACTAACGAGGGTCAGGAGCAATACCGTGTTTCAGAGGAGAAGGCGATGGAGAAAAGGCACTTGAGGATGATTTGGGTGCAATCTACTCTCACGAAAGCTTTGCCAGAGCCGGGGCGAGCTGTGGCAGGGGGC
>NW_009267975.1:0-694 GCF_000687185.1 Egretta garzetta
GGGCAGTGTGAGACCAGCATGAGCCCCCCCGTCACTGATGTACCCCATAGCAGCTTGTTTGAAAATGGACACTCGAGATGGCTCTGGAATGGCAATGGCCTGTCTGTCTGTCCTGCCATGCCCCCCAGAGCAGCTCTGGAGTCACAGGGAGTCATAGAGCTTCCCAGAGCTCCTGTCCCCCGCTGTGCCCCTTCTCCAGGGCTGGGAAAAGCCGCCTGGCAGCGCCCCGCTTAGCACTGGGGACAAACAGCTTGCTCTTGGGATAAGCTGGGGCAGAGCTAGCGCAGGGCTCCAGCTGCTTTGAGCTCCTATCCCAGGGAAGGGGTGCTGGGGGCGCTCCAGCACAGCAGGGAAATGCACAAATAAAGCATTTAATGCCCTTTTCACATAAAGGGGAAGGAGAAGCCGATGGGTGAGAGAAAGCTTGAGCCAAGCCTCGGTCACAGACTTCTTCCATTCTGCTGCTGGAGTTACTTCAGCGGGGGGAAGCAGACCTGGGAGCGCATGGCTTGAAGGAACGCTGCTGAGAAAGCCTGGCCCTGTGTCGCTGAATGCTTTTCTTGGCAAGCTGAGAAGGGGAAGAAGAAATACTTACAGTATAGGCGACAGTAGAGCATGGCCTAAGTGTGTCAAAACATCTCCATTATGTCAGAAGGAAAAAATGGAGTTTCCAGTGTAACTACACAGCGACAGC
>NW_009267976.1:0-695 GCF_000687185.1 Egretta garzetta
GTCCCAGGTGTGCCACCATGTTTCGGGAACAGGAGAGATGCTTTGGAGACTCTTCCACCCTACTTGTTGTTGAAGCCAGTTTTTACTACAGGGATCTGAAATATTGCAAGCACTTAAATGAAAGCGTCCTGCCAGGTCCCTGTGTTGGAAGACGAATTAGAAGGAAATGACAATGAAAGAATTGTCCTCATCCTTTGTGAAAATGCAGGAGGTTGTGACTGTGCTTCCCATGAGGTGGGTGAGGCCAGGTATTGCTTGGAAGAGAAAAAAAGTATTTAAATGGCCAAAAGCTTCCAAGCATGGATGCTGAAGGCACATGTGAAACAACAGTTACCTCTCTGCTTTTCGCTCCGCTAAGAGGAATTTTAAAGACTTTGGCTTTGATGGATACTGACTTTAATGAAGGTTTCCCTCTAGCAGGCACTGTGTGTTAGGGATGTCTTGGGAAGGACTGTCATTAAAATCTCAGTACCATGCTGAAAAGACCTCGAACATTTTCCTAACATCTGATAGCAGCCAGCTGATCTCTAGGTACTGCTGATCAGTTGTCCCTAGTGAGACAACTTTTATCATTGACATCTATAATATTTATTTTCAAGACTGAGTACAGGCTGCATCAAATAGCAAGTAGCTTAAAAGCAGATACCTGACATTACATAGCAGGTACAATGTCTTTAAAGCCTCTACAGGCTCTA
>NW_009267977.1:0-695 GCF_000687185.1 Egretta garzetta
TTTCCTTCCTGGAGCTAATAGTGAAGATTCCACAACAGCAACAGATAACTTTGTAAGCTGTTATAAAGTAGCTCTAATTTCATCACACGCATCATTTAGAGATCTGACACTTGGAAAAGCTATACTTTGGGCTTTGTTGCTAACATTCCTTAGAGATGGAATTTGCACATGTGATCAATCATCTATTTATTATGAATTTAAACACACCTACAGAGCAGAATTTACACCAGTGAACTTAAACCAGTCAGCTAGCAAGTGAATCCTCAAATCGGGGCAGCTGGACAGGAACTGTGTGCCCCTGGTCACTCGCAGCCCCTTAAGCCCACTAAAGAGAGGGAAAGCAAGCTTCAGCCAAGCAGAGCTTGTCCTCACTGGAGCAGGAACCCCTGGGGCATTACCAGGCAAGCAGAAAAGCCCCGCGACTGCTCAGGCTCCGAGGCAGCAACGCTCCCAGGTACAGCGCGGTACTACGGACCAGAGATTTGAATGGGCAGAAACCGACTGACGCTACTTACCCCACTCTGAAAACATCAGCCAGCTTTAGGAAAGCCGAATTAATGAGAATAGGGAAAGGATATTTCTGGAAGAGCCTGGGAAAACGAACGACGGCTTCGCACTGCTCCCCGAGTTTGCCCGACCTGAGGCCTAAACAAGAGGGCAATAATTACCGGGGAAAGCGATGCTCCTGCAACGGC
>NW_009267978.1:0-695 GCF_000687185.1 Egretta garzetta
CTTCCAACTTGAGATATTCTATGATTCTATGAAATTTAAGTGGCATGCAGACATATTTACATAGACAAATGTATGTGTGTGTGATTTTTTGAAAAACTGAATCCCAGCTATTGTGACTAAAGCAAACAAGGAGTCAGTAGGAGTGTGGCAAATAGTATACATCCTCCATTACATAAATTTTCCATTTAGTTTTCTTCACCCTGAGTTACCTTAAGGTACATTAGAGTCCATCTTGTTTCATGCTAGTTTTAGTTACAACTTGATTTGGATGCCTACACCTAACTGTTTACAGCATGAAGATGTTAGCAGGTAACCTGCTGAGCCTTTAAATGCTTCTCCAAAATTCAAAGGTTCCTGTATAATCCTGCCACACTGTGTGGACACTTCAGGTACCATATGACATCTCAAAGGACAGTGGACGTTTATATAGTCAAGGGAATTGAACCCTTAATGTTTAACTATGGAAAACCACTTAAGAGTCTTGATGATGGCCTCAACAGACAAAAATAGTGCTAATTATATGTAGCACACCAACTCAAAAAAGCTTCCTTGCACATTAGATTCCTTTTTCCACAAACTTTATGCATTACAAATGCAAGCAATATTCTTCAATGGTATTTCTGGGTAAGAAGATACAGTGGGTTAACAAGCCAGAGACCTGATAGAGTCACAACAATGACTCAGAGGAACAATCT
>NW_009267979.1:0-695 GCF_000687185.1 Egretta garzetta
GTGGGGAGCAGGGGGAGCCAGCATGCTGTAGCTCGCTCGCTGGTGAGGTGGAAGGGAAATGAAGCGCAAACAAAACGCGGGCAGAAAACACTTTGTCGCTGATTAAAGAAGAGGATGGTCCCTACACAAGTGGATTGCTGCCACTGACAGCGCTCGCTTCCATCCCTCTAAGCTTGTGTGGAATTAATTAGGTAAACCCCACAGCATTTACCTTGGGCTGTGGTATCACCTGGAGGAGACTTGGCATGAATTAGCGCTGGATTATCATCGGAGCTTGAGCTGCGAAATTATCTGTCTAGTGAGAGTCTGCCAAGCAATTCACAGGAGGTGGCAAACAAAGTGGCATTTTTGTAATTTTAATTAGGTTTGGGGGGAAGAAAGGTTAGCTTGAATAGAGCGAGAGTCAGAATGGTGACCTTACTGAACATCTCATGGACTTCCTTTTACACGGCTGGGGTATGGGGACACACTTTGCAAATTTGCTCAGATGTGTCCTCGCTACTTAGAGAATTTAAAAAGGGAGGAGTTGGTGGGGTTTTTGATAAGGTAACAGGAGATAAGATTGCAGTGGAAAAAAGCTTGGTTCAGGCATGAGGGAAAGGGTTGCTGTGACCTCCGAGTAGGGAGGGATGCGCTGCGTGTAGAGGCTGGAAAAATGCCACCAGATGTCTCTGTAGCCTAAAAAATGTAGGGAG
>NW_009267980.1:0-696 GCF_000687185.1 Egretta garzetta
AGAATCCGCTCGGGACCTTTGGAGGGTATATGTCGGTACCAATGTATGTACGCATTCTGGAAGTTAGGTATGCCCTCGGCTGCACACTCAATCCGTGCAGTGCTCCTCTGCGATTTCGTAATGGATGCTTTGGTCTGCTTGAGAAGCACTTGTGCTTGTCCATCTAGAGAGAAGGAGAGAAAAGACACCAGACCCCCTTAGCCTGCTGTTCGTTCACGCCCGCAAGGGCAGGGTGCCTGCTGCCGCTGCCCCGTGCCGTGCTGTGGTGAGCAGGGGAACCTACGAGGCCAGGCTGCAGCCAGGGCCAGGAGCGGGAGCAGCAGCATCCCGAGGGCTCTCGCTGGCGTCTGGCCCCGGGAGGAAGGCGACAGCTCTCCCAGCAGGGACCGAGGGCTGCGTCTGAGGACGGGAAATGACTCGCTTGGGCACCATCCGGAGGGGCTCCCCCGGCAGCAGGCGGGTGATGCTGAGATAAAGCAGCGTGACTGAGCCCTGCTAAATGTTAACAGCCCGATTATAGCTCTGACACAGGCAGCACAAGCCCACCTAATCTCTCCCCCTCTCTCACAGAGACTCAAAATTAACTCGTTTAGAAAGTAATTTTGTAGTTGGAAGCAATTTGACCACTGCGCTTAGCCTCGGTGAAGGCTGCTAAACAATGCCTGGGCTCAGAGACTTTTCCTCAGGTCCGCTGCC
>NW_009267981.1:0-696 GCF_000687185.1 Egretta garzetta
AAGAAGGCCAGATCCCTGTGTTTAGCCTGAAAACCTGCCTCAACCTTGTGGTTAAGCAATGACGTTTTACTCCACTATCGGTAGGAGGAGCATCCAAGTTTCACATTGGTTCCTTTGTTTTTAAACCATGAAGGAGGTAGAAACAGTTGGGAAAAAGAAGGTCTTGAGGATTAAAAGGAAAAGCTCCCAGAAAACTTTCTTCTACCTGATGGATGTGTCAGAAGAAGTAGTTGCACCTCTCCAGTTCTGGACAGGTGAGGTGATAAGTGGGGGTCTGTAGTGAGAAATGGGGATGTCTCAAAGAACACCTCTAAAAAAGCCCCTAAAGTCTTCTTGGTCAGAGCTGTATGCCTGTGAGCTGTTGTGATCACAGATTCCAGATTACTCCTGGGGAAATTATGCATGCTGGCACTCAGCACCAGGTAGGTACCTCTACATATTTCCAGGAGATTGTGGTGTTGCTGCTCATAAGAAGGCAGAGACCAAACGGGGGCATGCAACACCTGTGCTTGCAGCGCGGTGTGCACCTTTCAGCTTTCGTTCACAGCTTCATCAGGTAAGGAATCAGCTCTGAATCTCCTCTCCAAGGGTGTGTGAAACCCAAGGTGGGATCCCTTCCTTGCTGTACATGGAAAACAGGTCACGGAGAGGTCCGTGCTGAGGCAGGAGAATCTGCACTGATTTGGTCTGTGACAT
>NW_009267982.1:0-696 GCF_000687185.1 Egretta garzetta
AAAAAAAAAAGAGTGAGGCAGCAAATACGCAGCACAAAACAAGTAGTTCTAATCGTTTTAATTGTAGAGAGGCGTACGCAGAATGCAGTGTTACACTCAGAAGGGCACAGTCTTACTCCATCTGGGCACCAATATCCTTTCAAAAGATCTCAAACCCCTAAACTACCAGAAAAACAAGGTTTGCTTTTACAATTATGAGCACTAAAACAGTTACAGAGGAGCACACTGCTAAAACGCAAGAAAAGAGAACACTGTTTGTCTTCCAAGTTCTATTCCAGGTCTGAAGCCACGGCTATTAAGAACAAAACATCATGTAGCTAAGTAGACTGGCTATACACGCTATTAAAGGGAAGTCTCAAGCATTTCCAGACATTCTGACTTAGATTTTTCACAACGGAAAGTCATCTGTGCTCTTATAAGCAAAGTATGCTTTCATAAAACATTGTCGATATGGCCGAAAACGCCACGCTGCTCCAAACTAACCAATACTTGAGTTTAGCATGTCACGCATACGTTACTGATCTAGCACAGCTAGCGAGATGAACGTCTAGAGAGGAATCTGAAAATTGAGACAAATGACATAGGACAGCGTTCAAGATTTGTAAAGTCTACAGGAGAGGAACAAACATTTTCGTATTTACTAGTATAGCTTTGCTTTGCAAGCTTTGTTTCTTGCAACTATGAGATGATTTTCAA
>NW_009267983.1:0-696 GCF_000687185.1 Egretta garzetta
TTGTAGCTGACCCTGTTTTAAGCAGAATTGGACTCTACGATCTCCCGAAGCTCCTTCCACAACAATTTTCGTGCACTCTCCTCGACTGTACATGGTAGGTGACTAGTTACAGCACAGTACTACTTCCCTTGTGTATCTGGGGAAAAAAAAATCCAGCCTCCCTCGTGAAGGGCTGAGGAAAGGAGTCAGCAAGTGAACTCAAAAATGCACATAAAACTGTAATTATTACTGGTAACGTTTCTATCATGGGTGATTAGTCTGTGTGCATGTTCACACTGTGGTTGGCTGCCAAATTACTACTCCTGGAGCATTACCCTGTGTATGAGGTGGTCCCCAACCCTTCATTAAAAATAATTACTACGCAATTGCTTTACCAAGTTCCTACAAGCACTGCTTGCCTGCTTGCTTGTGCAATGAGAGGAAATCCAGCAAGGGCAGCGTGCAGTGCTCTAGGTAATCAGATAGCAGGCATCTGTGCTGGAGACCACTCAGCAAGGTAGCAATGGAGCAGAACCTTCAACCTGAACCCACTTTTCTGAATGCAGATTAAAATGAAGGTGGAGAGGAGAGGAGACAAGGGTTATGGCTTCTTGAGGTGCTTTCACAAGGTTTTTACTGGGTCTTCCATGGAAAGAACTTGGCCACCAGCCCGGCTCCCCGCTGAGAAAGGAGGAGCTCTGGAACCATGGGGCAGAG
>NW_009267984.1:0-697 GCF_000687185.1 Egretta garzetta
AAAAAAAAAAAAAGTGTTTTGATACCCCACTCATGAGTCTTTTTTTTCTTCAGACAGATGAAATATCATTACTCAGTTGATGGGAGGGAAATATTATCTCCTCTTTTATTCATTAGTTTTCTGTATCCTCATTTTCTGTCAACTGTGTTCAACAGAAACTGGATACCAATGTGACTCAGTGGATGTAGAAGGGAGCTAGATTTGTTATTTGATTTGTTATTTGAATTTTAGTCTGCTGTCCTATGCGTCTCTCATCTTTAGGCATATCTTTTGCTGAGTGGGATTAAAAGATGCTCAGGTTGTATCTGACCCTTCCCAGCTATAGGACTGCAGTACACACTACCCAAAGAGATTTTTGACAAAAATATGACCATTTCTGAAGTCACCTAATTATGAAATTTTTCTGAAACATTGTACACACATCCACATTGGACTACAAACTGTTAGAAACTTCAGTTTCATTAAAGCATCTGTCAAATCATAGATTCTTTGAGGAGAAATAAAGAAATAGCAGTCAAGAATGAGAAAAGATTAAGAGAGTGATTTCATAATTTAAAATCAGGAAATATCCAATGTTGAATTCTTCAAAAGAAATTTATGCTTCTTTTTCTCCTGCACATCTGACCCATTTTTCTAAAGCTTTTTCCCCTAGTGTCCTTTGCATCCTCTTACTTAATAGACTTCCCCCCCCCCCCCC
>NW_009267985.1:0-692 GCF_000687185.1 Egretta garzetta
GCTCCAGGGAGAAGCCTATCTTCCAAATTACCACTAGAGGGAACAGACGAAGCATCCCACGTCACCAACCCCAATTCACCGCAGCCACTGCAGACGCACGGTGTTCCACATCCCTCGGGACAAGGCATGCATGAGGGTGAGGAAAGGCCCACGCTCCCCCAAACACGGGAATTGGGACCCAAAGACCTGGGAAGAGGCATTGGAGGGGACAAGGGTTTGCTCCTACCAGCAGAAATACGTCCACGTCCGTGGGGCTCGGGCAGAGCGTGGCCTGAGGGTGGAACCAGGAGCTGGGTCACCTCTGCTGCGTTGCCTGTTGATCTCCATGGCTCAGCTGCAGCCCAAAGCCCCGGCTGAGTCCTCGCCTCGCTGTGCAACCACCTGCAAGTCAGAGAGGGCGGTCAGTTGATGGAGCGAGGGACGGTGGGCTCTCTGACCAACGCCGTGAACATGGCCACGAGGTAAGGGAGCCCTGCCCCGCGTTAACGTGGATGGGGCCTGGCCCCAGCGCAAGGAGGGGGTTCCAGGGCGCGTTCGGCTCAGCTACCTCCAGCCATCTGGACTGCGTGCTGGCGCGGGGATGTCTGCTGGCCAGACCTTCCCCTCCAGCCAGCGGAGAGAGGAGGCCCCTCGCGTGAGACCCCTGCTTTGTCGGGTCTGCAGGTATCATAGAATCATAGAATGTTTTGGGT
>NW_009267986.1:0-696 GCF_000687185.1 Egretta garzetta
TTAGCTGATTCTTTCAGGATGTGCTAGGTCAGCACGCATTTCAACTGCGCAGCCCTTTGCAGAGAGGACAGCGTGCTCTTCAAAGGCACTTGCCTACCCGTGCGTTTCCAAGCCTAACTCAAAGCAGAGGCTTTTAGCTCCTCAATGCCATGCCATTGGAAAGCCTTGCTACTTCAAGACTGTCCTTTTCCCCAAAGCCCTCCGGACATGGGGCGCTCACGGCAAGGGGATTCGTCTCGAGCCTCGCTCTGCCTGCTGACCCATCAGGTCCCCGTCTGGACACATGCAAGGGCCTGGCTCCTCACACGGAGCTTGCAGCAACACGTTGAGGTTCTTTAACTGAACAGACGGAGCCTGGCAGCTTTCTGCACTCAGCGCACCACTTTTGAAAACCCATTGCCAGGGGTGTGCTAGAAGACTGTTTTTCCTAGTGGATTGATTGAAACCAAAAAAGAAGTTCCTTTCTATCTGAAGGACGTCATCAGTCATTTCATCACACCGACGTTCTCAGGTGCCTTCAGGTGGGCACACAACAAGCAAAGTCTTCAGCCCTTCTTTGCAGCTCCCTTCCCGGCACCTGGGGACGCTTCAAGGGAGGCAGCTGCCTCCGAGTGCCGCATGGCCGCCTGGCCAGCCACCTCCTTACCCGCATCGGCATGACCAGCCACAGCCTTCCTCTTCACTAAATGCCTGCAG
>NW_009267987.1:0-697 GCF_000687185.1 Egretta garzetta
GCTTCTGGCAGCTTCTGACAGAAGCCACCCCTGGAGCCCACCCCGCTACAGGGGAGAAGTTTCCACATTGCTAAAACCCAAGCGCAAGCCAGCCCTGCCTGGCGATGACGTTCCCCACGGGCCAAAACACCCGAATTGTAAACCTTCTGGGCAGCCGCGCGGCAAAGGGCTTCCCGACGGTCTGAAAGCTGGGGCGGGGAGTGGGCCACCAGGCAGGAGAAGGGGCCCAGAAGACGCCCACGGAGGGTTGGAGATGATGGTCAGCCAGCAGCAGCGCAACGATGAGGGTTCTTGGTCAAGAAAGAGACCAAGAAAAAACCCGCCAGGCAGGCGTCTCTGTTTCTGAAAGGTTCCCAAAGCCCACAAGGGCACCCTCAGTGGCAGAGGCTTCATTCTCATTTCCCTCTTTCCTGCACGAGCTCTTCCCGTTTGGGAGGAGGAAGAGCAGCGGTGAAGGGCCAAAAACTATAACTCGTGTCAAGCGTGAATCTCTCTGGGAGATCGGCCATTGCCAAGGGAGCGAGGCAGGGCTCTGGCATGCACTGGAGGGAAGGGAAGGGGAGGTGCTGGGGGCACGCCGGGACAGGGGACCACCGGGCTCTGGCACAGCTGGAGAGCAAGAGGGAGATCTGCAGGGGCCATGAGGGCCAAGGTGGGGCTTGGGACTGACGCGCAGAAAACGGACTCCACAATCTGT
>NW_009267988.1:0-697 GCF_000687185.1 Egretta garzetta
CTGTTTCCTCACCTGCTCTGAATTTTCAGAGTATAGAAAGAAAGGTCTGTTGGCCATGGGTTTCCTCTGCTGCTAGGAGATACCACTAGCTCGAGTTAGGATCTGGTAGAGAATCCACACTCTAGGATGTGGATACTGAGACTAAGAATATACAAGTGTTACTTAAAGAACGTCACTTCTGTTTCCAGTAAGCTCTGAGATCTTTTCTCTGCAAGATGCCACAGTTTGTTGATGAAAAAAACAGTATTGCTGGAAATGGCATTTTTCAAAAGCAAACAACACAGGTTTACAAGCTGATTTTTTTTTCCCTCAAATAACAATGATATTTAGAAGCTGCACTATTAAAAGCTTAGTATAATCTTTGTGCCCTTGGAAGTCTCTACCTTTGTAACTGTTTTGAGCTGAGTAAAGACCGTGCATCCATGTACATGTACATTAGCTAAGGCTCTACTTAAGACATTCTTTTAATAGTGTGATCTAGCATAATTTTTCTTTCTTACCTGTACTGTCCTCAGTGAAGATTTTAAGGAGCCAGTTCTTTGCAGGGGGGACTTTGAATTTGCACGAACTATGTCTAAGCGAGATTGATAATCCGGAGGATAAAGCGAGCTTCGAAAAACCTGTTCAAATGAAGAAAGCTGTGATATGGGTGCCATGATACAGCTTGCAAGCTAACAATCACCAAGACTGAAGCTAA
>NW_009267989.1:0-697 GCF_000687185.1 Egretta garzetta
CTCACCATCAAGAGCACCAGGCCATTGCTGCCCTCCCTGCAACGTGCTGTGGTCGATCCAGGTCTCCCTCTCCCCCAGGAAGCAGCAGCACCATGAAGGTCAGAGCTAAAATAACCTGTTCCCATTTGCTTCCAATGGTGAGCATCCAGGCAGGGGCTGGGGAAGGGGGAAGGAAAGCCATCCCTCCCTGGGCTGATGGAAGGGGGTCTCTCCTGCTCGCCTAGAGCCTGGGAGAGGTTGGGCAAAGAGCAGCATGGTGCTGGCAGGTGGCGTTGGTGCCTTTGCAGCTCAGGAGCTGTGTGTTTGCCCCATGTGCCACGGGTGCCCTCAACCTGGCCGGTCCCAACGCAGGCACCGTGGCCTGGCTGCAGCTTTCGGTGCCGCAGGTTGTGGCCGCGTGGGAGCTGTGGGGTTCACCTGGGCAGCGTGGGTCCATCTGTCCTGCTGTCTCCACGCCCTTGCCACACGTGCTTTGGGGGAGTGGGGTGGGGTGCAGCCATCCAAGCATTGTTGGCTTATTTTGCAGGCGACGATGATAATTTTCTGCCTGCTGCACACTCTTTAATTAACAGCTCCGAGGATGTGGGGCGAGAGGCGTAATGAGCGCTCCGTTTGCATATCAAAAGGCAGTATCATTAATATCCCCATGTTCACAAGAGCTCTCAGAAGGCAGGCGGGTCGCAGGCAGGGACGCCGG
>NW_009267990.1:0-697 GCF_000687185.1 Egretta garzetta
CCTCACAAGAGCACTCCTCTGTCATGATTTTTGGCTTGTCCTGCACACCTCCTTGTTGTTTGGCCTGACACAACAGTCTCTGGTGTCGTAGAAGGGATGACACAAAAGAGGTAGGTGGTTGCCTTACTCTAAATCTACGGGAAAAAGTCAGAGACATCTTTAAGCTGATGTGATGACATGTGCACATCTTTATTAAGGTCTCCAAGAAGCTTGATCCCAACCAGCAAATATATACAACACCATCAACTGTCATCCTGCAACTACAAAACAACAAGGCCTGGAAAGTTCTCCGGTGTTTCCAGCATGGATTAGTCATCCTTCTGGTAAGGCTTTGGCAGCTCTGATTAATGGTCAGTCCAACAGGTGGGGCTGACATTCCAGGGACCTTACTTCATCCTGCTGCTCTGCCAATACCAGGACATATCCCTCCTGAGAACTGGGGGGTGAAAATCACACCAGCTTCCAGAGAACGGGGCTTGTTCAGCATATTCTCATGTTCAGGGTGTGAAAGCACATGTGCAACGCAGCCCTGCAGCCTGGCTGCTTTTTCCGGTGACATGCAAGATGTTCCTTCCTGTCCTTGCTTATTCAGGGTTTTTAATGCTTGCCCAGCATTTTTTCAGAGAAAGGGTGATAATTTCAATTTTCTGGTTGAATTCCAAATTTTTCTTTCTCCGTAAGTCTTCTGTCATCACCA
>NW_009267991.1:0-698 GCF_000687185.1 Egretta garzetta
TTTTTTTTTTTCAAGAGAAAATAAGAGTCCTTTGATTTACATTCTGAAGCATTCATCTGATGTAACCTAACTAAAGTCATCTCAGCTCCAAACTGGAAAATACAACTTGTTTCATTATCTCCACTTGTCTGTGATCACGTTAATTGCCAGTTTTTGAATTCTTTTTATAGATTCTGCATTCTCTTGGATGCTGAATACACTGCCCTCAGAGCAAGACACTTGTGCTTAAGCATGTGTAATGGCTTTCAGGATTTTGAACACCAAATCCTGTATTGATAGTCTAGGCCATGACATTTAAACTGTTGGCTTCTGGTGATGTGGCACTGCCATTACATACGAGATCACTTCTGTATGGATTGATACAGAGCAACAGATGAGATGACTGGCTTCCAATTCCAGGTTAAGAAAGTGATCAGTGGTAGTCTACATCAATTTATGACATAAAGGGAAATCCTGTTTAACCAGCTTGACAGTTATTCACAAGGAGATGATTGGCTCAGTGGATGAGGGGAGAGAAGTGGTTGTTGTTTCTCTTGACTTTAGTCAGGGGTTTTGGCACTATATCCTGTAAAAGCCTTATGGAAAAGCTGAAGTAGAATAGGCTAGGTAACGGGACACTGAGGTGGATCAAAAACTAGCTGAATGGCCAGACTTTGAGAGTTGTGATCAGTGGCACAAATTCTAGTTGGATGCCAGTC
>NW_009267992.1:0-698 GCF_000687185.1 Egretta garzetta
CCTCCCATCCCATCTCCTCCCATCCCATCCCATCCCATTCCAGTTGCCGTTTAGAACCAAGGCGAGGGCATGCGTGTCCATTCCATGCGGGGGCAGAGCTTCCCCTCGCAGGGGACCGGGGACACCCTGGGGGACAGCACTGTCTCTGTTAAGGCCCTCAGACACGCAGCGTGGTCCTGCCTTTTTTCCTCCATCGTGGTCCATGGTGTCCTCTGGTCCCGTGGCCTGAAGCCCTCCTGGCTCAGCACCTTGCTCAGGAGCGAGGGCGAGCACAGGGATGTCTCTTTCCTGAGCAGAAATCACTTTGATTTGTGCCTTTATCTTCAAGCATCAGAGGTGCAGGATGGAGGCAAAGCCAGAGGGGATCTGGACCTGACTCTGGGGGGACAATTCTGCCATGAGCAAGAGGTGGACAGGACAGGGAGGAGTCCACACGTCCCTCTGAAGCTGAGAAACCAAATTTAAACTCTCTGCCCTAGGCAGGACTTGCAGTCATGCCTTACGTTGCAGGCGGCAGGGATTTTGCAGGGCAGTGCCTGGAGCCCATCCTCGCCCTCCATTCCAAAAAGCGATGGCCGAGCATCAGCAGCATCTGCAGGGGGGACTGCCTGTATCCCACAGCGCCCGGGGTGGTGCTTTGGGTACAGCAGCACGTGCCGATTCCAAACTAAGCCGTGAACTGGGTCTGCCGTTCCCTG
>NW_009267993.1:0-698 GCF_000687185.1 Egretta garzetta
ACTCTGTGTAAGCACGGCTCAGCAGTAACTAAACCACCCCTGTCTTATCAACACGGTTTTCAGCACAAACCCCAAACATAGCCCCACGCTAGCTACTCTGAAAAAAATTAACTCTATGCCAGCTAAAACCAGCACAAGGCTTTCACACATGGTGCAACAAAAATAAAAGCAGTCAATAAAGCAGCCAGTTGGGGAAGGAAGAGCAAGGCTTACAAGCATGAGAGAAAGTGATTTATCAAAGGAGACGTGTGCAAAACAGAGTCATCTTTAAAAATTACAAAACCAGATCAGAATAACTGAAAGTCTGACACATTGTCTTTATAAACGGTATACCCCAGAAAAAAAGAATAGAGGTGGGTTTTTTTCACACATTAGTCAGTTATCTCCTGAGAGGCAAAACTGAAATTTCCTTTCATTTCAGGTACTTCCCACATTTACATTAGCATAGAAATTATGATTATTGGTGTTCCCCTGACAAAGGCTGATTTATGGATATTTCTAAAGGAACGAAACATTTTTCTTGCCTTGGCAGAAACGCTGCTTTTTCCCATTTCGCATTGTTGTTTGCAAATGGTTCACAAATACTCGTTGTTCTGCCTGTTCTAGTTAGAAGCAGTTGCATTGGAAAAGTGCTTATTCAACAGTTTTAAGCTCTTTTTCAGCTTTTAGCAAGTGTACAAACATTTTGTCTGCATGCC
>NW_009267994.1:0-699 GCF_000687185.1 Egretta garzetta
GGCTAGTCAAGCTCTTCAGACCTGACACGAAAGGTGCGTTCAGACAGCTTTCAGCCGCGATAGCGCACACCTACCGTTTTTTCTTGTGGTGATGAGGACCCATGTCACATCCACGTGACAGGCAGATCTCCTCCTGCACCTAAAGATGTGAAGATCATTGCAGGAGTGCCCAGGGCGTTGCATTCCAGGGCTAGCAGGATCGTCTTTTCCCTTATAAGAAATGTTAACGTAACGCTACGGCATCTAGAAAACTAGCAAAGACGCACAAAACCTCTTTCGATTAAATCCCACCACACTGGAAGGGTCACTTGCCTCCACGTGCTCTTCCTTTTTGTCTGGAGAGACTGGAATGGGAGCGGCAAACCAAGGAACTACATGAAAAACTCTTAAAATTTCCATAGCAGAACTTTTTCCCGGCGACTGCCAACGCTCACCAATACCTGCTGCTCAGATCAACCCCTGACAGAAGCGGCCAGCACCATTTCGGCTGTTACACCGAACCAAAGTCACCGTAAAGCGTCTTTCTTCCAGACTTTTGGAAAACAGAGGGTACTTTCAGATTTTTACCATTTCTACGTTAAGGGATGCAGCGAGTTTTTAAGCCACATCTGTTTAATCATAGATGCCTTTTTAAAGATTCGTTAGCTCGAAATATCATTTCAGCTTTTCTGCGGGTTTTCCCCCCCCCCGCTCTCCCCC
>NW_009267995.1:0-698 GCF_000687185.1 Egretta garzetta
AGCCGCTCCTCGTAAGACTTGTGCTCCAGACCAGATACGGAGGAATTTGAGGAAGATCCTGCCCATGCTCAAGAACGGGTGACCGGGGCGCCCAGGCCACGAGCCCCACCAGCTGCTGCGAAGCACGAAAAAGGGCGACAAGAAATTAATCGAGGAAGGAATAATGATGTGAAAACGTTAAAAAACGCCGGTCAGTATATGCTCGTCTGGAGAAGAGATCCAACCAGCCAAAGCCCGTTTTCACCCTTTGACGGCATGAAGGCGCTTGGCTTACGGACGTTAACCACGTCATTGTCATTTGCTCGGATGTTTGGCACAGAGCCTGATTTAGCACCTCCTGGCGCTGATTAATCAGCGCCAGGAGGTGCTAAATCAGGCTCTGTGCCAAACATCCGAGCAAATGACAATGACGTGGTTAACGTCCGTAAGCCAAGCGCCTTCATGCCGTCAAAGGGTGAAAACGGGCTTTGGCTGGTTGGATCTCTTCTCCAGACGAGCATATACTGACCGGCGTTTTTTAACGTTTTCACATCATTATTCCTTCCTCGATTAATTTCTTGTCGCCCTTTTTCGTGCTTCGCAGCAGCTGGTGGGGCTCGTGGCCTGGGCGCCCCGGTCACCCGTTCTTGAGCATGGGCAGGATCTTCCTCAAATTCCTCCGTATCTGGTCTGGAGCACAAGTCTTACGAGGAGCGGCT
>NW_009267996.1:0-699 GCF_000687185.1 Egretta garzetta
AAAAAAAAAAAAAAAAGGGCTACAGCAACATACAGACTTTGGAAAAACTCAGGAAAATCCCCTCCATTGGATCCACTGGATCAAACGTAATTCTGACAATTTACCTGTAGAGCATTTCCCTTCAATCTACTGTGCCTAAAGAAAGCATCTTCCAATGTATTCTCTTGCTATTTGAAGCATATTATGTCATATTCTTGACCAAAGAGAATATACGGGCAGACGGGCTCCAAAACTTGGGAGCTGAGACCTGGTTTACGCTGAATAACTTTTATCTAGCCCCTTTTCCAGATGCCCCAGATAGCATGAGGTGAGGAACCCATAGAAAATGGTGGCCATTTATTGAGGCTGTTGCCTGTTGAAGAGAAATACGTTATTTGCACTGAAACGGAGAAGCAAGTGAAGTGTAGGAGCTGGGTATGTCTTTGAGAGGGAGAAAGGGCACAGGCTCAGAGCCGCGCTCAGAAGGTAAGGTGTTGCTGTACAGATTTTTCCTTCAACCTCAATCTCTGAGACAGGTTAAGGGATTTTCCACATGTGACGTTAAAGTAGCTGAGAAGGACTCTAGAATATTTCCCTTTTGCAACCTGGCTTCCAGCCTTGTAATTAAGAGGTCAAAATGTGTTGTTAAAATAAACACTGTCTTTTGTAAAGCACCGTAAGAGTCTCAGTTAGGCTGGTAGATGGGATATTTGAGGGTGA
>NW_009267997.1:0-700 GCF_000687185.1 Egretta garzetta
TTTTGCCGTAAGTGGTCCAGAACATCTCCACAGAGCCACGTCAACTCTTTTCCTCCAAAGCCACATTTTGCCCCCAGTAAACCCCTCCAATTTTGCCATCGTGGCTTCTTTTTCCCCTCCCGTCAGGGGCAAACACGCCTTCACTGGCCCGACCAAGACGACACAAATGACCTTTGCAATATCATGCAAGGCCGCCTTTTCCTCCCCCCGAAAAAAATCCATCAAATAGCCCAAAAATTATTTTCAAACCTCCCCAACCCCCCTCATATGGGGGCTTCCGTTGCTTATTTCCCACCAAAAACACCCCCAGAAGAAAGAAATTCTAGCTGACCACCTCCAAAATATCAACATTTGCATCAGATGAGCTCGAAACGGGCGTCCCCCCAGCCTTGCGATGAGCAATAGGCAAATGAAGATGCTTTAACCTGGCTGTTAGAAGCAGAATTTGATTGGTTTAGCACCTCCTGGAGCCACCAGAGATGCCCAAGACCATTGGTTAGAGATGGGGATGCCCCACTGGGTCCAGGCCATGATTTTTGGGGTGCAATAATGGTTATTCCTCCCTTTTTTTCTGCCCCCCAGCCCTCTCCTGCCCACCCCACAGCCACTACAAGCTCTGCACCCGTACCTGTGACTTCACCTGCGCCAGCCTCTCTGTGCCGGCCCCGTGCAGCTGGACATGCTTCGAGGGCTGCCAGTG
>NW_009267998.1:0-699 GCF_000687185.1 Egretta garzetta
GAGAAGGTTCTAGTATCTGACCATCAAAAATGCAAAAGCCCAAAACAAAGAAAAAAGAGGAGTATTTATGAAGCTGCAACACTTTCAGATGTTCTGCTTTTGCTTTTCTGATGTGTTCCTGACACCAGTGTGCTGGTGAAATCATGTAAGTCATGTTCTTAGGATAGGCAAGTAGAGACAAGAAGTTGTTTCCAGTAAAATGGCATAAAAAATTATTTGTGCAGCTACTTTTCAGTGAAAGGAACCTTGTCTCCTTTCCCTTTGCTTGCGTATTTCATACCGTACCACTGACTTGCTCGCAGGCAGAGGAATCTCACTGCTAAGCAAAACTGAAGCTGGTGTGGGGTTAATGGCCACTTAAATTAATTGTGTCAATTTATTGTAAACCAGATAGATTGCCACAGTGGTCTCCCGCTAACTTTCCAGTGTTGCCTTTAAACCACTCAGAATAGCTTTGCTGTTAAAATTTTGTTGATTTGTTGTTTTTTTTTTTAATTTTGTTTTATTTTCAGCATGTCTAAAGCCTTCACATCCCAGTGAGTGAGTATATCCAAAGATGCTACCAAGTCACACCTGCTGTCACCTTCATCAGTGCCTGGCTTCCTGGTCAGACACCCTAAATTTTTCTGACTTTCCTAAAATTATTCATGTAGCTACTCACCCCCCTGCCAGAGATTTTCTTTAGGGACTATTTTTTTT
>NW_009267999.1:0-700 GCF_000687185.1 Egretta garzetta
TCTCTCTTTATTCTCACCAAACCTCTGAGTCACCCCAGTAGCATCGCCTATAATGCCATCTTCCTCCTCCCAAGGTTCCTTATCTTGAAGAAGAACTAAGGCTCAAGACAAGCACTGAAAGAAAGTCAACTTTTGGCCAAAGTTTATTCACTCAGGTATTTTTTCGCTTCCGTTATTGTATCAGCAATAAAACTATCACCAACGATTTTTATTTTATTTTTTTTTCCCCCTAAGAGAATTAGTTCAGAAGATTTCTGCCAAGGAGGATTATAGACATTGTTATAAGCTGCCAAGAAACAAGAGTGCAAGTGTATATACATGTGTCTGGGAAAGGGTAAAAGGAAAATAGCTGCAGCTGAACTCGACCAGATAACACAAAATAAATCCAAAACTTTCTATTAAGCTGACATAAAAATAGAAAAGCTCTCAGAGTTACAGGGATCCAGACCTAACCCAAGAAATATTAATACCCCTTATCTCTCTGTGCCATGGATTTACTCTCAGGGTGTCAGGGTTGATCTTGTTATTTGCTGCAGGACTTGCTGCTTGCTATACCCTATCTGAGCACGGCTGTAAGTAGCTGTAAGCACGCAAATAACCTTCCCCAAAATGCACTACACCAATTATTTGTCCATAGGTGCTCAAGTGGTCTCCACCCCATGGTGGTGAACAAGATGCAAACACCAGGTCCACATGCAAC
>NW_009268000.1:0-700 GCF_000687185.1 Egretta garzetta
TGACTTTGGGCTTCATCTGTTATGGTGGTCACTGAGGACAGGAGAGGTAGTGTATTCCATGGAGTTATTGGGCACCAGAGCCACCTCAGATCAGGTCACTGCTGCAATTACACTTTCTTGTGAGGCTCTTCCTCCATTGGTCTGGGTGATCCCTGCTGTAGTATTTCCTATAACATGCAACTCAAATAATGATTAATGGGTTACAATGCAATTAAAGGTATATCCATTAGAGTCTCCATGCCTAGTCTCTTTGGACCAGGCCACAGTGTTTAATATGGCAATGAACTCCTCCCCTTGCCCCTGCTTTAGCGTGGACTTATTCATGTCTATTCACAGTCATGTTATTTCACAGTCTCTTCAGGGGTAAATCTGCTGAGGCATGGACTTATCCATATACACAGACACTTTGAGGTGTTGTGGTATAGACTATCCATGGCCACAGATGCTTCAAGGTGTACCTGCTCCAACACAGACTTTGGGCCACAATCCCTTCAAGAAGGTTCCTGATGCAGTGTGGACATATCCACAGCCACAGAAGCTTTGAGGTGTACCTGCTCCCATGTGACTGCTATCCACAGGTCACAGTGCCTTCAACTTTTGTTCACACTGGAGTTCTGGCCTGTTCAGTAGAGCAGCACAGGAACTGCAGTGATGCCCTGGCCATCCACCAGCCCAGGCACATCACCATTGCTGTTATCAA
>NW_009268001.1:0-701 GCF_000687185.1 Egretta garzetta
CAGCTGTAGCTGTTGGTGCTCCAACTTCCAGATAATGGAACTTTCTTCCTCTCCGTTTCCAGTAAGAAAACAGGACAGAATAGGTGATGTAAAGTGTGCGTATGGGTCTCATGAGGAAGAGCCCTTTTTCCTGTTCCGCCGCGAAGTCAGCCATGCCCCCTTTATTTATTTTCATCTTCTGCCCTGTTGCTTTCAGTGTTTCTACCGCTGTCATGGGAGCGTTATTAATCTACCTCTGTTTATGGTGGGAGGAGGAGACAACTATTTGCGTTCTGCCTGCTGGCTTTGCTGATGAGCAAATCTGGAGAGAATGACTTTTGGTTTGTTTTCTGTAATTCCACCGGGGAGAGGCTGTAATGTTCTCCTTACCCTTAAGATGGGCCGTTTGACAGCAAGGCAAACTTGTCTTTTAACGCTTGGGGAAATGATATTCTCGAGAAGTATTTTGTTAGAACAGATCGTCTGATAGCAGAGAGGCTGTTTTCTTTACTTCAGGTTTTCTTCACTATGCCTGCATCCATGTGTTCCTTAGCTGTAACATTCTGCTGAGAATTTAAGCTCTGCAGCGTTGGCTGAGTAACTGCATAGAAAACAGCAGCTTCAAAATCTGGGGAAGTACTGGGTACTCAATGCTTAGAAGATGCAGTATTGTACAGGAAGCTAAAATAACTGACACTTAGGGGAATTAGCTCTTTGGAAAA
>NW_009268002.1:0-701 GCF_000687185.1 Egretta garzetta
TCCTTTGGTCTGGGGGGCTCTGGGAGCTCCCTGCGCTTGGGGGGCTCCTCTAGCTCTGAGGGCTCCTTTGGCTTGGGAGGCTATGGAGGCTATGGGAGCTCACTTGGGTACGGCCGTTCCCTAGGTTATGGAGATGACATGGGCTACGGGGGCTCCCTGGGCTACGGGGGCCACCATGGGTCCAGTGGCTTTGGCAATTGTGGGAGGTCCTACAGCTCCGGCTTCTCCTCCTGTGGCACGGGCTATTACCTCCCTGGCACCCAGAGGTGGGGCAGGTCGCGTCGCGGGAGCTGTGGGGCTTTCTAAAGCCCCCAGGATGGCGCCCAGAACCAGCCACAGCCCTGAAGCAAGGACCACGGCACGAGGACACAGAGCAAGAGCCATGGGGACCAGTAGCATATCCTGGCATGGGGACAGGAGGTGGATGAATGTACCCAGCAGCCACTGCCCTGTGCCAGCGTGTGCCCTGGCTGCATGGCTGATCCCCGGTTTCCCCCGCATCCCTTTGTCACCTTGGCTGTCCCCTGGGTGCTGAGGAGGGCTCTGGTACCGGAGCGTGACACCCGCCTCTCACGTTCGCCCTTGTATTGCCTGGATTTTCCCTAATTGACCGCTGTGCTTCTCTCTGACATTAAAACCCCGTGGTGTTGCACAAGAACCTCTCTGGTTTTCATTTGGTCTTTTGCCTCCTCTTGGAGCAA
>NW_009268003.1:0-700 GCF_000687185.1 Egretta garzetta
ATTCCTGCCATCCCCCTCGCCAGCAAATGGGAGGAATGTTGTGCCAGAGCTAGGACCAAAGAAGTGGCAACAGACCAGACAATTTTTAGTCCCTAGGGGTGGGTACATGGGACGGGGTGAAATGAGAGCATGTGCTGCACACGGGCAATGGGCATCTCTGCTAGAAACAAGCCTGCTCATGGCCACAGCAATGGTGACTGCGTAGCACAGACTTATCGGTGTCCTCACCAGCCCACTGACCCTCTGTGGGAGACCAACTGGAAGAACAGAAAATCTAACACCAAGGCCAACTTGTAACCCCCTGGAACAAAGAACTGTTTGATCAGAAGGGTGTGAGCAAGGGCAAGAGATGAAGCTCAGATAATGGAACAGGGTGTGGAGATGCCATAAGCCTTACTGAGGAACGGCCAGAGACAAAACTCAGGTTAAGGGGACAGGGGCATCGAGATTACCTGAGCCTTGCCAAGGAATGCCTCAAACACTTGCAAGACGCAAAGAAAGACCCTGAAGCAAAATCCTCTCAGCTCAGCCCTGAAACGCAACTGCCACCGTGGCAGAGCGGCAGTCCACAGGAGAGCAGACATAAAACGGGGAGGGCAAGTGCCATTGGGTGGGATTTCTGGACAAGCACTCCTACAGACCAGAGACCCCCGTTGGCTGGACCAACGCTGAAACCCGGACCATTGACCTCTCTCCCCCC
>NW_009268004.1:0-702 GCF_000687185.1 Egretta garzetta
CCCCTGGCTGGGCGTGGGACAGGCCCTGCTGCCCCTTCAGAAATGCACTGAAATTCAAAAATACATGGTTTTGGTGCACCTATTGGCCAAGGAGAAGGATACCAAGTTAGCCAACCTCTCAGTTTGAGTTTGAGTATTTCTGCTTTTAAAATTTGTGTGAAGGGGATATGCTAATGCCAGCTTCTAAGATATATATATAGATAGATAGATAGATATATAAAGAAAAAAATGAACAGGTATGCAAAGAAAAAGAAGTCAATCTTCAAAATTCTTGGGAAAAATACGAGACTTAAAATGATGCAGGAATCAAAAAAAAAGCACAATCACAATGGGAAATGGATTCATTTTATTTCATAACTTTGTTTCCCTGCCCTCTTCTAAGCTTGGAAGTTTCTCACACATAGAAGGTGAAAACAAAGGAAAGAGTCTTAAATCATGTCTTTTTTAGGTTTTTCTTTTAATTATATATATAAAAAAAATCCAAGCACATTCATAGATTAAAAATAAAGCCCAAAACCAAACAGAAGCCTATACATTCATGTCTTCTCAGTAAAATTACATTAACCACAGAGGCAATCAAGTAAGCATGTCGCCCAGGACCTGTATTCCCCAAACCAAAGGCAATATAGACATGAACTTCTCAATAACCTCAATGACAATCTATATTTTTGTGTGTGTATATATATATATATATTTATATAT
>NW_009268005.1:0-701 GCF_000687185.1 Egretta garzetta
ATGAAATGGTGGAAACTTTGAGAGTTTTGTTCAACACAGATGAAAATCTGCAGGCCATTTTTTGACTCTGTCGAATGGAAAGCAGGAACAATTGTTTGGAAGGTTTTGGAAAAATGGTGCAAGAACAATCTTTCAGAAGAAATAAGTTTTATATATAATACTTTTTTTTTTCCTTCTCTCTCTGAAGGCTAATATAAGATATACCTGTTAATATAGCTTGAAGTTCACTGCTTGCACTTTATCATTTTCTTCCACTTTTGGCAGGTTATCTGCATATACTTCAGCAGCATGTAATTTTTCGTGTGGGTGTATAGAGAGGCTGAATAACTTGAAACAGTTACAACAATAATCCCTATAAAGCTGTACTGTGGCAGTGCTAAGAGGCAAATCCATTCTGGGCAGAGAGATTTGAAACTGGGAATTTTAGCTGGAAAAACAATTTGCTGTGAGAGAGTGCACTTCAGTTAGAGGGTTCCAGCTAGAAATTTATCATTATGTATTTTCTTCTATGGAGAATGCCCCTGAGTTAACCACCACTGCTTTTTTCTGTTACAGTGTAGCAGAGCAGTTCCAGGGGGAAAACACTGAGGGGGATAAATTCTAAAATAGTTGCTAATAAAAATCTGGAAATTGCTATTCATGCGTTCTTCAGTGGACGACAATTACGTCTATTTTCCCCTCTCTGTGATCTCTTGCTCTAC
>NW_009268006.1:0-703 GCF_000687185.1 Egretta garzetta
GGACAACGCTGGCGATTGCCCCCTGTATTTTCAGCCCTTTTCTCACTAGCAAAAGCAGAGTGACTTCATTCCAATGGAATAAACCCCAAACTTTTACTTCCAAAGGCACTTTCTCATCAAAAGCTAACTGCAAACCCATGATAGACTCATCCCAAGTTGCCTCCCAGCACCTCAGCAGATGGCGCAGCATGGCCCCAGCTCCAGCCCGGAATGTGGCGGGCTCCCTTGGTAAGGGGTGGAAACCACCACATCAGCGACGTGACCCTGGTGAGAAACACACCACGGGCTTCTCAAGTGAACATTCCACCTTGAAAGCTGGGGAAACCTCTCAGAATGAACATAGAGTTTGTCTCAGAGTAGAATATTCATGTGCTTTAGCAAGGCAATTTCTCTGTTCCCAAGAAAGAGGCATGCACTGCGACAGCCGAACTGCTCGAGTTCTCCATACACAGCCCTTCCCTTCAGCCCAACACCTTGCCACGGAAGCGGGGTACCTGTGGTGCTCACAGCCACAGCTACCTCTTCTACCCAGGACCGCTAAAGCCAATTAGCTAGAGAACTGGATATTCTAATGAACCTAGCAACTTCTTTTTCAAGTACAACAACAACAACAGAGAAATGAGTTTTTCCTCTTAACTGATGGTCCCTGGTTTTGAACCCACATGCTCAATCTGCTCCTTACCGCACAATTTCTTTTTTTTTT
>NW_009268007.1:0-703 GCF_000687185.1 Egretta garzetta
GGATGGGCACAGAGAATACGGCAGAGCCTTGGTACTGCCCCTCCTGCAGGCTCAAGGGACCGGTGGGCATCCCTGAGCATCGCACAGGGCAGAGTGGGCACAGAAAAGTGCCTGAATCCTGCCTGGGCTTCCTGGTTCCCTCTCCTGGGTTCCTAAATAGCCATTGCCAGACATAAAAAGCAAATGTCTCCTTGTCCTCATCGCATAGATGGGACCTGGAGCAGGGTGAAGATGCAGGACCACAAGGGATGTGGAAGACCCCATGGAAATGGGAATGCCAGGGCAGTTAACCCTCCCAAGCCCTGTACAGGAAACCCACCACGGCTTCTCTTGGGCATCTTCTCTGCATTAGGGAAGGCAAACCCTGGGTTGTTTTTTTTTCCAATGGGGAATGTGGGAAGGATGAAAAACCCAGTCTAGTATCTCCCCCTCTATTCCCACTCGAAATACCAAAATAACCTTCCAGGTTCTTCCCGACCCATCCTGAGGGAGGGGGGGTTCTGCTTCCCATGCTCAGATTCGAGCCAAAGGTGGATTGATGACAAGTCCCTGCAGAGAGGGACGGTGGGGTGGGAAGGGGAGGACCCAGCACAACTGATCCCACCGGAGCTTCCCAGCACTTCATCACCCACAGCGCTGCTCTACGGAGACAGGTTCTCTGCATGAGAAAACAAAGCTTTTTCTTTTTCTTTTTTTTTTTTTT
>NW_009268008.1:0-703 GCF_000687185.1 Egretta garzetta
CACTTAAATGTGCTAGCTAATGAGCTATAGTGCCAGTGCAGGTTTCTCTTTATGCTTTGAGTTACTTAAAAGAAAAATTCCTATATTGAGGGGTCTCTAGAATTTTTGGTTTAAAAATATATAAAAACTGCATTTAAAATTGTCAGTCAAAAAAAAAAATTTCCATTCCTTCTTCTGTTTGTTTAGCATGTACTAGAGTATGCTGAGTAAAATCTTAAAATATTTTTTCCAAGTTACTTAAAATATTAACTGTAATAAGGATGTGTGAGGTTTGCCCTTAACGTTTGACATATATAGCTTATGGGACTTGCTGTATATAATAGCATCACCTTGGATATTCGTTTCCCACCTTGCTGTTACAAGAAATTGTTGAGTCCTCCCATTGTTCCCTGCGACCATAACACACTTGTAGGCATCTGTGATGTCACATTAGATGACCTGTTTCAGATTATGCCTGTAAGTATTATGTTTTTAAGAGGCTAATTACTGATTTAAAACCTAGTTTGTTTATATTTAATGCTTGAACTAGAAACTGTTTCAAAACAGCCTTTTTTTCAGCACAGGCTGATAGTCTCCTGTTCTGTTGAAAACAGACATTCTCCATGTTTTCTAGCATAGCAGAATTTTTGTTGATCTACTTGAAGTTAGGATACCAAAATCTGATATGAGCATTCTAGACACATTTTCCATAGAGTAAAAAAAA
>NW_009268009.1:0-703 GCF_000687185.1 Egretta garzetta
TTCCCTTCCCTTCCCATTTGATTTAGTAGAGCTGGGAATGGGAAGTATCTCCGTGGGTCACCCAGTGCACCATGTCTGCATCAAGACTAAGCCTGTACCCATCCTAAAGAGATCAGAATAAAAGTGGTGTTGGAAGGTGTGCCTCATGGACATCTCCCTTTTTCAAGACAGATGCCAATGCCCGATTTCTGCGTAGCTTGGGGAGTTTTGCTGCCTGGCCCAGTCTCAGTTGCAGGACATCTGCCTTTGAGATCTCTGAGGGAAAATGTGTTACAGTGTAGGTCAGGCTGGTCTCTTGGCATTCCAAGCCTTAGCCTTACTTTCAGACGATCCCTTTCTATGTAGGATGCTCCATTTTCTGGTTATGCACGGAATGCCACCATTGAACTTTGTACTGGTTTTTGGCAGAAGACCAAAGTAAGGTCTCCTCTCGTGCCTGTCAGCTAAGACACCATCATACTTTTCTGATGGTTTTTGCCTGTAAGAAGCCCCTCAACCAAACTGATAGTAATTCTCATCATGAAAAATGACTTGAGGGAGCACACTCATGTTTGCACATTGACATCTCTGTCATCTGAAGGTCACATCCCAATAGTGCAGCACAGATAAAGGAGGAGAAGGCGGCAATTTGCATCATAGCGAATGTACCAGGGGTGGCCTGTATTTTCCCACTGCATAGTTGTGAGGTTAAAAAAAAAAAAAA
>NW_009268010.1:0-703 GCF_000687185.1 Egretta garzetta
AGAAAACTTATCTGCTGAGCCCCCGTTCACATGCCCTGGTTGCAGCTCCCTCCCTTCTTCACTCCCTCTCTCTATCCCTCTCCCCTCTCCACCTTCATCAATGGCAAAAAATTTGGGAAAATACTTTTCCCACATATTTGGACAGAACCTCCCATTTCAATTTTATACCTATTGTCTCTCATCCATTCATCATGAAATGCTGAGAAGAGTCTGGCTTGATGACCTCCTCATAGGTACTAGAAGTTTGCTATCAGGTTTTCATTGAAACCTCTTCTTCCCCAGGCCAAATGAACCCAGTTCCCATGGCTTCTCCTCATACTCGCTGTAAGGAGAGAAGCCATGGGACAAACACCAGGACATGGCTCTCCACTGGACTTGTTCCAATTGGTCAAGGTCTTTATACGGGGGGCCCCAAAGCTGTGTGCAGTATTCCCAGTGTGGAACATGAGTAAGCAGTAGGAATAGAGGGATGACAATACTGCATAGAGTGGTGACACAAGGTACCTAGATCCACTGAAAGGTCTGGAGGAACTCTTTCCATCCTGCAGGGCAAGAGGACAGACAGCCCAGCACTTTTGCCCTGCAGAAGGCCCAGGAGGATGGATGATGGACAGAAGAAGAAAGGCCCTCAAGGAGGGAGCAGGAGGAGACACCGCCAGGCTAAAAGTGTCGAGCCAGGCAGGAGTCGAACCTGCAATCTCCT
>NW_009268011.1:0-703 GCF_000687185.1 Egretta garzetta
GCTGGATCTTCAGGTACAAGTGAAAGAAATCCAGGCGCAGCTGGTCTATATAACCCAACTTTAAACACACCCTTTTTTGCTTTCTCTCTCTGCTCTCTCAGTTTTCTAAGTTCCTTTTCTTCTTTATAGCGCTGGAGCATTTCCTTGCGCTCATTGATCCTCTTGGTGGCTGCATTTGTAGATTGTTCTACAGCAAAGACGGCAGACAGACATGTTATAAAATCTGGAAGATATTTTTCAACCAACAATAAGCAAGTCATAAAATTTCAAAAAACTTTTCCAAGATAGAAGAGGAACATACTAAGTCAAAGAGCAGAAGACTGTCTGGAATCTGTGCTTGCAAGTCTCGGTTAAAGTCTTACAATGCAAATACATGTGATCTATTAGCTTGCTAAGAGCTTAAATTCTCTTAATTGTTTAAACCCTTCCCACTAGAAGAGTATTCAATGGTAAATTTCAACTTCCAGATACACCTCCCGAAATCTGCACCTGAGGGACACCATAAATTCTTACCCATTTTACAGTGTACAGGCTGTTCCTGCAAGGTTACCAATATTAAAGTTAACACTTAACTACTTAGTTTATTTGTACCAGTTTCTCTATTCAAACACTTGTAATGTCATTGACAGTTGAACTTTAGGTCTGCTTTCAATACCGAAGTCTGCCGCAAGCTGAGAACAAATGAGGCAGAAGTTACATGAAA
>NW_009268012.1:0-705 GCF_000687185.1 Egretta garzetta
GGTCTCGGGGGTTTTGGGGGCATCCAGGTATCTGGGGGATCCCCCAAGCGCACCCTGTTCGCAGAGCAAGACGTCGATGTTGGGGGGGATGCTCAGCGCCCGGTTCGCGATGTGCTTCAGCAGCGTTGTCTTGCCCTTCCTGACGGCAAAGGAGGGGTTAAATGCTGCCGGGGAGGGTAACGACTCCCCCTGACCCCCCTGCCAAGGGTGGGGAGCACCCACCCGTTGGGTCCCACGAGGCCGTAGCGGCGCCCGGCCACGATGTAGAGGTCGGCGTTGACGTAGAGCTCCTTCCCGTGGGCCGAGATGCTGAACTTCTCCAGCTGCCTCGGGGAAAGGGGGGGAATCAGGGACCCCCCTGGGATAACGGGGTAGCCCCTGACCCCACCATGGCCTCCTGACCCCCCCCATGGCCCAGTACCCTTTTTCCCTAGTACAGTGGTATGGCTCAGTTGCTCGTCTTCGCCAGTGTAACGGTGGGGGCCAAAGCTCCCCTTGCCTGTATAAAACCATATCCCAGTTTCACTGTTTTCCTGGTATAATGGTGTAGCTGAACCCTACCCATTCCCAGTAAAATGGTGACCCAGTCTCCCCCCTTCCCCAGTACAATGGCATGGTCCAGTTCCCCCTTTTCCCAGTGTAAGTGACCCCATCCCCCCCTTCCCCAGTACAATGGTATGGTCCAGTCCTCCCCTTTCCTAATAC
>NW_009268013.1:0-703 GCF_000687185.1 Egretta garzetta
GAGCACTGGCCATGTTTAGAGACAGCAGGCATGCAGGCTGATCCATGCCTAGTTATCCTCCACAGAAATCCCCCACTTCACCATTTGCTTATCTGGGAGAGATGATGCAACAGCAAAGCACGCAGCAGTTTCCCGGCAATGGTAGACTACTGTATAATGAAGATATTTCTGTGAAAAAGATGACATTTTCCTCTAGTATTTCTTGCTCGTTCCACTCCAAATTATGCCACCTGTTTGCACCAAGTCCAGGGTCACAAACAAAGAATGTGGGGACACTGTTGCACATTTGCAACAGCAGCAGTAATGAAGCTGAAAAATGTAAAAATAATAAACATATCAAAAATATATGATGAGAAAGAATAGCAACACAGTACTCTTTCTAGCAGTATAATTAAATGTCTGTAATCTAAAATTTCACAAGCACGGGCATATTCCGTTCAAGGAATTCATTGTTCTTTATGTACTGAAAGGTGCAGATTATTGATCATGTAGATTAATAAATTACTTTACAAAAGGACCCACTTTTGTTGATTACACTATGCAAGAAACAAGTCAACGTGAGGATGTTTCAGTCCAGCAAAATTTAAGTCACAAGATTACATTGCTCTTATCCAGATAAAGAAGATGTGATTTACCATTGTATTTTTGCAGATTTATATGTAGCATAAATATCCATGCAAATGCAGTGGCACATGGTTGATAT
>NW_009268014.1:0-705 GCF_000687185.1 Egretta garzetta
GAAGATGCACTAAGCCTTTCCTGAGGACTAAGCTAGGCTGTATGTTAAACCTTCGGGTTTGTGTTAACGTGTTTGCTTTCCCCTATGGGGAAAAAAATCCCCATTAATTGGTCAGTGAATATTGTAGATCCAGCTAAGACACCTCCCTGAGCGTGCAAGCCCTGCTAAGTGCCTGCTAACACTTCTGCAACAGGGGAGCAGCGGCACGTTAATGAACTCGCCTTCACTCCCCACCCCTGGAAACAACCATTTCCCTGAACCGAGCGATGATCACTAAGCAAGAAGGTAGCAAACAAATGCAGCAGCTACTCACTTGAGTGATTATCAAGTTTCTTTCTGCGTGTAGATAATCCCCCAAGAAATTATTTTCATTCTCTCTGCCCCTGATACTTCATATCAAAAGAACTGTGTATCACAGGGAACAGACATCTTCTGGTGGCCGTTTTTTTCCCCATTGTAATTTTTTAGTATTGCTTATGATTATATGTAAGGAAAAATCTATTAGGAGGAGAGGAAATGCATTATCCCCAGCTGATGGTTGACATGATATTAGCTCAGTATTTGTCAGGTTTTGGGTAATGAACAAGTTTATACGCAGCACTTCATCTCTCCAACAGAACACTTGGCTATATGAACAGCAGCAATATCCCAGCTGAGCTTAGTGAGAGAAACACGTTTATTATTTCTCAAAAAAAAAAAAAAAAA
>NW_009268015.1:0-705 GCF_000687185.1 Egretta garzetta
ACAAATAGTCTTAATACTTGGATAAGAAATAAAATCTGGATGGACTAAAAGTATATGTTTGTACCCGTATGTGGAGTATAGATGTGTATGACAGGAAAACATTGCTGAAAGTTCAGCAGTTTTAGTAGAACTTAAATGAAAATACTTCATGCATTTTCTCCATACTTTTTGGTCTGTATCATGAATGGCACTTAAATCTGTATCTTTTAACCACCACGTTTTGCAAGGTTCCCATTTTCTAGCCATCTCTAAACAGTAGTAATGTCCTATCATTCCCAGTAGGTTAATAATGGAAGCTTTATAGGGCATCATATACCAGAATTCAAGAAATAATGAAGAACAGTTAAAAAACTAGAAGGCAGATGTAAGGGCAACATGAAATAAGTAGCACTTCTTAGCTGCAGTTTTACAAAATTAAATCGTATTCCATGTGATGGTAGTGGTTTTTTTAAAGCCTATTGCTCAAACTACCAGATAAAGTGAAAATCTATAAAACCTCTGCAGAATTGCACTGTTTTAAAATGGTACTTTTCAAGGGGACTCTCCCAGTGCTTCAAACCCCATAATGATTTTCTTCACAGTCCTCAGCAAATTGGTCTGTTCTTTTGATAAGTAATCAATGGTTCTCACATCTACTGTACAAACAGAAAAAAAAACAGTTTCATTACTAGGAAGGTGTTGGTTTGTTTGGGGGTTTTGGTGGGG
>NW_009268016.1:0-705 GCF_000687185.1 Egretta garzetta
TCCAACAGATGTTCAGAAGAGGGGAATGAAAGCATCGGACTGAACTCCTGCAATGAGGAGCTATACTGTCAGTTTCTGACATTGGCCTGCACAGGAAGGACCCACAAGGAAGCTTCAGATCAGCTTCAGACCAGCACCTCTATCAATACAGCTCTGAGGGGTAAGAGTGTACCAAAGAGCAGTATTAACAAAGCAGTGCTCACAAATATAATAGGAGGGCTTCAGCTGTCTCACAGGCCTGGGCTTTTATTGGGCTACCACATCTTGCTCTTGGAGCAAAAGTGATACAAGTGTATGACATGTCTGCTCACAGAGATGCACTGTTGCCAAAGCACTTTGCTGGTACAGCATCCTGTAATTTTGGATGAGCAAAGTGCTGAAGTAAGTACGGACCTCGCTTGTTCTTGATGTGAACTCAGAAAAACTAGCCCCAATATGTATGCAAGCTTTGTGTTTTCTTTGTAGAAAAATGTCACCCACACACCTCACCGCAAACACCTTTGCCAAGAACAGAAGGACCTGCTCTGTCCCTTGTTCATCTCAAGCATAAAATACGAACTGACCTTCAGGGCTGCTCTCACACAGTATAATCGGTGTTGCTCCCCTTGCATTTAGCACAAGAATAGCAACTTGCAAGAAGATGGCTCTGCCTTTCTGTCTTTAAAAGAAAACTTGCTTAATAGATACTCCTTTGAGTTTGGCTCT
>NW_009268017.1:0-693 GCF_000687185.1 Egretta garzetta
AAGAAGTGCGATTCCTTCATTGAATGGCTATATTTTGGAAGCATCTGGTGCATGCTTATCAATTTTAGTCAGCAGGTTAAACACGTTGCATTCACTCTTTTGGTTTCTTTTTGCTCTTTGACTTCTCTAATCTGCTTCAGAGAATTTTTATTTATATTTCTGTGAGTTGCCCCAGCTGCTCTCAGAGCATTGTCACCTCTAGATCCCTAATGATCTAGTGTCAGCCCTAGACTGTGGCTGGCCCTCTTTTCTGGGAGGTGGGAGATGTGGATCTGAATTCCTTGAGGCAAAGAAAGTCATTAACCCCAGGTCTCCCACTTCCTTCCCCAGGCTTCACATCACCAATGATTGCCTAAAAGTAGGGCAACTCCAGCCCCACACTTTCTGTGTAAGTCTGGCCCTCACTCCAGGAATGAATCACGCAATTTCTTCTGAGTATTTTCAACATCAAGTACAGACAGCTGGGAAAGCAGAGACCCCCTCCACCTCTGCTGCAGGAGAGCATGCTAACTACTCCTTTCTGTGAAGTAGAAGAGGTTGAGCAGATGAGATAGAAACTCCCCAAAGAGCCTGTGATTTAGTTTTTAGGACAGTCTCTGGGGAGACAAGAAAATGTGTCTACATCTCTGTAGGCAGCAGGAGATCTCCCATAACAAGCAGCATGATCTTAAAGGTCTTTTCCAACCTAAATGA
>NW_009268018.1:0-705 GCF_000687185.1 Egretta garzetta
GGGGACATGTGGGGACACATGTGGAGACAGGCATGGGGACATGTGGGGACATGTGTGGGGACAGAGATGGGAACAGGTGTGAAGACACCCGTGGGGACACAGGGACGGTCATGGGGACACATAGGGGACACATGGGGACACGTGGGGACAGAGATGGGGACATGCATGGGGACATGAGGGCCCACATGAGGACACCCATAGGGCCACAGAATGAGCATTGGGGACACGGATGGGGCATGGGGCCACCCGTGGGGACATGGCAGAGGGGCCATGGTGACGCGGCCATGGGACGTGCGTGGGGGACAGACATGGGGACACCCACAGGGACAGGGACAGACACACAGACAGGGGTCACACAGGGACAGGGACAGAGGCACCATCAGTGCTGGACGCCAAATGTCCCCACCACCCCCTCCCCACATCCCCTGTCCCCTTGTCCCCACCACCCTGTCCCTGTATGTCCCCATCCTGTCCCCACCATGTCCCATGTCCTACCACGTCCTCATCCCTGAGTCCCTGCCATGTCCCCACACCCGTGTCCCCAACAGTCATCCTGTTCCACCCTGTCCCCATGTCCCACCCTGTCCCCACTATGTCCCTGTCCCCATGTCCCTTCCACATCTCACACCCACGTCCCCACTGTGTCCCCACTTCTGCATCCCCATGGCAGTGGCCCCACCCTGACCCCATCCCCATGTCCTCACC
>NW_009268019.1:0-668 GCF_000687185.1 Egretta garzetta
AAAAAAAAAAAAAAAAAAAAAAAAAAGATCCTTTGTACATACTGGGCTCTTCTTCCCAAAATGATAAAAAGAATGATACTGGAGCAGTCAAAATGCAGTAAGGCCTAGACTGCATACAGCCGTAGAGTGAAATAGGATGGAAAGGGATTTACCTAAAGGGACATAATTGATTCTATTTCTAACGAAGGAAATACCACTGGTAATGGATGTTTGCTCTCCTACAAACACTTCAGAGAGAACGAAAAAGAAAAAAAAGGGTAAACATTTTTAAAAGACATAGAATCAGTAGACAGACCCATATTTTCAGATTCTGATGTGTTTTCAGGAATTATGTTTATATGTAAACATTGAGGCCTTACTGATTCTCAGCAGCTGCATATTCTTTTTTGTCTTTTAATCCTTATTCCAGCTGCAAAGGGGTGTAGCTAGCAATCACAAGTACGCAAGAAAGCTGTCAGAACTGTGCTACTTAATGACTTTCTGGTACCTATGCTACCACTGCATTCATTTTTTCTCCTACGCCACTAAAATCACAATGGGATGCAGGTGATATATTTTAATATGTATGGCACCATTAGAAATATTTCACTTAACATCTATTGCTGTATTAGTCTGTAATAGCGATGCAGTTAATGAAGAAAATAATGGGTTTTATGAGATGTTGTAGC
>NW_009268020.1:0-706 GCF_000687185.1 Egretta garzetta
AAGAAGTGCTGTGTTTGATCCATAAATGATTGAAAGGATCCCGGATCCAAGTGCTCCATCTGTGTCATTTTTAATTGGGATGGCTCACGGGAATAGTGACCATGCAAAAGTCATGAGCTTCCTGAAAAAAAGACAGCTGAAATCTCCTTACTTAAAAGGCCCTTGGGTAGCATTTCACTTAAGCACATATTTAACATTCAGTGAATGATTAGTCATGCTGACATATAGGAGATTCCCAAGATGCTGAGGCTGGGCAAGTGTGCAAGTACTTTTGCCAGTTCCAGAGCTGGGTCATTAACAATATCTCGGCAATGAGCTATGATTTGAATTGATTTTATTGGTTGCTTTTTTTTTTTTATTAAGAAACAGGTAGGGCTTCTCTGATCACAAACCAGTAGGAAATTACAAGAAATGAGATGTAATTATACCATCTGGAGTTTTGTCTTTGACCCTAATACAAGATTTGTAATGTTTGTTTGTTTGGGTTTTTTTCCCCCACCAATTATATAAGTCCAAGGTGCAAAACTTCTATGCTTCCAGAAAAAGTATTACATGTTTCAACAAATATACCTGGGGACAGCTTCCTGTTGAGACAGAATTACCCTTTGCTGTGTCTCATTATACAATCTTTAATTGCAACCTAAACAAAGTTTTGCTCACTTCAGTCCACCTGGAAAAGAAAAGAAGAGAAAAGAAAAGAAAAGAA
>NW_009268021.1:0-705 GCF_000687185.1 Egretta garzetta
TACACACTTGGATTTGGGACACTTGTGTTGGAATGATCCACAGGGAAACATCAATGCCATGACCGCCGTGATGAGCCTGATCAGATCAGATTTAGAATCCTGTCTATGACACCATTTTTTCTGTGGGCGCGTAATTTAGACTTTTTAAAGAACCAAACCCAGGGGTATCAGTGGTTTTATTTACATACGGTGTTTCAGAAGTGTGACTTAATGCGTTCGATTTCAAGGTTCACTGTAGTACTTATTGCACAAAGGATATAATTGCTCTCCCATGCCCTCCTGTAGGTACCTGCACAATTCCTCTTGCAGGGTGTGTGGGGTTAATTTCTCTATCTAGAACAGCTGAGCTCACCTGTGTCTCAAGGCAAGAGGTGACACCATACAGGACCGAAAGCAAACCTGCTCCGTGGCACTGGTTGGCCTAAGCACAAACTATCCCTTCCTGCTGTGGTACACCAGGCGCCCTTCCCACTGTCAGGTTTCTCCTCACCTGGCTGTGAGCCTTCACTGCGAGGTGACCGATGGGTCGCATGGCGTCAACACTCATCGCACACAACAACGTGAAACCTGTGCAAGACCCCGGTTTGCAATCTGGGGGAAAGCGGTGGGCTCTGGGGTGCTTTCTTGGTGCTCCCACTTCTTGTCATAGTCCCAAACCAATGCTGTAAATGAAATTGTGGTACTGGGGAGAGAGGGGACTGCTGG
>NW_009268022.1:0-706 GCF_000687185.1 Egretta garzetta
TTTTTTTTTTTCCCCCCCTTGCCAGGAACACAAACTGGTGGGATATTGAGAAGATACCACATCAGCCATGGACTTCTGGACATCTGGTGTCTCTGACAAGTGAGGCAGACAGGTAATAGCTCTGGCTGGGATGTTCTACACCTAGAAACCAGGGGTGACCATAGTCCACATTACTCACAGTAACATTCACATTCTGGGAAAGGAAGAGTTAAAAGTATTTAAATGCCCATCTAGACCACAGCAATTAACAACTAGGTCCAGAGTGACCACCCCTTCAGATCTGCTGAGGGTGTGAAGGCAGCGACACAAGCCTGTGTACAGAGCTGTTCCTCACCACTTCTCATTTGTTGGCCATGAGTATGGTACCTGACACACGCACATACAAAGAAATTAATCTCCATTTTAGGAGACAGTCAAATAGATTAAGTTTAAACCATTGGAGAAGCTGTTACAGGTGTCAGTCTGCAACTGGGAAGGCTGCTTCCCAGCCCTCCTGCAGCTGTGGCTTATTGCAGGAGAAATACCAACTTTTCCCCATCCTCATGTTAGGCTTTGGCATTAAATCAGCTTCTCAAACTCCTCTTCCTCACTGTCTCTCAACCACTAGTTACTGGCTCCTACCTCAGGCATGGGCCAGAGAAGCGACAGCTATCAGATACTAGCATAGCACAGGGATGACCATCGAGGGCTTGACATCTCAAATCAC
>NW_009268023.1:0-706 GCF_000687185.1 Egretta garzetta
GTGACTGCTGTTAAGCAACCTGCCAGAAGCTGACAATTTTTATTTTTTTTTTCCTTTTCTTTGCCCCTTTCATCTTTTTTGAGACAGTTCTGCACTTTTGATCATTGCTGATGCTCACCCATTTGTCAGCATGGAAACCTGTTGGTACTGGTTGGGCGATGCCCTGTGGTGGACTGAGTATGGGAAGCAGGAAAACTCCATCACACCCCTGAAATCCAGCTCTAAGTCCCAGCCACCGGTGGAGGAGTCCTGCTTTGAACTTTTGGGCTTTTGTGAGGACTGCCCGTTGGGTGGCACTCAGACTTTCTCCATAGTCCTGTAGTGCTGGCCAGCCCTTGGAGTGTCACGGACACTCTCAGGGGAACTTCTGAATGCCACCCCTAAGCACGGTTGTCTGTCCTAGGAGTAGCTAAAATTGTTGTCAAGGCTGGTTTTTCGTCTGTATGCACGCACCCACATATATGACATACACATTATATAAATCTGGGGGGAGGACAGGGAATGTCATGACTCACTGGAAAGCTGAAAAAGTTGTATTCAGAAAGCTGCTTCTCTAAACTACAGCACAGCACTACTTTGACTGTTAACTACTTCAGTTTTGATATCAGGCTAAACCTTTACGCAGATCCTATAAAGAAAACTAAAAGCCAGTTGCCTAGAATGGACCCTGTCATTACCTGCATTTCTGTAGCCTTCAACCTAGCCT
>NW_009268024.1:0-706 GCF_000687185.1 Egretta garzetta
CCACAACACTCACAGGGGTTAATTATATTCTCAGCTTAACTTCTTGCCATCACTTCCTTCTGTTCCACAAGTACCAACCCCTTTATCATTCAAATTGTCTAACTGAATAATATAAACTAAGTCCAGAGCTAATTTATTTCAATCCATGTCTAGGTTTGAAGCTATTTATCAACATCACTCCTGAAAAGATTGCATACCTAAAATTTTGTCTGGTTTTCAACCAATGAAGTGCTGCCTCTCCCTGTGAATCTTGACTCTCCATGTATATAAATGCAAATCATGTAACTGTTACTGTTGATTAGAGGGGAAAAAAATCAACGGTGTAAAACTCAAACAACAAAAAATACATAAATAATAACACTTGGTATTTTGATGAGCATAAAGTAAGGGCAATGTCAACTTCACTGTCATTAAATTAGCAGTAAGACAATTACCTAAGCAGCTCTGATGCTAAGGTTAGAAGTGCAGCAGATCTCAGTTTCTAATGCCCCCTTAACTGGTGTCTCCAGACAGTTAATGACCTCTGGATGAGGATCCTCTTTCCTGTTTCTCCATACTGATAGATGGGGAATTTGCAATCTTCCTGTAGGAATGGCTCCCACCACAGAGTTTTAATATACCAAACTAGCACATAATGGATATAACATCTATCTTCAGATCAGCCTAGTCATATGAATAAACAGACCTGTACCAATAAATCAATCCA
>NW_009268025.1:0-706 GCF_000687185.1 Egretta garzetta
ATGCAATTTAGACATTTTAATGGCAGGTTGTCAATAATCTGTCCACTCATCCCAATTATCTGAGAAGCAACTAATCTGTAAGATATCCTTTCTCTCTGTTTCCTGTAAGCTCACAGAGATACAATAAAGGCGGCTTTGCTTCCAGGAGCCTGGCGTAGCCTCGCACGCTGCCAGCCGTCTCCATCTGCGAGAGCACACAAACGCTGTGTGGTTCTAACTCCACAAAGCATTGACCTCAAGATGCAGATATGTGCTTAGTCATACAAAGACTTACACAGCCATAAAAAAATGTAAAGCAAGTAAGATTATCAGGAAGAACAACAACTACTGTCAGAAATCTGACTTTATGCTCTGTGAGATAAACAAAAGCAGTATTTATGAATAATTATTAGCCCTCCTGTACCCTTCGTAGATTAATTACTCTATTGTAGGGGTTTGGGGGGGGGGAGCAGACATAGCCTAGATCTCAATGCAGTAGCTTAAATGTGGGTGTTTAGAGGCATCTGAAGAAGACTGTGTCTCCTGTAGATCCTGTGTCACGTTTGTCCATCCTGCACAGACATCTCATATCCGTATGTACGAGAAATTAATCATTCAAGAGTGGACTAGCAAATTCCCAGAGCATCTAACAGCCAAAGAGTCTGCAGGCCAATACCCCACTGGCCCAGAAGCCTGCTCATAATCAGGCAATGAAAGCCATCACGAC
>NW_009268026.1:0-707 GCF_000687185.1 Egretta garzetta
GCAGGTCATCCATGGCTTGGTTCCAGCTAAATATCCTGGCAGGTGACACATGTAGGGCTTATCGGGACCATCTCAGGTCCATCTCGCTCTGCTTTTCATAGGGTTGTCTCACCTCCAGTGGCTGGTCACCACTGGTGACAGTTCCTCCTCGAGCCTTGTGCCTCTGGTGGGACTGAGCTGCTTGGTTCCCCTCAGCCCTCTGGGAGACTTGGGCACATGACTGCTGGGTGCCTCTGAGGTCCCCACCAGTGTTGGGACCCCCTGCCACGGTCCCGCGTGTCCCCTGTGGATGGGGGCACTACCTTGTGGATGCCCTTGCTGCAGTGGTGGGATCTCCCTACTCACTCAGTGTCCCCAAAACTCTGCAGCTGATCTATGGCCACTGGAGACTCATTCCCACTGATCAATCTCCTGCAGCTCCCGTGCATGCTTAACCAGATGCTAATTTAATGCTGTGGTCAACTGGCAGTGTATGAGAATTAATGAGAATTAATTCTGCAGAGCGTTGCTTTGTGAGGAGATGACCCCATGCGTGCAACGTTGCTCCGGGGTGTCCGAGAAGCTCAGGACTGGTGGACGTGGCCCATGAGGGCTGCCCACTGTCCCTCCACTCCTCTCCATGCAGGAGGTTTGGGGAGATGCTCCAGTTCAGCCACAAACCATAAGTATAAGGTGCAGCAATTTCATGGCTGGGGCTGCTGGAGCAC
>NW_009268027.1:0-706 GCF_000687185.1 Egretta garzetta
AGAGATACATATGTAAGTACATACACAGGTACGTACACGCTGAACTATTCAGATAAAACATTTGTCGTGAAGGACAATGTCTTAAACCACACAGAGCTGAACAGAATTGTTTAATTGTTGCTGTTCCATGTAGTGTTTATTCCACCCCATGAAATTATTTTTTTCTGTTGAATTTCTCAGTTGGGGCTCATACCAGTATCACTCTTACCACCAAAACTATATCTACAAAATGCTCTATGAAATCCTGAGTTATATCACAGTTTAATCAGCCCTAACCTGACTAGCTTAATGAGGAACAATTGTGTAAGTAGGAAAATGATTTATCTTGGGACTCTGAGGCACATAATTTCGGTTAAATTTTTCCAGATGGCTTCAAAATCTGAAAATTAACTAAACCCTTTACCTACCTACCAAAAGAGCTTGGATGCCTTCCCTGGCTGATTCATAAAAAGAACATGTTGTATATACTCTATATGGCATGATACTCTCCATTCTTGGCCACCAGCACAAGGATATAATTAATCAGTATTAGTTGATCTGTGTTTTTCTTTCTGTTTATATTAGAAATGCAGATTAAACACAAACTTCTACAACCTCTGGATTTATATTCTTTTTCTCTTTGATCCAGTAAAGTCTAATGGCAGGAAATGGGGCATTGCTGCCTCCCAGCAGCACAGAGAGCTGGGATAATGCTCGTGCTATATGT
>NW_009268028.1:0-706 GCF_000687185.1 Egretta garzetta
TCTTCTTGCCCATCCCAGCAGCCGTTTCAGCAGAGGCATTTCAGGCAGCGCAGAGCTGCAGAATTCAGAGTAACCGGAGTGGTAAAGTTTATATGCAAAATACAGAAGAAATTCATGTCTATAGAAAAAGCTTGGGAAATGAACACAACTTCTCTCCTTCTACATCTTAATAATATAGCTCCAGTAAGTTATGTGGATATATATAGTGCTTCACTGCACATTGAATTGTAATCATTTGATCTTATCTATTTCTAAATGAAATAAATTCATTTTTTAAGTTAAGAGTTTTAGAAAGCGCTCTGAAGGATTGAAATGCATCGCTAAGAACAGAATTGCAAATGTTGCTCTCTTCATTAATATTAATTCTGAAATAAAATATCTTGCCTAAAAGTTTCCTTCAAGTGTTTCAGCATTGGGCTTAAGGGGGTGGAGAAAAGAGTATTTTGCCCCCACCATTTCAGTTTCACTTTTTCTTATTTGTACTCGTCTTTATTCAAGAGCGATACAGTGCATCTCTCTTTTCCTGGTACAGAGAGGCAGATCGGTCTCCCCGGCCTCCTTTGGCTGAAGGGAGCTGTGGAGCTGGTTTCCTATACTACAAACCTGCTCACTCCCAGAGGTGGGAGATTGCCCTTCCCTGGGCTCTCTCTGTGGTTTCAGACAGCGGCTGAGTCGGTGCCATCCTCGCTCATCACAAAATCATCAG
>NW_009268029.1:0-708 GCF_000687185.1 Egretta garzetta
CCGTGTTGGTGCATGGTGGGCAAGCACCGTGCCTGAGCACGGTATCTCTGGAGCATGCCCAAGCACCGTGTCCAAGCACCACATCCATGCACCATGCCCTTGCACCGTGCCTGAGCACCCTCTCCGTGCCCATGCGCCCTGTTCAAGCACCGTGCCCGTGCACCGTGTCTGACCACCTCATCTAAGCACCATGGTCATGCACAGTGCCCGAGCACCGTACCCACATACCATGCCCTTGCACCGTGCCTGTGCACCATGCACGTGCACCGTGCATGCACAACACACCCATGCACCGGGCTGAGCACCCTGCCCAAGCACCCTGTCCAGGAACCATGCTGAGCACCATGTCCAAGCACCATGTTCACACACCCTGGCTGAGCACCGTGTCTGCACGCTGTGGCCGAGCACCATGTTCACGTATCGTGGCCGAGCACCATGTTCCATGCACCACATCCATCGTGCGTGGCCAAGCACTGTGCCCGAGCACCATGTCCACACACCACATCCGAGCACCATGACCGAGCACCATGTCCACAGTGCATGGCCGAGCACCGTGCCCGAGCACCATGTCCATGCACTGTGTCCAAGCACCACAGCAGAGCACCGTACCCAAGCACCATGCCCAAGCACCACGGTCGAGCACTGCGGCCAAGCACCATGTTCACACGCCACATCTGAGCACCGTGCCCGAGCACCATGTCCATGATG
>NW_009268030.1:0-708 GCF_000687185.1 Egretta garzetta
TTGGGTGCATGGAGATGGTGTGAGTAGAGCTGAGGGCCTAGAAGGGGAGTGTGAGGACTTGCTGCTGGTGAATGCTCCTGCTTACAACAGGCACTGGACGCTTCCAAAAAATTTTGGTAAGGGTTACCAAGGAACAGGCGTACTGACCTGAAAGGCATCATAGCCTACAAAGGGAGGACGGGTACAGGCAGGGCTGTGCAGTCGAACTGGAAATCCGCATTGCCTTCTGCGGCCCTCAAAGCTGCCACTGAAACGGGAGAATTTGGCTTGGGCACAGGCTTCAGATTCATCATGGACAGCACCTCGCGTTGAGCACGATCAGGAGGAGGAGAAGGTAATTTCTGTGATCCTGTGCAGTTTGCAGGACGCAAAAGAAAACTCGAGCACTACGTCCCTGCTGATTGCTTCGCTAACTGAACCAGAGCAGGCGTCTCCTTCGTGGGACTGGAAGCGACTTGCAGGCAGGCGCGGTGGGGTGAAAACGCTTCATACTTCTGGGGTGAGTTTCAATTTCATCCACAGTAACTTCAACAGCTTTTCCATCACCCATTTTATTGCAATAAGCAGCAGATCGTGGCCAGGGGACTGCGGCCGTCCAGGTTACAGGCTGCTTGCAATGCACGGGCACTCATCGCGAGAAGGGACTGGAGGTCCTTCCCGGGGCTGAGACACCACCAGTGCAGCAAACTGGTTTGATGCTGCCGATGA
>NW_009268031.1:0-707 GCF_000687185.1 Egretta garzetta
GGATTACTGGTGTTAAAGAAACATCCTCAAGCTGCCGCCAGCTCTGTCTTCACCCTCTACCCAAGTTTACATGACGAGCAACAGAAGCGGCACCTCTGCCTTCCCTCTGCGTATTTTAGAGCTACACGAGACCATTTGTGGCCAGAAGATCTCCACCAGCTTCTGACCCACATCTGGTGCTGGAGTCAGGGCAGCGACGGCCTTCTCGCCTGCTTGCAGAAGGTGGGATGGGGTCACCATCCTTCTCGCAAGGATGAAGGACAGCCTTCAGTCTCTCAAATATATCCCGTAGGATTTTGCTTCCAGAAGGGATGAAGACTGATGCCACCTGCTGATGACCTTACTCTACAGAAACGCAGCTGCATCCTGGACGTTTCTGGGGTGGGGTTTTCAAAAGGTATGAAAAATAAGCAACTTATCATGCCAGGTCTCACTCTCGAGCGGATGATAACTCAGCGGTCCCAACACGAGCTCTTCTTCCACCAGCCAGAGAAGGTTTGCGGAGGACCTGCTAAATCACTCAGCGGCGTGGGGGAGAGGAGGTAGCTGATGGTGCTCACGGGATATCTGCTAAGCGTTTCCCTGTTTATTATCTTAATTAGGGCTCAGACAGCTATTGAAATTTGCATATAATACAAGATCTGGAAGAGATGTAACCAGTACTGAGAACAAAACTGGATTATGAAGCATCCCAGGGAGTTGAAAAA
>NW_009268032.1:0-707 GCF_000687185.1 Egretta garzetta
AAAGTTGGCGGGGAGCGCAGGGAGGCGGCCAGGCCTTAAGTGTGAAACCTCTCTCTCCTCGGCAGCTCGACCGCCTCCTGAAGGAAAGCAGCATTGGCCCCGCTTTCCTGGGATGTGAAACGACAGCCTTCAGGTACGGGTCGCGGCCGCGCGTCCCTTGGCAGGTCCCACGATGAGTTCGTGGGGCCCCTCAGGCTCCTGCTCCGTTGCCGCCTGCACGACCGGAGGCAGGGCCTTGTCCCTGATGCCCTCCCGCCTCCCAGCCTCCCCTCGCTGCCGGCCCCCTCGTCTCGGGGCGGTGAGGGCGTAGCCCCGAGACGACTCTGAAGTCCTGCCTGGCCCCGCGCTCCCGGAACAGCCCCGGGGCGTTAGCGGAGGCAGCAGAGCAGGGGCCGGCCACCACACGCGCACAGACGGCTTGCGGGGGCCAGAGCTCGCGTTCCCGCGCAGGGACGGCTGCGGAAGCCCCAAGGCCTGGCCTTGCAGCGAGAGGGCGCAGAGGAGGGGTGCTCAGGCAGGGCCCTGTGTTTTCCAGGCCAGCCAGGCAAGGGGACGGCACGGGGGTGGACGCCGTCTGCACCTACAGGAAGGAGCCCTCCGCCCCGCCCTTGGACAGGGTGGGCCTGTACCACGAAGTCAGCAACAAGACCAGAGGCATCACGCAGCTGGGCCCCTACCGCCTCCACAAGGACAGCCTCTACGTCAAC
>NW_009268033.1:0-703 GCF_000687185.1 Egretta garzetta
AACTCTATCCCAGCCAAAACCAGCACAAATGGTAGCTGCTTCTTTCAACCCTATGACTTAATACACCTCTTCTGTTACAACAGGCCACATGCAAAACTCTTGCTCAACTAAATATGAGAATCACAGCCTCAATACTGACACTCAAGAAAAAAAAAACACCAAACTATTATTCCATGTTTTTCTAACCCTTCATCTCTTTCTGAAGAGTTCCTATGCTAAAAGCAGTTATCTTCTGGAAAGAAAGGGGATCTTTTGTTTACAATGAACAAAGGTATTAGGCTTGTTATAGCTCTCAGCTTTGTCCCCTACCCACCCAATAATATTCCCATTGTATGTATTGTCTATGGTGAGTTTAAGCTCCGAGGCACAGACTGCCTCTACTGTGCATTATGAAGTTATTAGTTATTAGGTTCATGTTCTAGGTTAGTTTTGGGGCATTATCATTGCACAGATTTACGCTACTACTAATACTGATGCTACCTCCAAGAGTAGGTCTTTGCCTTGTCTTACTGAAATTTCCCTGTTTTCCTCTAACTGCCCTCTCCCTCCCATGGAATAATTGTCACCTGGGGAAAGGTGTAGACAGAGACAAAAATGTTGGTTACCCTTCTGTCTCCTGTAAACATTTTGTACAGCTTTAAGTGGAAGAGTAACTTAAGATCTCTCAACCACCTTTGATGATCTTAAAGGTCTTTTCCAACCT
>NW_009268034.1:0-708 GCF_000687185.1 Egretta garzetta
TCTGATTTTATTCATTGCCTTACCTCCTTTTCTGTCTCATTCTTCTGTTCCACTGGCCTATTGTGCCTGTTATTAACTGAGAGTAATCAGTTTGGAGCAGTTGTTGCTTAAATAAAAGCAGACATAAATGTTCGTGGAATTTCTAGCATAATAGACAACACATTACTACTTTTATAGACAGTATTAGCTAATAGAAACAACAAAATTAAGCTTATTATTATCTATGAATCTGGACTGTGTTCTGCTCAAAAATTAGCAGTAGATAGATTACAGGATTCATGCTCTCTGGCCTGCATCCCACTGAAAGCAATGGGCTCACAGTCTTGTGGTAACATAGACTGAAGGATCTTATTAATGGGGTTGATGTGCCAGTAGTAAAGAGTCAGAATTGAACATGTGACTGAATCTGCCTCTCTGACTTTTCATCTTTTTGGCCTGAAAACGGATTGTGTTTACGCTCTGGTTTCTGGAAGACAGCTACGTGGAGCCCTGTGCTGTTGATTTTAATTACCTGTCTGAGTAGAAGCAGCATCCGAAGGAAGCGTTTGGGCTGTAATTTCATTGAGAGGAAGCTGTTCTGTTGTGCAGTGGCAGTGATGAGTGTGCCCAGGCTGACTTAGCTTGCAGGTCTGAGAAGTTTCTGTTACCAGTTCCCCCTTTCATGAAAAGAAAATCGTAGAATCGTAGAATTGTTTAGGTTGGAAAAGA
>NW_009268035.1:0-708 GCF_000687185.1 Egretta garzetta
TTTTTTCATTTTTTCTCTCTGGGCTTTTTGGGGGAGGAAATACTTAGTTTGGTTGGTGAATTTATCGGTTAAATTGCAGGCCAATTCAGCTTCAGTTTAGGCATCAAAGCTAAAGGCAAACAGATCATGAAGTAATATTAAGCACGCAGTGGTTGAGGTGACTTATGTGGGAGTGGGTTTGGAGTGTTTATGCATGTTTGCTTTGGTCTTTTGTCTTGAAAATCCAGTATTGGAAGATTAAACACTGAATGGTTATTACTTAAAAATTAATAACCAAGGTAATTAAATACTTTGTCAGACTTGTGTAGAATTTATTTGGAATGGTAATGGAAGTTCTATTCTATTATCTTGTTCACAACTTTTTTCTCTTTGTGAAACTCCTTTTCTGTAGGCGTTGTGGAGGGGATATTCTTGGAGAAAGTGCAACGACACAGCAGAAACTGAAGCTTTAAGACGCAGTTTAGAAAAGGCTAATGAAAAGAGCAGAGAAGAAAACAAATTGTGCAACAGAACTGCAATTGCTATTGAATACCTTCTAAAATACAAACATATCTCTTATATTCTTGCAGCATTAAAGCATCTTGGTCAGTCTTTCATTTTATTATAACTAATAGATTTCCAGGATGAGACAAACCAGAATTTTTCAGCTGAGAAGAGTTCATAATGATACTTAGGCCTTCTGTATCATTGGAAAACGTGAACGTGTTA
>NW_009268036.1:0-708 GCF_000687185.1 Egretta garzetta
AGTTAGTGAAATGGCCGCCCTTCCTTCCCCCCATCCCCCAGTAATACTCTGTAAGGAGACAGCAGCCATCGTTTCTTGTGGACGCACGCAGCCGGGTGGCAGAAAGGAGAAGTTCTGGCTGGCTGTCCCCTGTGTCTGCTGGAGCTCGGGCAGATGCCTTTGCGCAGGACAGCTGAGGAGGATGCAAGAAAAGGCAACGCAGGGTGACGGGGACTGTATGGCTGCCTCGGGGACGTTCTTGAGCACAGGCGCAGTCATGCCTGGAAGCTGACAGAAGGGAACTCTGAGCAAGCAGAGGGAAGGATGAGTTGCTTTCAGTGCCTTCAGTCATCAGAGGGGACCTTGTGCAATTAGCACAGCGTTGTCTCTAGATCTCTTCTCTAATGTCTTAGTTCTCTGTACTTGAAAATAACCATGCTCTCTGGTGTTTTTTAATAAAATCCAACCATGAAGCTTAGAAGTCTTTGTGATCTTCAGCTGAGGAAGAAGTGAGCGCACTATAGCTTGGAGGCATAGCTACCTCAGTCTGCAAATCCTTATGTTCCATGCCTTCTTCCTAACAATCTTAATAAATAAAAGTTTCATTAAATAATGCAGCACAGGTAACACTCAAATTATTTTCTTCTGTTCCTGGCCTGTTTATCTGGGCCAGGAACTTTAGCCAATATATTGCTCATCCTATTGTACTAATTTGATTTAAAAAAACCA
>NW_009268037.1:0-708 GCF_000687185.1 Egretta garzetta
TTGGAAAATTTCAGCGATTTTGGGTCAAAAAGCAGATTCTCAGAAGCATTGATATTTACAGGGGCTCACTGAAAATGGTCAGGGAGGTACAGGGGAGAGTTCTCTTGGAGCCTAATGGCATGAAGTCGGATGATCTTTCCTACACACTTTTTTTCTCAAACCTGTAGCTGATGTTTTTGCACTGGAAATCAGCTCTGAAGCAGGGATGTTTGCAGGCAAGAGAGATGCATATACTGTGCCAGAAAGGAGACAACTCCATAGGCATCCTTCAAGTTTAGAGATTGCACTGATAACCACGGTAGCACGAGGAAGACCAGTGCGAAACCTCTCAGACTCCCTGGGAGGAAGGCAAAGGAGTCCTGATAATGTTGGCCTACTGTTATCCTGTTTGTTCCCATCTCTTCTGCTGTTGAGATGGCCCACAGCTGGTCCAGGTGATTCATTTATGTACTGGGAACATTTATCAGGGTGGTGGGAGTACTTCATAACTACTCTACTAATGCTGAAAATGATGTGGTCAGTCCTCTCACCCAGATATTAAGGGTAGTTATCAGTACCAAACTCATCAAATGTAGTGTAAATAGTATTTTGGTGCTCAGCACGGAAAACAACGATGCATCTGAATTCTCTTCTTTCAGAAACATCTACGACTTCTGATTCACAAAGCAATCTGGAGCAAAGATTTTTGTAAAAAATCAAGGTAAAACT
>NW_009268038.1:0-709 GCF_000687185.1 Egretta garzetta
TTGGTGAGTGTCACCTAACGAGCGTCACACCTTGATGAGCGTCACCCCTCCACGAGTGTCAATTCTTGACGAGCGTCACCTGCTGAGTGTTGAACCTTAATGAGCGTCACCCCTTGACGAGCGTCGCCTGATGAGCATCGCCCCTTGAGGAGCGTCACCTGACGGGTGTCACCCCTTGATGATCATCTGCCCTTGATGATCATCACCCCTTGACAAGCGTCGCCCCTTAACGAGCGTTGACCCTTAATGAGTGTCACCTCTTGACGAGCATCACCCCTTGATGAGCATTGCCTCTTGACGAACGTCAACTCTTGACGAGCATCTCCTCTTGAGCGCCGCCTCTTAACGAGCGCCGTCTCTTGACAAGCACCACCTGACGAGCGTCACCTCGACAAGCATCAGCCCTTAACGAGCATCACCTGACGAATGTCACCTCTTGACGAGCGCCCCCCCTTGATGAGCGCCCCCCCTTGACGAGCATCACCTCCTGACAAGTGTCACCTCTTGACGAGTGTCAGCTCTTAACGAGTGTTGCCTCTTGATGAGCATCACCTGACAAGGGTCACCCCTTGACGAGTTGTCACCTGATGAGCGTCACCTCTTAACGAGCGTCACCTGACACGTGTCATCTCTTAACAAGCATCACCTCTTAACGAGCATCGCCTCTTGATGACCGTCACCTTTTAATGAGCAACACCTCTTGACGACC
>NW_009268039.1:0-710 GCF_000687185.1 Egretta garzetta
GTACCGCCTAACCCCCCGGGCCAGCCCACCCCATCGCCCCGTCCTCCCAGCTGCTCGTGTCCCTTACAGCCTGTGGCCATGCCCGTCCCTCCTGTCCACCTCAATCACCCTGCTGACAGCAGCGCCTTGAGTGACACCACTTCAGCTGTCCCGTGCCAGGAGGGCATGTCTTCATCTTATCCCTTTTTCTGATGCCACAGCTCGGTCCGGTCAAAAAAACCAACTCGCCAAAGATTTATGAGAATAGAGGCATTTATTGCGAGTACATCAGTTTAATATTTTAATGGTCAGAGGTTCTTCTGCAGGAGCAGGAGGGGCAGGGAGCTGGAGCTGCTCTGAAATCCTGGTGGGGCTCTTTGAATAGCAGAGGTGGTCGGGCAGGACAGGAGAAGCTGGACTTTGGCAGGATTTGGGGTCAGACAGCAGGGGCTGAGCCCTGCCAGCTCCACAGGTCATACTGGTACAGCCAGGAATTCGGACCATGCCCTGCGTCCTCCCTGCCCCGATGTGTTTTGAAGTACGCTGTTACCTGTCATCCCCTTTTCTTCTCCATCAGAGCTGTCTATAAAATAGCATCTCTGGGAGACTGAAAACGAATCCATTTGTATGGATGGATGTTGGCAGAGAGGGTTTGACCAACTTTCTGTCTCACAGTTAATATTAATGGGGTGTCTGAGTGCCTCTGAGTGCCTCTCAGGTCCTCATCTCAC
>NW_009268040.1:0-711 GCF_000687185.1 Egretta garzetta
AGTGACTGTCTGCTAGGGACATGGAATTAGCCTTTAGAAATGTTCTGTGTGAAGTGCTGTTTGTGGTTTTTGTTTTTGAAATCAATTAAGGAACAGTAATAAAGAGCGAAATCAGGATTTTTTTTTCTGTAGATATCCAAGAAAGTGAAATGGTGTCAGAAGACATCCCCTTATACTCTGCATGTGAAATGGTTACAGTGCCAGTATTTGTTATCCCTTGAGAAAACAGTCAGCTCCCTTCTCACAGTGCAGGATGGAGCACCCCTTCTGGTGACCCTGCTGCAACCACAGAAGGATACAGCATAGAAAGAAAAAAAAAATGTCCTTTTCAAGTATAACTGCAAAAATTGTATTGGATGTTGCAAAATTTCTACAGCCATTTGCACAGTTCATCTCGGTTATTTTAGGCTCCTAACTGGAGTGCGTTGGACAATTCAGTTACGGGACCAAAGTTTTTTGGAACATGTTTCTGACTTTCAGAGGTGTTGTAGGGCTGATGGAGCTTCTTATTGTACACACAGCAGAGTGCCTTGTAAGTACAGCCAGCCCACAGGCAGTCAGACCACCCCTCTGCTTGTTATTATTTTGCATAGTAGTACATTTCCAGGGTTATAGGACAGACTATTCTTGGTCCTGAAGCAATTTTACAAATTGTATATTATAATATAAAAATAATCTGTAAAACAGATTAACTGTAACTATGCTATTCTA
>NW_009268041.1:0-710 GCF_000687185.1 Egretta garzetta
AAGGATCATCTGGTCCAACCTTTCTTGGCAAGAAACACTAGCTTGAAGTCAGAGGGTGATCCCACTCTGGAGGATGAGGCCTGATGCTGCAGACTAATTGATCTGCCCCGATACAACCAAAACGCCACCAGCCACAGCCTCAGCCTCTCTGTCCAGAGGGCCCGCAGGTGGCAATGCCCAAGGGTGCCCCTTGCTCTCTGCGTGCAAAGTAGTCAGGAGCTGTGATACGACGTAGGGGACTGCAAGGCAACTGCTGCTTTTGCTCAGAGGAGGCGAGGCAAGGGGCAGCCTTGCCCATCGCATTGCAGGCGCCTGAGCTGAGGGGCACCCCCGAGGTCCAGGGACGCTGTTTTGTTCAGCTTCTGCAGCAGCAGCGGGATCCTCCTGGGTGGCTCTGAGCTGCCCTGAAGGGGGTGGCTGCTCAGTGAGTTCAACACACCTTGTCATTCATCTCCTTCTGCACTTCCAGCGGGAGCGTGTTGTCCGTCTCCGGGCTCAGCATGTTTGGGCCAACGCAGATGGCCAGATTGCTGGAGTCCATCCTGTTGGTCTCGGCATTTCGGCTGATGTGCTGGAGCAGAGACAGCAAGTGCTTGAGCAAGACGAGGTTTGGTCTAGGCAGTTTGTCAGCCACCCTGCAGGAACACAAACAAAATGTGACGTTAATTCATGCTGCAGCAGCCGCTACTTCTTTATTTGAGCAAATCTCA
>NW_009268042.1:0-710 GCF_000687185.1 Egretta garzetta
AACCAAAAAAACCCAAACAAACAAACAAAAAAACCCAAAACAGAAATTAGTCCAAAGGAAAATAAAAAAGCAGGTACATAAGCTTTTTAGCTTGCTTGTCTTGTTCTGTTAGACACCCAGTCTCCTTCTATGAAAGACTTCAGATTTGGACATATTCTCCGTACCAAAACAGTACAGGTGCTTTTCAGATACTGGGGAAAGTAGCTTAACCAACTTTCCATATTTTCTGGTATTTTTTTTAAAGAACTTAGATTGCAGGAGACAGAGCTTGAAGCTTGAGAGGAAGAAGGCTACAGATTTAATGTGCCTTTTACTACCAAATCAGATGGCTGGCCTTAAAAATGGTTTTCATTGTTGTTATCTTTGCCCCCTAGACAGTTCTAGTGAAATGCATTGGAGCCATAAAATTCATACTTGGATGTTCTAAAAGAAAGTTGTTTCTGGGTTTCCATTTTCAGTACCCCTTGGGTGTTTTTTTTACATACCATAGTAACATATAAACTTAATTGTTCTGTTAATTTTCTTGTTTTATATACTGAGTACTTACACTGCCACAGGACAGTATGGCTCAGAGCAGGTCCATAGTTAGTGGGTTTTGTTAGACATTTCTGATACAAATTCTTCATCGTCATGTGCAAGGCTAGATGATGATGCTAGGTAAGGATAGGAGTTCACTGGCTGGCCATGTCCAAAGAGTTACAGTCGATAGT
>NW_009268043.1:0-711 GCF_000687185.1 Egretta garzetta
GCAGGGTGGACATGGGAGAGAAAAAAGGAGAGAGAAACAAGTTGGCTCTTCCACGTTTTGACATTGACCCACAATTTAGCTGAACTATCACTCAGGTGGACTTTCCCATCTCCACCTTCTCCAGATAGAGTATGCCATTCTGACAAATATCCCAAGCGTCTGTAAGGGAGTACACCACTGATTCAGCTATCCCCCAAACATACCAAGTCTTTCTTGTACCACAAAAGAGGTTCCTGCTTGAAGCCAGACTCATCAGCGAGGCTTTGTAACACAAATTCCATTGCTTTTGCATTCTGCTGCATCATGCTACATTTTAATATTTCTGTGCTATGTTTGTATCCATGTCCCATTATTTGATTTTAAAGTATTCTTCCTTGCCACTTTGTTTTCTTTCTTTCTGTTCATGTCACTGATTGCAGCGCTCTTCTCAGAGCCAGGCAGACCCCTAGACAATCACTTATCCACAGAATGCAAGTTTGGATTTCAAAGACATCTCAGAAGCTTACTTCCTCACAGATTTTAACAGCTCTTTGGCTCCTGTGTATCTTAATATTAATTCCCTGAAAGTATTAGCAACTAATTCTCACCAAGGTCAAAAGAAACTCAATGTATAAACACCTTCAAAAGCAATGGGAACTAGTCACTTTGCAGACATTCACGTGAAAATCCTTAAATCCCAGTATCATTCAGGGAAAAAGAAAAAAAAAAAAA
>NW_009268044.1:0-711 GCF_000687185.1 Egretta garzetta
GCGGGTGTGAGGGACAGGAGACTGTGCAAAGGGAATGAAGACGTTTAATCTGGGTCTGGGCATCCTTTTTTTTCTTAATGGAAAAACAAAGTTCGGGCTCACAAAATAAAAAAAGTCTCTGGGCTCAGAATGATGCTGTTACATTTGTATTATAAAAGAAAAACAACTATGGTAAAAAGATTGTAACTGTTAAAACTTGTCAGCCCAAGTAAGCACTGACCTGGACAAAAAGGTTTAATCCAAAACATTTATCTACTTTAACAAGTCGTATCTGCTTTTTGTTCGCACCCTTTAGACTCCCAGAATTGCAAGCCAGACACTTGATTTTGTAACTAGGTTTCCTGAAATTTAGCCTGGACAACCAGCTTAGGTCCATCCTGGCCTCCAACATGTCCAAGAGTCTCACGGAACTAGTCAGGCCACTTGGCTCAAACAGGAATTTCTCAAGTGCAGGTCAACCCTGTTAAAATGCAATAAAACTTTTGTAGGTTGGCAACCCCAGGGTATGCAGAAACGAGGGTGTGAGCATCATCTTGCTTCCCCCTAGCCCTCTCAGCCTGCTTTTCTTCTCCCACCTCTTCAGATCAGCCTTATCAGCATGAACTACACAACACAGGGAACAGAACTCAATGTGATGTTCTTCTGTTAAATCAATTCCTATTACAGTTACAATTTGTTTTGTAGCTTCTTTTGTGGCTTTTTTTTTTTTTT
>NW_009268045.1:0-711 GCF_000687185.1 Egretta garzetta
AATATATTCAGACCAGTGTACATGGGGTGAATATCTAAGTAAGTCATGTCTTTATGAATCTGACATGATCTGTCACCAGATATCTCAAAGTTCTACATGTGTCCACTAGAAATGGTCCTGTCAGTTGAAGTAAGAAATGTTGTGGTCTGGTACTCTAGTCATTATGAATCAAGCCTTTAATAATTCTTTCTTTCTAAAGATATATGAGATTAAATAGAGAGGGTAGATTCTGCATGTAATGTGTATATTTATGCATATGTATGTGCATCTATATATCTATGTTCACAGGAATTCAGGGACTGAGAAACTTGATGGAAAACATTGGGAATATAATTCAAGAATGTACTATGTCCCTAGTTAAGAGGAAATGCATGCAAGTGTGCACTTATATTCCTCTCTCTCTGCTGTAAGTACACACTTTTTGTTGAATAATGTTTTACCAACCTTCCTTGATTTACTTTAATCATAGAATTATTTGGATCCACTTTAACATTTATTGAACCTATTTTTATAGAGTTACATGTATACATACAGTTTTAGGTACCTTACACCATAATTAAGACTTATTTCCTGAGATTTTCTTGGCAAAATATAATGTTTACAGTAGAAGCTTAGGCAGCTGCACTGTAGTTGTTCTACTGAATAGGGTTGCTGCAGGGTAAAGATAGATGTTTTCTTCTTCTTCCTTCTCCCTCTCCCTCTCCCCCCTCC
>NW_009268046.1:0-712 GCF_000687185.1 Egretta garzetta
TGGCTTCAGAGAAGTACACAGAAATGTCAGAACCAGATGTGTGTCATTTCCTTTTTCCTCCAAGTTCTGCACACACCGGCTGCAGCCTTTATCTCATCTCCTGCCCCTCCCTGCCAAGCCACTCCACCATTGCAGTGTTTCCACCCAAGCCGTCGTACTTTATTTTCAGGAAATGTCAATAAATTGACCTTTATAACATAATAGCTGTAGTTATCTCCTGGGTTTTATATTCAGATATAGTTCAATGAGTATTAGTTCATTGAGGTCTAGGAAGCTATCATTAATTATGCCAGCAACAGCTAACTACAACATTAAGTTTCTTAAATGTAAATGTATTCTAGAAAATCACTCCATGCTTGATTTGCCGCCCCCTCCTCTCACCACCCCCAGGCACGAATCAGGAGCAACTCAACTGAACTCCCTGGGGACATGCAGATGTATAATACTGAGTTTCATTTTGCTCTCACTTACAAAAATGAGAACTATTATAATAATTAGAGTATTTTCTTTGGGAACATGACGCCTTAATGAAGTACTTCAACAAATTATTGAGAAAATAAAAACTTATGTGTGGAAATATCTTTATGGCATCACAATTAATTTGTGAGAAATCCAATCTAACAGGAGCGCATTCACTCCGTGGCGTTCTCTGGTTGCATCAAGGAAACGCTCGCATCAGAGTGCGGATCAGTCTCCCCATATGGCCCAGTGA
>NW_009268047.1:0-711 GCF_000687185.1 Egretta garzetta
TTGGACTGGGTGATCTCCAGAGGTCCCTTCCAATCCCTGCCGTTCTGAGATTCTGTGATTCTGAGACAGCAAACATCGCCCGCAGGGCAAGGACTGGAGCCTCTGGACTCCTGGCCCAGCAGATCACCAGCAATGGGATCTCGCTTGAGGCTGGAGCTCCGTGAGGCTACCATGCCTTGATGCGAGAGGGGAGCTCGCAGTAAGGGGTGAAGGGGGCTGCTTTGCAAAAGCGCAGCTGTGCTGTGAAACCTTTGTAACCGAGCGTGGGCGATGGGCGATGCTGTGACTGCGAGACGGTGGAGGTTACAAAAGTGGAGCCGTGCGTTTCATCGGGGCGCTCTGCAGTACTGAACTCTGGAATCAGGTTCCCCTCCTGTTTTCAAAATAGATAGAGCCAACCATGAAATTTGGGATGTGTCAACTGGAAATAAGGAAGCATTTGACTTTGACACTAAAATTAATTAAACTGTTATTACACTGATCTCTACAGCATCTGTTCCACTTGTATGCGTAAACGCTGGCGTGTGCGCGCTGCGGGGCCGTTTCATACTGGTGGAATTGGATGCTGTGATCAGCCATATGCTGATAAAATTATTCTTTTGTCAGCATGTCTGCCTGGAATTGCTTCAGGAGCTGGAAACGTTCAAAGCAAAAGTGCTCAGTGCTGAGTGCTTAAGATTGCTGCCGTGAAAGGGACTCTTGGTCTGGTTC
>NW_009268048.1:0-711 GCF_000687185.1 Egretta garzetta
TTTTTTTTTTAAGAAATATTTATGAATCTATACAGAGTCAAGCAGAAACAGTCTTGACTGCCCAGAAGAGACAATCAAACCAGGAACTGAACTAAGAAGATACTGAATTTAATTGCTTGTTGTCCAGATATACACAATTTATGTTAACATTTGCTAGAAAGCAAAGCAAAAAGATAAAAATATTCACAAGAAGCAAAAGAAACTGTCTACAACACTTGCAGAGAACCAATATATGGAATTGCAAGCAGTCCAGTATTTTGTTCATTAACTCCTAATTAGATAGCTCTAAAAAGAAGAATGAGCACTGTTGGATTACATATCCTACTGCAAGTCCCCAGACACTTCCTATATTGTGTTTATTTTCACAGAAGCAATAGGATTTAATTCTACAGTAATTACTTCCCAATTCTCCTCCAGAGCAGAAATATATTACATTTCCTACTAAACTGAAATCTGATTCTATCAAGTAGCTGCTGCCTTGCAACTTACTCATAAAAGAGCAAAGGGAAAGTATTTTAAGAGTTTGTATTCATCTTTGAAAGGTGCAGAGTCCAAGAGCAACTGTTGGATGGGAAAAGCAGGGCTAAGAACAGTGGTTGGGCCTTTGTAGGGTTACTACTGATCTTGTTCAGTATTCACTGCACAGACTACAATATGTATCTGCAACAATTTCCTTGTAAGAGAAATTTATATATATCTCTAAAAAAAAAA
>NW_009268049.1:0-710 GCF_000687185.1 Egretta garzetta
GAAGGCCACGTGCAAGCTGGCGGAGTGCTGGGGGAAGCCCTTCTCTTCTGCCCTCGTGGCCTGGCTGAAGCAGAGCGCTGGCCTGGGCCCATGTGAAGCCTCAGCACGCAGGGCCGTGAGCCCTCCTCCAGGCAAGAGCCAGCCACAGCCTGCTGTCACCTTGCAGGAGAGGCTTCGGCAACACCCGGCCAAATTCAAGGATGCCCCCAAACTGCCGGGAGCGGTGGACGCTTCTTGCCTGGCAGAGCGGCCGCTGCAGCCTCGAAGACCCTCTTGTCCACCTCCAGCCAAGAGCGGAAAGATCGGCCCGACATCGGGGCGATGCCGAAGAGTGAAAGCAGCTTTGGACAAAGACCAAGCCTACCCCCAGCCTGAGCTGGGACGGGAAGGGGCCGAGCTGCCCAGGAGGGTCAGTAGCGCTGCTGACTCCGAGAGGAGGCCAGACGTCGCTGCAGACCCTGCGTTCAAAGCTGCGTTTGAAGAAGAAACTGCAGTGGACGCCCAGAAGCTTAACGAGGTGGCTGGGACTGTGGTGCAGGAGGTGTTGGAGAGGCTGAAGGCTCCTTGGGATCAGCCTGCCTGCCTTTTAAGGAGGGCTGCCCGGGGGATGGGAGGAGGATCGTGTGGCAGCGCCAGAAGAGCAGAGCCTTCGGAGCATTCTCCTCCACATCGCCGGCGGGAAGTTGGACTGGTGGCCAAAGAGCTCGTAG
>NW_009268050.1:0-712 GCF_000687185.1 Egretta garzetta
CTAAGAACATGCCTTAGAGAGGCAGTAATAATCTTCACAGAAGATGAAGCAATAGGAATTCAGAAAAATCCTCTGGGAACCTACCATTATAGTTCTGAACTTCTAGGAATCATAACTTTACTTACAAATACAAGCAGCTGCAATCAGCCTGACTGCATCGTATGGCGGCTCACAATGAGGAAAAATTGGTTGAACAATATAGTTAGCAAACGTGATTGCTATCACTGCCTGGGTTGTTGGTTCAATAATTAGCAAGGAAGACCACAGTCTGATGAAGGCCACAAAGGCACCAAATGCTTCCAGGATATAGGCATAACTAGCTCCAGATTTAACGATCGAAGTTCCCAATTCAGCGTAACACAAAGCTCCAAACAGTGAAAACATTCCACCAAGTGCCCAGATGACTAGGGAGAGTCCATAGGAAGCACTGTACATTAAAACACCTCTGGGTGATACAAATATCCCAGAGCCAATCATGTTCCCTACGATTAAAGAAACTCCATTTAGTAACGTGATTTCTTTTTTCATCTGCATTTTCCCACTTGTGTCTGCCATATTGTCCATTTCAGCTTTTCTGTTCTTAGTTTTGGAGGTTTTGTTGCAGCATATTCGCCAGGGAGCTGGCATCCTCAAATATCATTCCCTGAAAACAAGAGGAGAGAACACCTTTTGTAATGTACATGGCACCAGAGACACAGATAAGATAATTAGC
>NW_009268051.1:0-712 GCF_000687185.1 Egretta garzetta
CCCCTTGGGCCAGGGGTCTGCCCGTGCCGCAGGTACTACGGCTGGTTCTGGTGTTGGTAACTTAACCCCCCTTGCAGGGCCACGGGTGGTGTGAGAGCCCAGAAAGCGCAGCTGGGGGTGCGTGGCCAGGGCAACACAAAGGCACGGGGCCCATTAAGACTAGAGTTGCTTTGTGAGAGCTTCTTGCCCAAATTTGGGAACCCTGGCCTGCAAGGTGGCACAGCAGGGGCTCTAACAGAAGGCACTGATACTGAAAAAAGCTTGGACAGGTACATTTTTGAGGGAACGGATAGCTGTTTGAATAAGGGCCTTGTGCAGTTTATGTGCTGCTACTTCTCTAGGCAAGACATCTGTTGAGAAAAGGGTTTTTTTGAAAGGTTTAAGGACCTCTGTTTTGTGTCCTTCCTTTTGTTGAGCTTGCTTTAGTGATACTAATGAGATGGCCTGATGGATCTGATGGAGCATTGATTCCATCTCCTGGTTGCCAAAAGGCAGTCTGAACTGGAGTAAGATTTCATTGCCACTGTGAAGCGTTGTCAGCCTCCTCCTAAGCAGTAAAGCAGAACAGAAAGGAATTACAAAGAACAAACACATGAACTGTGCTTTTTCCAGAGTTTAAAGGTGAAGTTGTACAAATATCAGGAACTAATTAAGCTGACTGTGTGATATTTAGTTATCTTAGATCCTAGGAGAAAAATTGATTTCTGTTGCA
>NW_009268052.1:0-712 GCF_000687185.1 Egretta garzetta
GTTTTGCTGGGGTGTGTGGATGATAAGGATTTCAAAGCCATCCTGAAAACAGCTAGAACAGCAATGCTAAGGCTGAATCACGGCACAAAATACTTACATGGGCAATATGGTACTCAGGAGAGAAGTTAACTTGAATACATTGTTAGACCTGCTTGGCAGAGCCGCCACTTTTAACACAAAGAAAGGGGGTAAAGGGATTTCTGTGTAAAGCAAACTATGTAAGGAAATGTTTGCCTAGTCTGGATTCTTGAACCAGCAACTTGAGAGCAGTACCTGTGCACAGGTAGTTACGGGATGTCACTCTTGGTAGAGATTTAAAAACTGAAGAATTTGGTCAGTTAGGACTGGGCTGATGGTGAGCACAAATCTGGGCTCTCCACAAGCCTTTCCAAGAAGGAGGCTGGCACTAGGAGAGTGAAGAGTTTTTCCTGACCCCTGCCTGACCCGGTGGTACTGATATCTCAAGGCCTCTGGGTCCTGTGCCAGCTCCGAGGCTTACTGAGCATTTCCAGACAGGTTAGTTAAGAAGTCAGTGGCAAAGGTCTGAAGTTCTGTGAAGACCCCTTGTTAAAAGTTGTTTGCCTGGGAAAGATGATGTGAGTAAATGTATCTCTAAAAAGCCTCTTTTCTTTGCTCATACAGAAGATGAGGTGCACAGTGCTGTTAAGGAGCAGAGTAATGAAAGCAACTCTCAGGTGAATCTCTGGTTCTG
>NW_009268053.1:0-712 GCF_000687185.1 Egretta garzetta
TGATAGGAGAAATAGGAGGCACCACATTCATGTGACGCCCCAGGGAAGATGGGGGGAAGACTAGGTTCTCTCATCCTCTGTGGCAGAGCTGCAAAACTCATTGCCCCAGAAAATTTGTCTGAAAGCTAAATTTTATCAGTTATTTAAAATGAATAAAAATCAGACAAACTGAGGTTGCTCAGGCTCAGTATGTGAGCTCCCAGTGACGCTCTCAAGACAGCGGTAGGAAAGTAAGAGGGTGAATTTTTGGGGAGGGCTGTTGGAAAGTAAACCTTCAGTTGGCTTTATGTACGGATGGGGACAAAACTGGTGGCATTTGACTCGCTTCTAGGTTTTCATTTACTTTCCCAAAGGCCAGACTTGGGTTAGAAATATGTTCCGTAATGTTGGAACAGCTTTCAGCAAAGGCAAGTAACTAACCTGTGAATAGAGCCTGGATAAACTCCCTGGGACGACGCGGTGTGGTTGGTGCCATGGGTACGGGAGCCCTTTGGGGAGCCCTCTGCAACAGCGGGGATGGCACGGGAGGGGAGAAACGGGCAAGTATTGAGATGTCCTTGCAGGACACATGGAAGGAGCTCACTTCATGGCTCATCCATGTCCCAGGAATTCCTTTCAGGCTTGGGACCTTCTCCTTCAGAAGGCCCTACTGATATTACGCTGTAGTCATCATTAAAAAGAAAAAAGCTAATCACATTTTTGGGAAAAGCAC
>NW_009268054.1:0-712 GCF_000687185.1 Egretta garzetta
GGTCGGCTGTCCCGGCTGTGTCCCCTCCCCGCTCCCTGTGCGCCCCACGGATGGTGGGGCAGTCTGAGAAGCAAGAAAGACCTTGAGGCTGCGCAAGCCCTGCTCAGCAGCAGCTAAATCGTCCCTGTGTTATCAGCTCTGTTCCCATTGCAAGCCCAAAACACAGCCCCATGCAAGCTACTGTGAAGGAGATTAATTCTACCCCAGGCAAAGCGATGACATGCTTCCCTCTCGTGTCTACCCATGCAAACAACACCCCGTCAGTAGACGTTGTTCTGGTGTGCGGTATTTTGGTAGAAACACCCTTATCAATGAGATAAGCGTTGGGGTCCCCGCTGTAAAACCAGCAGAAACACAGAATGTCGTATTGCTTTGTGGTCCTCCAGCCAGCCACCCTTCTCCTGCCCCCTTCTTCGCCCATCTCTCCCTCCCGAACCACCACAGACTCCCACCGAGATGCCGCCATGGCCATGCTCAGTGTTGCCCACCATTTTCTCACTGTGGTCTTCACCTCCTTCCTCAACCACCGCAGCTTTCTCCCATCACTAATCTCTCCAGAAAGACCCCGACTTACCAGCCCAAGCCCAAGCAGAGTCTTTCTTACCCTAAGTATAAGCTGTTCGTTCAGGACACAGTGCTTACTATGAGCAGAAACCTTTCCTTCTGGTGTGTCCAGTTCCTTGGCTTGCCAGCGCTCTCTGGAGTTTCTAAC
>NW_009268055.1:0-712 GCF_000687185.1 Egretta garzetta
AATCAAATCAGGGCAACCAGGGGAATTCTACAACATCACCTTGCCCCCAGTGAAAAAGAAGATGCACCATCGCTGTGTGGCTGGGAAGGCAGGGATTCCACTGCCCAGCCTGGCCCCGAGCCACTGGGCAGCTTTACACCAGTCACTTTACTGGCGCACCAGGGAGCAGGGTGACTCGCAACAGCTACGACTCACTTTGCAGGAAGGGGGTGGTGTTGTTCACATCATGGTGCTGTGACTTCAGCAGCAGAACAAGGTCACACGGGAGCATGTCACAACAGCTTCTACACCCAGCCAGAGCTGAGAGTCTATTCATCGTACATAGAGCTCTTTTCTAAACAGCTCTTTTATTGTTTTACCCCCTATGGGTTCACTGCGTGCGTTCAAGCTTCAAGACTAACAGCCTGTGTCAGGCCAGATAGTCCACACAACATTTTTCCTCTGCTCTGATTGGATTAACATATGCCATCATCAAGAATAATTGTGCATAAAATGTAAAGGCTGGTTTCCAAGACAACTTGAATGCATGACTTGGAAATTTGCCTTCTGCGAGCACGTTTTGCCGGTAGAACTGGGTTACTGAAATACCTCTCAGGGAAACTGGATTAAACAGGCAAAGTATTTTGGGTGACTGTATGGTAGGGTGATTTCTGCACCGTGTTTAGACAGCTCCAAGCACAAGCCTGGCCTGCAAACGGGATCCTCATTGCTA
>NW_009268056.1:0-713 GCF_000687185.1 Egretta garzetta
CACAGGAAATTCCATTTAAACATAAGAAAAAAATCTATTACCATCAGGGTGGCCAAACAGCAGAACAAGTTGCCCAGAGAGGTTGTGGAGTCTCTGTCATTGCATCTAATCAAACCCCAGATGGACACCATCCTGGGCAACCTGTCCTAGCTGACCCATCTCTGAGCAGGTGGCTTAGAGCACTACTCAATCTCTAGAAGTGCCGTCTAGCCTCAGTCATCACATGAATATCAAGATAGGTGTGACCAGTGGATATTTTGGGTAAAGCAAAAAGCAAAAGACACCCATGATAAGGCAGAGCAAGTAAGTGCTGCTTCAAGAGAAAAAGAGCCATTGGGGAAAAGTATCAGATTTTGAAAGGGATTGTTCAGGATATGTGCAAGAAAGCTCACTATGGCAGGAGAGAGAGAGCATGCCACCAGTTCAGTGGGTCAGCAGAAGGCAATACAGAATGTGAATTTAATATATGAATCCTATACGAACATACAGAGCATGAAATGAAGAGCATTGACTTCCTTCCAAAAGACAGACATGTAAATGTGATGTGATGCAGAAGGAAAGCATCTGATAGTCCTGTTCAGCTCTACTTTGTTTCTAACAAAACAACCTCTAAATCCACTACTTCCTGCTACTGAAAAACCTAGTACCTTTTAATCTCTCCGTGTCTTCTACCTCATTTCATTTTTAACCAGCCTTCTTGTTCTTCAAAGCCA
>NW_009268057.1:0-713 GCF_000687185.1 Egretta garzetta
GTGCAGCCAGAGGAGCCTTGGAGGTGAATCACGGTGTTTGTGGGATGGCAGTGACAGACAGCCACTTCTGTCTTCCCAAGGTTTCTTGAGAGTGCCCCGTCCCCAGAGTGATGTCATTGTTTCCGTCGTGTGTATTTTATCTCCTTGGATACGGAGGAGGCAGGGGCTATAGAAACTGGGTGTGTTGGCTGGCTTGGCCTTGGATAAGGCCACGCGTGTGTGGGCAACGCATGAAGCAATAGATATATAAAGTAACGACATCGCGTTTCAGACAAGGGAACTTTGCTGGCATATCGCGACCTGCTGTTTCTGGTTAAAAGGCGTTACCGCATGGATGTGGAATGTGTCGGCGGGGCGGAGGGAGAGGATGTGGGAAGCCAGCCTTGTTGTTTTACCCCCCTACAATAACAAAACCCCAAACCCTTCCTAATTTCTAATCGGATTTCAAAGCATTGCAAAAGATCTTTCCATAGCTGAAAAACCCCAAACAATAACAGAGGGAGAGGTGAAAGTAAAGGCACTTCTAAATGCGTGTGATTGCAGCTGATGAAACATAGCATGGGGTGGTGGAGTTTGCCATGAAGGCGTCCTCTTCTGAGCTGTTGCTGCATGTTTGACGCGAGCAGCCTCCCCCCCGGCGTGCCGGCTGGGCACGAGCACGGCGTGAGCTCCCCGGGTGGCTTCACAAGGGCGAGGATGGGGCCAGGGAGATG
>NW_009268058.1:0-713 GCF_000687185.1 Egretta garzetta
CTGGGGACCCAATTTTAATTTTATCAAGGGCTCAGTGACTTTACGAGTCCCCAGCAAATAGAGCCCCTGACCCCCCTAATCCTCAGCAAAGATCTTTTCATCTCGTAATCTTTTCCTACAATTCTTCCGCAGGTGCCCCTTCTTGTGGCAGTAAAAACATTCCACGTCCTGAGTATTGGACTTCTTCTCCGGGTCCCCCTGCGTTCTGGGGGGGTCGTCTCTTCTTCGACCCTGATTCTGGCCTTCCCTTACTGCGGCCATTAGGATTCTAGCTTGCCGTTTTTGGGTCTCCTCTTCCCTCCTTACATATACCTTCTGCGCTTCTCTCAGCAAATCATCTAGTCCCCTCTCTTGCCAGTCTTCTAGTTTGTCCAACTTTTTCCTTATATCCACCCATGATTTAGCCACAAATTGAGTTTTTAATAAAGCCTGTCCGACCGGACTATTAGGGTCCAGTCCCGAATACAGCTGTAGACTCTTTCTTAGTCTTTCTAGCCACTCCGTGGGAGTCTCATCTTTCTTTTGTTGTTCATTGAAGGCTTTATTGATATTTTGTCCTCTGGGTACAGAGTTTCTAATACCCTGAATTATTATTTCCCGGAGGTCAACCATAAGATTTCGGTGTTCGGGGTTTTGATTGTTCCAATTGGGTCTTTGTAACGGCCACTTTTCATCTCCCCTGGGACCTTGGAGATGCCTCTGGTCCCAGTGTC
>NW_009268059.1:0-713 GCF_000687185.1 Egretta garzetta
GGGGGGCCCCCTGCCGTTGCTAACAGAAGGGCTGGTGAAGGCGCTGACCTGATGATAAACAGTTATTTGTCTCGTTGGTAATGAGTTATTATTCAGCCTCAGCTAGACACTGCCTTAAGGGAGGAAACATCTGATCATCTTTTAATAAACACAGTCGGCTCCTGCGAGGCTCCTGCAGCTCCTGTATCTATAAAGCACTCCGAGACGCATGGCTTATGCACAGACAGTGCTGCTATGAGTCACAGTCTGGGAAAGGGTGTCAGAATCGTTGCTCAATAAATAGAACAAAGCAGGGAAACCTCGGGTGGGCAGGGATGGCACAGCCCTGCTTCCTTCACCTCGTGGCACCAGCCTCCTAAGGATTTACCCGTCAGAGACTGAAAGAGAGGTAAAAATTATTTCCACGTTTTCTCTCTTCATCTCAAATCTCTCACAAAAGCACTGTGAGAAGGAACACGTCTGTCGGGCACTGGGTTTACCATCGGCAGGCTCTGCTTCCACGTGCTCGGGGAAGATTAATGCTGCAATGGCAGTGCCGCAGGCTGGCCGTGCTGGACGGGAGGGAAGGAGAGCGCTGACCTGCAGCCTGGGTGTTCCCACGGGAGCAGGGTGCAACGCCCAGTCCCTGTGCAGGATGTCCAGGGTGTGGAGGACATCACCGTCACTTTGTCCCTTCCCGGAGTCCCAGGTGGACACAGAGAAGGGCGAAGAAC
>NW_009268060.1:0-714 GCF_000687185.1 Egretta garzetta
ACTTCTCGCTAGCTGTGCTGCCTGCGCTGCCTGCTGTTTTAGCTCCTTCAGAGCCCAGTTCTGTTTTGTGCAATGGCTCTGCCTGTCATTTCCCAGGAGGCTACAATAGGAAGCTGTCGCCTCCCTCGTGAGGCTCCTGGTCGCTCTGCCACCTAGCCAGTGCCAATGTTTCCCAAATGGGTCTGGGCTGCTGTTCCAGCGCTCCTCCCCGCCGCCTTCGTGACAGATGGCACGCAGCTATGCAGCGGCCACAGCTGAACGTAACTCGTGGAGGTGTGATTCCACTGTAAAGATTTTCCAGCGCTGCTGCTCAGAACAACTCCAGCAATGGGAAGTAACAGTTTAAAATTCTATTACATACATAAAAGCCTTTATTCACCCCTCGTTGCACACAGGGCTGGAGGGTACCACTGTGCCTGTTAGTGACAATTTGCATTACCTGAGTATCATGAAGCTCTGCTGCATCAGAACAAACCCATTGCATCCTGATTTGCCAAGCTGTATGAAGAACAGCTGTAATTTTTCAACAAGTTTCACCACTTTGGGTGGTGGTGGTGGTCCGAGAAGCTGTGTAGTCAGCCCGTGGCCAGTGTGTGCTCTTCATCCCAGGCTGTGGCACATTGCCAACCTTTCACACCAGGTGGTGGCACCAGCAAAAAGGCCAAGAGATCTGCTGCTGGGGGGGTTGTGCAAGCCTGGTGGCAACACCCCCCA
>NW_009268061.1:0-713 GCF_000687185.1 Egretta garzetta
TTCCAACCAAAGCGATTCTATGAGTCTATGATTCTATGATTCTAAATTTCAGAGCACAAACTGAAACAAGTGGCAGGAAAGGACATCACTTTCTCTTTTGTGAGTATTTGATGACATGGTAAGGTGCTCATCGTCAGTATACCAGCTTTTCTAGCACTTGAGCTTTTCCAAATGTTGAATATCAGTTCTAAATTAATGCTCTAGATACTTAAACACCTGAAAAATAGATGATGTGACACACGGGACTGTGTTTGTTCTGAGCGCTAACTCCTTTTGAAGGTTTTTGACAATCTTTCAGCCTTAGCTCAGGTGAATGGTCCGCGTGTTACATGGTCACAAAGCAAAAAGTCCGTGCTTCATGTTGAATCCCCCTCTAAGTACCGTGGGTACCATTTTGTGGAATAAACCCCAGCTAAAATCCACACAACATTCAGCCTGTTAAAGCTAAAAAATCCCACCGTGTCCTTTGAGGTGTCGGTGCTGCAAGCCCCACACAGAGAAGAGCTATGGGATGGTGCCCGTGGGAGCTCCTGCCAGAGGGGACGACTGCGACCCCATCCTGCGAGCTGGAATATTCTGAAGTTCTTCAGAAACCTCCATCTGCTCAAGCAAGGTTGAATTTAAGCCTTGCTAGCTTAAAGAAAAATTAACAATTTACTTAGATCAGAACTAGTCTAATTTATTTTATCTGGAGAAACTTCCTTTTGAGGGAA
>NW_009268062.1:0-713 GCF_000687185.1 Egretta garzetta
GCCTCTTGCCACTGGACTCTCTGCTGGAAGGGGGTGAAGTTTCTCAGGTCGCTGACTCCAGGGTTGCTGAAAGGGAAAAGCAGCATTCTGTGCTGTGCTGGCAGTCAAAAGCCGTTCTGGGCAGTGGGGTTCTGGGCAGACTCCCACTCTGTCCATAGCAGTGCTACAAGTGGGTGGTGTTACGGAGAGGGGGATCGTGATTGCGCATGCTCTGTTCCCTACTGAGAGAGATGCCCACCCTGACCCCACCTTGCAGTCACGCTGCCTACGCCCAGAGCTGAAAGCCGGCGCTCTCCCCGTTTCCGCTCCATACCCATCCCCTGGAGTCTATTCCCACCACACCAACGGAGGGGAGAATTGCAACGGCTGTGTTTCATAGGAAGTTTGGCTGCAACAGTTGAGAGAATCTCTCAAAGGTTTGTATTAACATTAACAACGTGGTTGTTGACCTCCCTCACAGCAGCACAGGGTCACTGTGTGGGACATCTCTTGTCTTTCCACCTCTGTCAACCGCTTTGTGCCCTGAGCATGCAGGCAAGAGGCGCTGGGTGCCCTGGCAGAAGAGAGGAGGTCAGCTTCTGGATGCTTCCAGCGGCAGGACTCCAGGCTGACCCCGAAAGCGATCGCAGGGCCGTGGTCACAAGGCTGCACACTAACACTCCATTGCCCCCAGGATTTTTGCTCTTTCTCTTGCCTGCTGACAAGGTTTTACT
>NW_009268063.1:0-713 GCF_000687185.1 Egretta garzetta
TCACCAGGGTCAGCACAGATCTGCAAGATGGTCGCAGAGTGCTGTCAGGTCTTGTTGCTCTGGTTTTCTGGACACCGTGTCCTGGTTTAACTCAGAGTGTTTGTTGGATGGGATATTAGGTTGTGTTGTGAAAAGATTTAGCCTCAGGGGGATGTTCTTCATGCTCTGTTGTTTCAGATTGCCAGTACCTTGCATATTACTGTAAAGGCTGGCTCCTGTCTTAAGAGACTTTATGACTTCCAGTAGTAGTTCAGAAGAGCCACAGCTAGTGACTAAGATGCCTGGCGGGGACCGACACCTATAGGCTACACATCTCATTTACTGTTTAGCCTCTCCTCATGATCCCCGTCATCAGGCCTCAGCGTTGCCTTTCACTCCCTCTGCTTTCTCCTGAACTGTTGAACAGTTTGTTGGATTCCCTTGCAATCAGATCTCTGCTTTTGTCTTAAAATTTTCCTTAGCTCACCCACAATGTGCCTGGCTGTGTCCCGTTTAGGGTCATCATCTGTCTAGAAAGATTCAAAGTGATTTTGCATATAAATCTCCTGTTACTCCTTTTTCCCAGACCTCTTCCTTTTCTAGCCAATTGGGTAAGTGTTCAGGAGTGACAGACTTTTAAATCGAACAAACAAAACTTGTAGTATTTTTCTAGGAGACAAATTGTGTTCTGTCCAGTAGCAAAATGGGATGCTCCTAACCTGTGGTAGAAGTAA
>NW_009268064.1:0-714 GCF_000687185.1 Egretta garzetta
TGAGCTGCAGGGCCCAGAGGCGGATGTGGGAGATGGGGAAGAAGTGGTCGTAGCAGACATTGGTGCAGCCCGGCTGCCGCGTGTTGCAGTCAAAGTCCTTCTGCTCATCTCCCCACACGCGCTCAGCTGCCACCACGTAGACCAGCACGCGGAAGACAAAGACCACGGAGAGCCAGATGCGGCCGAAGGCTGTGGAGTACTTGTTGACCCCGCTGAGGAGCCCTTCGAACACCCCCCAGTTCATGGTCCCCCAATCCTGTTAGCTAGCCTGGGAGGAGAGAGGAGATACAGTGACGCCAAGGAAGCAGCGAGAAGTCCCCAGCACGGAGCCACGCTGCCACCTGGGTGGCCTCGGGGGCCGTCTCTGGCCTTTGCTCGCACATGGGGCCATGCACCGACACATGCCCCAGCACAGACCTGCTCTGGTGGTGCCTCTCCACAGAGCACCATCCCCTCTGCGGGGTCGCGGGGACCTGGCAAAGCTTCCCGGTTCTGCCACGGCAAAAGCATCCTTCAGCCCCGGTCCATGCCTGGCTCAGCCCCCTGCCGTCCTGTGCCCACCTCACCTCTCGCCCCGTTGCCCAGGCATTTGTTAGTGATGGTTTCCCTTACGTTGCCCAGGTATTTGTTATTGACTTCCCTTACGTTGCCAGGCCTGGCCCTGGCGGATGACAATTAGGAGCAGTCGGGCATGACTCACCCGGCAGCTCTGCG
>NW_009268065.1:0-714 GCF_000687185.1 Egretta garzetta
AATTACATTTCAGTTATCTGCACTTTCTGTCGACTGCCAGTCTTTGGTCCAAGCCCTTCAGGAATTGCCTCTACATCTGAGGTTGAATGTAGCTGCTGAACTTGTGCAGGTAATGCTGTGAATTTTCACCAGAAAATGCAAATATTTTAAGTGAAACAATCTATCCAAGAATGCTTACTTTACGCTTGGTCTTCAAACATAAGTAGAATGTATTTGAGAAGTAAATAGATGTCTTGAGACTGGCATGTCAAATGGCGTGTAATGTGGGATTCCCCTCTATCAGCACATTTTAATGCTTTGTTGGCTTTAAGCAAAATGCTTCCATGTGCAGCACATGAGAGTTGAAGCCAGGTATCGGAGTGCTTGACATGGAATGATTGCACTGTTTTTCATTTGCTTCTCTTGTTAGCAGCTGTTAAAAGCTCGCACCGAAATTTTGAAAGTGCTTTCACATTCTTTACTGTTAATTATTTTAACTGTAATTTACTCTTCTACATAACTAATATTAAACATAGGTGTTTATTCCATGAATCAAGTTACATCTGTGTTAGACCAGGTAAAACTGTCAATCAGACAGGTGAAGAAAATGTCGTTTATACTCTGGTGAAAAAAAGCAACAGAGTATTAGGAAAAATGTTTCTTCAGGCTGCGAAAAAGAAAACAATCATGTAAGGCCGAGACTTAAAGATAAAAACAAAATTCTTAAAAAAAAAA
>NW_009268066.1:0-714 GCF_000687185.1 Egretta garzetta
AGCAGCTGCTTGTCAAGAGAGGGATGCATGAACCCACCTCTAAATTTACTTTTGATATCAGCACATAAAAATCCTTTTTTAGAATTGCTGGTAAAAGGGGAGTTTCCCCACACTAGTCATTTTACATTTTACCCTTCAAACCCACAGTTTGCTTGCTTAGCAAAATGCAAGTGAGACATTTAAAAACCACTTCAGTTCTGCTGCTTTTTCGGTAACTTTTCTAATTATTTATTGGCATGGAAAATCTTCTTGGGAGGGCACAGGGAAGAGGAGGAGGGAGTAGTTGAATACTATAAACCAGTAATAGTAAGCACTGGGAGACTTTTCTCATTTCTCAAAGACTTTGATATGACAGCATAAATAAAAAGTCAGAATCCACTTAATAAAATTTTAAGAATTTTTCTGGTGCCTTCATAAAACATGCAACTTATTTTAATTTTTGGTCCTTGTAATACTTCTAGCTCATTCAAAATAGAGTATCAAACAACAAAAAAAAATAGTTAGCTACATAAACCACACATACTATACTGCTTTCACTCAAAGATCTCATAGCACATAAAGCACTAAACTGCAAATTATACCCATAAATAGCTAACAGATTGGGAAACAGAGGCAAAGAGAGGTCAAGAGACCTGTGTAATGTGGCAGCAAAGGTCCAGAGCAGAGTGCAAGCACAGGTCCATGGTAAGAGGCTGCAGATTTGCATACTGGCTA
>NW_009268067.1:0-716 GCF_000687185.1 Egretta garzetta
CGCCACAGAGATCCGTGCTTGTGGAATTCAGGGCTTGCACCCAGCCCAGCAAGCTCAGCCTAGCGCCGTTCCTCCCTCCGACAAGCTGCTGCTTGCAGTCAAGCACACTAATGCGTCCGGACAGGTAGGCTTCCCTCCATACCATGTCTTCCTGACTCCTCCTTCCCCACACCATCCTTTCTCTGAACGCTTCCCTCCAAACGTTACCTCTTCCCCAGGACTGACACCGGGAAGGAGCTCGCTGCCCTGCCCGCGTACACATCGTGCAGCACCCATCTTGCTGCCTGGGCAGGCTTCCACTTGGAGCCAATGCTGCTTCTGGGCTCTCAGCTCACTTCTACGCTACTGCATTTTTGCGAGGGCCATCATTAGAGCCAACAAAAATCACGTATGTTAAAAAAAAAAAAAAGAATAAAAATGAAAATTAGATCTTTTCTTTCACAAATCTGAAAGCTACTACCTTCCTCAAAACCAGGCTTCCAAAAATCCTTACTATGTCGATATGAAACAGTGACAAAACACTCAAGCTACATTTATCACCAAGCTAGAAAAAAAGGCAAACCTAGATCTTCCAGAAGAGCAGCTAATCACCAGAATCAGAATTTAAGTACAAATCTACCCTTTGACAGCAGCAACCTTTTCTTTAAACAAGGTTTATTTCTGTGCTCTTCAAATTAAGTGACTGACTAATTGTGAATTCAAAGAGAAAAAAAAAA
>NW_009268068.1:0-715 GCF_000687185.1 Egretta garzetta
TTTTTTTTTTTTTTTTGCTTCTTTTTAATTAATATTTCAGGCATACAGGATAGTTTCTTCTTTTTTGGAAACTGAATTGAAGGATTTGATTTGCGCTGGGCATTTTGCCATTGGGGGGGGAAAAAAAAATAAAAAAATAATCAAAAACCTAGGAAGGAATTAATGAAGTTTTGCTTTGTAACTAACCCAAAGTTTTTCCACATACAAGGGGAACTTTACCCGATGAAACCACGCCGTCCCCCTGCCGTAGAGGATGACTGAGGGGACAACTCTCTCGATGGTTATTTTAAGACAAAGTAAAATTAGGAAGCTGATGTGTGGTGAGCAATCTGAGCGACCCTCCCTAAATGACCAAAAGAAGCTATATTCAGAGACATTTGAAACCCAAAATTTTGATGTCATTTAAGAGCTTTTGCCAAACTTCCTGACAGCTCAGAACCGCCCTGTCTTTCGCCAGCCTGCGCAAACCTCGCCGTACCTTCACTCTCCACAGAGCTGCAAGGTTTAAATTTGGGGTTTAATAAAGCCTGTCAGCTGCTCATGGGCGGAACGAGTGTGAAGCAGCATCCTGGGTTTATTTGGAATTTATCCCTGCAGTATGAGAACAAGGAGGCACCTGGTGGGACGTGAAGAAGATTCATTTACAAGAGGTGAAAGTGAGCAGCAAACCTCTGGAAGCTGCTGCCACAGGAGCCCAGAGAAGAACCATGTCAGC
>NW_009268069.1:0-716 GCF_000687185.1 Egretta garzetta
TGGGGGGGGGGGGGGGAGGCCCCCCAGGAGAAGCCGGGAAGGTTTCGGTTTTACCTCGCAGATCTGCTGGGCGAAGAGCAGGATGTGGGCCAGGCTGACGTTGTGCTTGGGCAAGTAGTCGCGCAGGCTGCCGAGGGGCACGTACTCCATGATCAGCTGCACGATCTTCTCTCCTGGAGGAGGAGGAGGAGGAGGAAGAGGAAGGCAGCGTGTGAACTTCAGCAGGGGGGTGGGGAACAACCCAGAGACACCCCAAACCCCAGCCATCTCCCAGGAACGGGATCCCCCACCCTGCTACCAGCCACCAAAAACCGCGGGGAATTGGGGTTTCAGCGTCTCTGCAGCAGCGCCGGGGGTCGGACAACGCAAATTTGGGCCGCTGAGGGTGGGGAGGGGGGAAAAAAATCTCGCACGGGGAGAGACAGCGACCGCCCCGTGGCCGTCCCCAAAGCCACCACGCGTCCCCTTACCCTGCTCGCTGCAGCACCCCTTGTATTTGACGATGTTTTCGTGATAAAGCGTCTTGAGGATCTCGATTTCCCGCTTCCAACTGGTCAGCAGCTGCTGGCTGCAGCCGGATTTCAGCGATTTGACGGCCACCATTTCCCCCGTCCCGTCGTTGGTGGGGTCGTAGCAATAGAGGCTCACCTTGCCGAAGTGACCCTGGCAAAGGAACAAGCATGGAATTTTGAGATCCTGCCACGGGAGAAGCTCTC
>NW_009268070.1:0-716 GCF_000687185.1 Egretta garzetta
ACCACGGCCCTCACGATCACTCCTCCTCCCTTCTAACAGACTTTCTACTTCCGCTGGTCCTACCAGTGTCCAGCCGCCTCGGGTGCTCCAGCAGAGCAGGGGGACAGACCCAGCACCACTTCAGTGCAAAAAACCACACAACTGCAGATTCCCTGGGTGTCCTCCTGGTGCTCCTACTTCTGTACAGTGCTGGCGAACAGGCTGATGGCCACTCTGGTGGCTTGTCAAAACCAAAGGTTGATGTCATTACCTCAAGAGTCACTGAGGTTCGGCATGAACAGGGCAAAAAAGTCAACCCTTCCTCACGTATTTTGGTAGTTCCTGTTCTGCTTCCAGGTCCTCTTCACCTTAACCTCCAGTACTGCCACAAACAGCTACCTTAGAGATCAAGCTGTCATCAGGATTGTGTCATGTTTAATCAAGACAAGGACCTCTCCTCAACCACACAGGAGCACTGTGTAAGCTATGCTTGCAACTGCACATAGAAAAGCATAAGAAAAATCAAAATTCAGCTATTAATGTTCCCAAATAAACTAAATCAGTTGCAGTTCCTCACTCTGTCTCCCAGGTACATCCACCACTAGCAGAGCAGGTGATCTAGATTCTATTTCAATCATAAGAACTACAGCTCAGCACAATACACGGCTCACGTTTTCCTTAATTTAGGTAGCCCTATCCTCCTTTCCATTGGGATGCTCGAATTAAAAGTGCTCATC
>NW_009268071.1:0-717 GCF_000687185.1 Egretta garzetta
ATGTTGCAATATTAAAACTTGGCCCAAATAGACTCATATTTTGAGTACTTCTATTCACTCTTTGTATTTGGTATCACTGTCACCTTTTATGGAAGAAATGCAGATCCTTGAAGTTTAGATATGATTAACTTGAGATACACGTTTCTTTAGAAGAAACTACACGTGCTGTTCTATATAATCAAAACAATGAAACAAATTGAATGGATTCTGTGAAGTTATCAGTAATATAATGGGGTCAGAGTCTGTTTATGACTTTGCAGAAAGCTTAAAGGTCTCTTTTGAGAGACAATGTGATAAGAGTTTGGCTTCTGCTGCGTGCACAGCTTCATCTGTCCCAGGAGTAGGCTTCTGCCAGCACGTTGGGCGCGCTGGTCTCAGCCCTGGGTGCACAGGCTTTCTGAGAAAGTGTCGTGAGGACCATGTGCTGCTATTGCTTGTATTGAAGTTGTTGGCTAAGACAGTATTTGGGGTTTAAAAACTCCATTTACTGCAGTTGCCCTTAAGGTTGGAGAGGTACCCTTCCTTCTGACTGTTTCAGCGGTTACTTAACAGGAACCGTTCATGATCTAGCAATGGCTGCTCTTCATGTTCTGAAGTCCTTCTGTACAGCACATCCTTCTAAGCACTCCTCGAAGCTGGTGGGACCTGGCTGCTTGTGCAGTCAAGGGCTCCCTAAAGTCATCCAGAAAGATGGCTCAAGCCACCTCTGTGGGCTCA
>NW_009268072.1:0-716 GCF_000687185.1 Egretta garzetta
TGGACCATAAAAATGAGGCTTAGGAGCCTAAGCCGAGGCTTTGGAAACTAAACCCAAGACTTTGGAAAGCAAAAATGAGGCTTTGAACCCTGCAAGTGTAGCTTTGGACCCTAAAATGAGGCTCGCTGCCCTAAAAGTGAGGGGTTAGAGCCTAAATACGAAACAGCAGGCCCTAGAAAGAGGCCATGGGTACTAAAGGATGTGCTTGCGCCCTAACGATGACGATTGCAGCCCTTGCTAGATGCTGCCAGTGATGCTTTGGACCCTGAAAAGGAAAGGAAGTGAGTGGTTCTGCTGTGGCCCCAAGAACTGAAGCTTTGGTCCCAAATACAGGGCTTGGGGCACTACAGTTGAGGCTGAGAGCTGTAAAAGAGGGCTTTGGACCTTCCAAAGGAGGCTTTGGGCCCTAAAACTGATGGGGCTTTGGGAATGGAAATGATGTCTTGGAACGCCAAAACTGGGGTTTGTGCCCTCAAAGGAAGCTTCGGTACCAAACCCTAAGGCTTTGCACCCTAGAAATAGGTCTTTGGAGACTCCAAAGGAGGCTTTTGACTTGGAACGAATGAGGCTTTGGACCTTAAATGAGGAGTTTGGATCCTAAAATGAGGCCTTGGGCCCTCAAAATTGCAGACTGCATCCTAAAAAGTTAGGCTACGGTTCCTGAAAATGAGGCTTTGGAAGCAGAAACTTGGGCTTGGGGCCTGAAAACGAGCCTT
>NW_009268073.1:0-717 GCF_000687185.1 Egretta garzetta
CCAGCTACTAGGAAAAAAATTAACTTATCCCAGCCAAACACAGGACAAATGGTCATTTTTTTTGAGACAGAAGCAGGGTCCCTCATAGATGACTACAGAGACTGATTTCATTCAACATCTTCATAAATGACTTGGAAAATAGAGCACACAGTGTTGTGTCCCATTTTACAGATGATAAAAAGCTCAGGCGAAGAGTTACATTGCAAAGAAGTGATTTAGGGGTCTTCATTGGCATTTCTCTGGTATTAGGTTAATGTCCAGTGGAAGCCAACAAAACCAAAATAAATATGCAATCATCAGGAGGGATACTGAGAAGTAGAATAAGGGGTTAACTTTGTTGTTAAAATTTCTGTGTGCCCGCACCCTGAATAATGTGTTCTGTGTGTTGTTCTGATCTTCGCATTCTTAGAAATATATAGTAGAGAAAGAAAAATTGGAGAAAGTTTATATCAATCAATCAATTAAAGCACCCAACTTTGAGAGATTAAAGGGATTGAAATTCACAGAATCTCAAAGGTAATAAAGAAAATTTAACAGTTATTCATCAAATCCCACCATACCAGGACTAAGAAGCACTCAGTGAAACTAGCAAGAGATTGGTATAATACAGGTCTTCTAAAATACTTCTTTGAACATCTGGTAGTGAACCTCTGGAAATTGCTGTCACAGTAGTTTGTAGAGTTAAACCCTACCAGCAATTTCAGAAGTGTTAGCCAA
>NW_009268074.1:0-717 GCF_000687185.1 Egretta garzetta
ATGGAAATCATCGTAGGAATGAGATCACAGTTGCTTGGCCAGCTTAGAGCCTCAGGTAGATAGCTTGGAAAAAATCTTAACATTGTTTTGGAGTCAAGTGTATACAAATTGTAACAAGAATAGTGTTCACTGGTGTAATTTTCCTTCCTTAATTTGAAACAGACCAGTAGACATTTATGCTGGGCACAGTGCAGATGCTAGAGTGAGGAAGAGTGGCTGGGGAACAGCTGACCTAACTGAGAGCGCCCTGATCGTTCCACATGCCACTGGCTTTCAGTGTGAGGGACGTTTCCTTGGGTTTTTACATTCTAATAAATTATTTCTATAGGAAATGTCTTTGTGTTGTAAAAAGTAGTTCTATTCTATGTTAGTATAAAACCACTTATCAGGAAGGATTTCAGTATAATGGTTTCTTCTTGGTGCTGTTAAGGTTGGCAGTGGTGAAAAATGCAACAAATTTTTAGTTTATTTCACTTTTGAGAAGCAAAAAAGTGGATCTTAAATACAAGCTAATATAACCTATTTTTGTCCTCTTCTTTCTTCAGGTTTTGTTAGAGCCAGAGGAGGAGCTGATATTAGAGATGTTAATACTAACTCTGAAAACTGGGCTGTAGTTAAGGCTGCCTTAGTGGCTGGGATGTATCCCAATCTGGTGCATGTAGACAGAGAAAGCCTGGTTTTGACTGGACCAAAGGAGAAGAAAGTGCGATTTCATCC
>NW_009268075.1:0-718 GCF_000687185.1 Egretta garzetta
CCTTGCTTCAGAAAGACCAATGTAAGACCAAGCACAGTTCATGAAGTGGTTCACAATGTGCATACGCAAATTACTGAATGCTCTAGCTCCCTGACCCCTACTGCTACCACCACCGTTGTAATACTCACCAGCAAGCACCATCCCTTGGCTAGGACTGTCCCTTGCTGGCCATTCTTCACTAGATAAAACGGCTGCTGGAAGGCGCTGTAGTGAACACAGCCAATGTATGTACTAAATACAGTAGCAAAGAGGGACAATCTGTGGCTGGACAAAGCCACTGCTTAGGCTGTAAGAGAAGGGTGAGTTGCAAAAGGTGCCAGAGTTGCTCTCTTCTCATTGGGTTTGCCAGACGCTGCCATCATGTCCCATGAATTCGCACATGCTACACTGGGGGTCACACAGCATTTTCATCTCTTCACCACCCACTACGGCTTATTTCCTAATCCTCCAACCAGATAAGCCACTTATTCACTGGTCAGCAGAAAAACAAATCCAAGGTGAAGCAAACCTAGCTGTTTACTACCAGTACTGCTAGCAGAGAGCTCCAGCTAGGACATCTCTGAGGGATCCATGTGTACTAAATGGATCATGCACAACCTTGTATCAGAAGAGCATTGTAGTGCTTCTAAGCTGAACGTTGGAAAGTCAGGAAAAGCCTGAGGTAAGGTTGCCTGTGCAACCGTCATTTGGCCTCCTGGTGTGCCTATGTCATATAAAA
>NW_009268076.1:0-718 GCF_000687185.1 Egretta garzetta
AGCATTTCCTTTTCGTTTTCTGTTAGTGTGTTAACTTACTCTGTGGGACACGTTAATCTGCTGTAAGATAGGGGCAACAAGAGATGAGTGCACTGTAAGCCTGTGCTGGATCTGCCCACGTAGATCTTATTGCTGGATCAGCACATAAAGGCTTAGCAAAATCAATGTGATTACTGAAGGTAGTGAGCACAAGGTATGAGAGGAAGTGTTTGATAGTCTGCTCCGTGAACAAAACAAATGCAACCAATCGGCTCCATGTAGGCTTAGTGCTGCTTTCGGTGTCCAGCCTCTCCACAATGCTTTGGTGTTATAGGTACATTTTCTGCCATTATATAAGCTCTTCAGTGAATCTTTTCAGGCTAATGAGCTTAGACACTTATTCATTTTGTTCTCTATGTCTTTTGTGCGTGTTTAGGGCCTTTCATTCAGAGATCCCTTAGCACTTGAATCGGAGGTCAGAAGACTGGTAACCGAACCTATGCTTTGCTGGGTTCGCAAAAATTTTAAAAAAAGGCTTGCTTGCTCTGGGAGTTCTAGATGCTTTCTATATTTTAATTATTATAAAGCTCTGTTACATATTGACAAAAAGAAGAAATCCCACCTTAGGCAGGAACACATCTAGCCCTGTCATGGAAAATCTGCTTAATGATTACCATTATGGGAATCTGAACAGCTTTCTTCTCTCTCTTTTTATCTTTTTCTTTTTTTTTTTTTTTTT
>NW_009268077.1:0-716 GCF_000687185.1 Egretta garzetta
TCCCTCTCCCTCTCCCCCAAGCCATCAGGCAACCTGCTGGAGGCACTGCTGCCACAATTTGGGGCTTTGTAGAGGATTTTGAGCAAAAGCAAAGAGGGACCTTATCCCTCCATCAGTTGATGTGATCTGTCCACAGGTTTCCAGATGCCCCTCTTCCTTTACGTTTTTTGAGGGAAAAGGGGAGGGAGGATTGAAATTACTTCTATTATAGTATTTTTACTGAAGGCAATCTTTTAAAAATATTAGCTATTTAAAGCTAAATGGCAGTTGGGCTTGGTTACTGTAGTATACATTAATTTAGTTAATTGTGGAGACAAACATTAAAAACCTTTGTAAAATATAGCACATCATACAAAAAGCACAAGAAGGGACACCCCCAAGCCCCATTTATACAGCTGAACTTCCCACATTCCTCATCAGTTAGCTGCACTGTTTGTCAAGTCTGGTCTGCAAGATAGACATATGCCCAGCAATGCTTCCCCTGAAAAACCACATTTTATTGTAGGAAAAATTCCTGTCTGACATTGGAAGACCTGTTACACAGGCTGATCCGCAATCTGTTATGCAGTACTGAGACAGGACAATTTTACAGCTGCTGGGTAGGATGTAGCTCTGGGAAGAACTGGGTTGATGTCAAAAGGGATCTAGATAAGCACACTGCCACTTGCATTTGTAGCAAACAAAGGAGTCCTGGTGGATGACAAGCTGACCATGAG
>NW_009268078.1:0-719 GCF_000687185.1 Egretta garzetta
CTTACAGAGCCTGTGGCCACATTTCAGTCCTTTTCCCTGCTGCCGTTCGATTTTGCTCTGGGGTGTGTACGTGAATGTGTGGCTCACTGAGCACATTTGAAGGGCCCCGGCAGCCCTCAGCCTGTGACCTTCCCTGGGGAGATGTGAGGAGCAGAAGAGGGGGGGTGATGTGCTAAAGCTGATTGCAGATCTGGAGACAAAATCCCTCATCCTCCCTGGTTGCTGAGAAACCAAGTTTTTACAGTGTGTAATGAATTTGTGTGTTTACGCAGGAGCCCTGAAGTGGGAGGCTGACACTGAAGATGGCATAAAGCACACTCCTCATCTCTTCTATGGAGTGTGTAAGTTTACTCCCAAACCTTCTGGCTTAAACTGGGAAAAAATTGATGTAAAGATCCCCAAATTCTAGTCTTCTATTTAATCTCAACATATCATACCTGATAAGGCTTCAGTTTGAAAATATTACTGTCTGAAATAATACATTGCCTGATTTTAATTAAATGTTTTTTAAGGGCAAGTCGGTTTTGTTTCCTTGATTCAGTCTAATCCTGCTTCCTGTGATAAAAGGCTTTTCATGTAATGGGTGCACTGATTACTTCATGGCACACATCTGCTAAAGGATGCCTTTGAAAGTCAGGCTAATTTGCTGAGTAAGTGGCAGATTTCTGATTGCAATCTCCTTTCAATACAGAAGATGACTTAAGCAAGACAATAATTCT
>NW_009268079.1:0-719 GCF_000687185.1 Egretta garzetta
TTAACTCTCTCCCAGCCCAAACCAGCAGAGTCTGTCTTCAAGGGTGATGGTGGAGAAACATAAACAGGTATCTCTTCTTATCTTTTGAGTTGTTGAGTACTTTGGAATCAGATTACTTCCCTAATATCTAAAATTATAATGATTCCTGTCACTCAAATCCCATCCTCAAGTTTTGACCTTCCCAGTAATGCCTGAAAGATATCAAAGACCACTAATACGAAAACAAATGTTGAGATCAGAAGTTCCTCCATACAGAAGAAACCATGTATGGGTAAAAATTGGCAAATTACTCATATTACCCAATTATGTTTTTAATAGATTTCCCCATATATAGATGTGTAGAGATTTGAGCAAGCTGTGTTGAGAGGAAAGCTGATGCAGTACCTCAAGAAACTTAGGACATACTCTGGAAGGCCATAGATGGTTCCTTCTAAGTGTTGGCAAGTCCTTTCAGTAGAAATCCTGGGGAGACTTGTATTACAAAATCTGTAGCTGTTAGGGCAGGGAAAATACTCTAGTGAAGGGATATCACTAGTAACAATAAGACTGAATTTACAGAGAAGATAAAATATTGATTTTGAGGTGTGAACTGTCCTTTCATTTTAGCAGTTGTAAATTAAGATGTTAGCTTTAAGAGCTGTTTTTCTGACTGGTGTAAAGCACCTAACAGCACACAACTATGGGGTGGTCTTGCCCTACCCCGTGCCTTTTTTTTTTTT
>NW_009268080.1:0-715 GCF_000687185.1 Egretta garzetta
GAACAGAAAATACATACTTCAAGCCCTGCTGCTGTGTGTTGCAGGGTATGCATACCTTGGATTTCAGTTTCTGGGAGGAGACTACAAAATTGAAGGACCCTCTGCCTGCCCTGGGGGCTGAGCAGCAGCCAGCGTGAATGCCCCAGCCTGATACTTGCATTGAACCTTCTGTACCAGAAGGGAGGATGTGAAAACTAAATCGCTCTCCCTCTGGCTGCGCTGAGGGTTAACGTCCTTTCCTTCTCAGCTAGTGAGTAGTCAATGGGCTCGCAAGGCAGGAGCCTGCAAGCTACAGGGAGGCTTTTTGTGGTTGCCCCTCAGTGTGCTGCCTGAGCCTGGGATAAAAAAAAGCAAAAGTAGCAGGGGCTCCGAGGGGCTCAGTGACTTTTAGGCGCTGGCAGAGAAGTTTGATTTCGCTTGCAAAGTGTAACTAAGGAGTGACTTGAGAGATGCCAGGGGAGATGCTATTAGGGCTTGGAGAAACATAGTGAGCGAGATGTCCCCGGTGCTCCCAGCTGCCATGTTCTGACCACCCTTGGACCAGAACTGTGCCTCGGTGGCTAGTGCTCTCCTGTGGGACCTCTCTCCGTACCTCTGCTCCCAACCTTGCCTTTGAATTTGGCCAAGTTTCTTGATCTATGCCCCTGTACTTGGCAGTGCTGAGGCCGCACCTCAAATACTCTGTACAGTTTTGGGCCCCTCACTACAAGAAAGA
>NW_009268081.1:0-719 GCF_000687185.1 Egretta garzetta
GAGGTATTTATAACCATCTCGAGGTAAGTGGCATATGTGATAACGCTTCATACTCACTTATTAACCTCACATAGCCTACCGGAAAATGGTCCTTTGATATGAAGTTGAGTCATAATTTTGTTACTCAGAGGACATAAATTAATTTCCCTTTACTGTCTAGCCAAACAGAAGGTACTGTTGTTTAGTTTCAGCAGCAATTCATGGCTGCTTTTGAACCGAAAGGACAAAAGAAAACCCTGAACCATGCATGAATGCATGCAATGAACAAACGTGCTGCAAACCTTCTGACAGAGAAAGAAGAAAATGCTGGGCAAGGAAAACTTGCCACCTTGGAAGAAAAGGCTGAGCAAGGCAAAGGTAAATTTCTTGCCAAACTTACTGAAAGAATGAAAAAGTAACGAATTATCCAGACCGTACCTGGGACTAAAATTGCAAAACGCAGGGCTTTCTCGGTGTAATTATTTTGTATGCCCTGCTTATTCCTACTCAATACTCCAGCATTACGATTCCTTTAATCAATTAAACAGGTACATTCATGATGCAAAACAAATTAAGTGGAACAACTTTGGATGGGATTTGCTTGTTGGTTTGTCCTGCCTTCAGCCTGCAGTGTGCTAATGCAAGTGTGCCATCAAGTGGTACAGCAAGAAAGAACTTGACAAAGAATTGATCCTCTGGCTTAAGCCTGCTAAATACAGGAGACCCAGTGTCCCCTGAAA
>NW_009268082.1:0-719 GCF_000687185.1 Egretta garzetta
CCCCTTGTCTTTGCAGAGGGAGCGTGTTCCAGTTCTCCCACCCTCCGGATGTTGCACGGAACGGACATGGTTGAATACCTTTTGCCTCCGTGCTTTATGCAGTTTTCTCATTTGGTTTGGGTTTTTTCCCCACTGTGGCTGGTATTTCTGCTTGCCTGCCTTTCCCCTACATGCTACGTGCCCAAATGTGGTTTCATTATGAAAAGTGGCTTTTTGTTACCTGGAGGTTTACCATAGTAGTTGTTTGGTGAGCATTTTGGGAGTACAGCCGCTCCCTCGGACCTCGCCCATCAGACCTGCTGCCTCAGTAGATAACTTCTTGTAAGATTTAGTCTAGAAGACCTCTTCCACGTGCCCAAAGACAAGGTGCTTGACCTCTTGGCTCCTCCGTTCAGTGGCACTAATAAAACCTTGGTTCAGAAAAGGCCTATGCCGTCTAGTCTGAACTCTGCACTTGCCAAGAAGAGCCTTATCCGAAAACTAAAAGCCCGGAACGTTCTCCTTTATGGCAAGTAATATATATTGTTTATTCTTGTATAAAAATAAATTTGATCTTATTGCAAGGTAACTTACAAGGTGGGAGTTTTCTCTCACCGATTATAGGCTCAAGTCTGTCTTCATGGTGGCTTTTACCTGGTGTAGCCTCAAGAAAATGCGGTGTTTTTTCAGTGCAGACAGGTGGTTCTTCTGGGGTGCATTAAGAGGAGCATGGCCAGCAG
>NW_009268083.1:0-719 GCF_000687185.1 Egretta garzetta
GCCAAGGGAGCAAAGCCTCAGGATGTGTGCCCTAATGCAAACCTCAGACTTGCTCTGGAAAATCCCCGAAGTCTCAAGAGCTAGTTTATAACTTTTCACAGCACTGTGAAATAATACGTGTAAGATAAACTCAGGCTGTGTCTCTTTTGTATTCTGCATGTGCTATTCCAGATAACACCTTAAAAAGATAAAGCCCTATCTATCCTCTAGACAGTAATGATCTTATGGCAGCATTTATTACTTCAGAGTTTTGCTGCGAGCCCTTGCTCAGACTTCTAGTCTTGCAGTCATAGCTATAGCCTTCTAACTCAGTCTTACCTTTTAAAAATACATAATCATTATTTTATAGTGTACCTAGTTCTTTTAGATACCACGCTTCTGTGGAGATATGAGCTCTTCAGATCCAGTTTGAACAAAGCCACAAATGCATTTTATTCATATTTTGAATGATCTATAATCATTTAGAGGTTTATTTTCAGCTAACCATGTCAGAGTAGTCATCCAACAAACCTAACTTTCAGCTTAAGGTCCATACCATGCCATACATATGACGTACTGCATAGACTGTATAAGGATTTGCTCGTTAGTATCTATTGACTAACATGAGGCCACAACATCTGTTCACATGTATGAGGAGTTTTGTTCTTGGTAATATTGATTTGCTTTTATTTCTACATACAGCGACACTATAATGTAAGAGACAAAATCTTAACAGGCGA
>NW_009268084.1:0-720 GCF_000687185.1 Egretta garzetta
AGGCTGGGGACACATGAAGATAATGTTGGTAGGGATGGGGCAGCTGAATGTCAGTCCCCAGAAGTTTGGACTCCATCCTTATTCTTAAGGGTTAGTTTCTGAGGTGTACAGTTACATACTTGGAAGTGTAGAGTTACTGATTTATTTTTTAGTCTAATGAAGTTGTGTTTATGAAAACATCTGCAAAACCATTGTCCTCTAGTAAAGATTTTCTGGTTTAGCATGCCGTGTGTGCATGTGCATCCCCCAGGTCTGAAGCTTGCTAAGCAGTCCGTAAATATTAGCTTATTATTAAGGGATGTTATTTATTAATAGCAACATCAAACGAGTGCCAAGAGGGCCCTATGTGTAGGCGTCCCCTTTGTGCGGGCTGGTCTCCAGCTATGAAATACGAGAATCTGCCATAAGCCACACAGGTTTGAGCATGTGGATTTACACCTGGTAACAGCACTGTGATAAGTCTGAAGACAAACGCCCTCACTGAGCAGGATAAATACAGAGGGGACAAGAGAAAAATATGGTTTCTCTTCTGCCAGCGTCCCCCGTGCTGAGCTTGGAGTGGCACACGAGCCTGGCCTTGAGGTGCTGCTGCCCTTCGGTACCCATGTGGCCATGCCATGGGACAGCCAGCTGGGGAGGGGGTGTTGGGACTGGGCATCTTCAAAATTGCAGCATGCCCAAAAAATTGTGACTTGTGCTCTAGAAATAAAGCTTGCAAGT
>NW_009268085.1:0-721 GCF_000687185.1 Egretta garzetta
TTGGGTGAAAAGTTCCAAATTTTGGAGGCTGAATCTCCCAATCCAGGCCTGAAACCCCCAAGTTTCGGGTTGAAAATCCTAATTTTGAGGTGAAACCCCCCCTCAATTTTGGGGCAGAAACTGTAGATTTGGTGGAAACCCGGCAAACTGTGCCCAGAAATGAACAATTTGAAGGCAAAAAATGGCAATTTTGGGTTCAAATAGCTCAATTTGGGGTTAAAATCCCCTGAAAATACCAAATTTGGGAATGCAAATCCCCGCCTTGTTACCAAAAATGTGAATTTTGGGCCGGAAATCCCTAAGTTTGGGCTGAAAAATCCCGAGTTTGGGGCCGAAACCACCGATTTTGGGGCTGAAACCCTTGAATTTTGGGTCTTAACCCCTGAATTTTGGGCTGAAAACCCCAAATTTTGGGCCTTAACCCCTGAATTTTGGGTCTTAAACCCCAAAATTTGGGCTGAGACCCCTGACCGTTGGGCCAAAACTCCTGAATTCTAGGTGGAAACCCCCAAATTTTGGGTCTTAGCCCATGAATTTAGGCCTTAAACACTGAATTTTGGGCCAAGACCCCCGGATTTTGGGCCTAAGCTCCTAAATTTTGGGCCAAAACTCCTAAATTTTGGCCAAGCCCCCTGAATTTAGACCTTAACCCCTGAATTTTGCGCCAAGACTCCCAAATTTTCAGCCAAAACTCCTAAATTTTGGGCCTTACTCCCTGAAT
>NW_009268086.1:0-721 GCF_000687185.1 Egretta garzetta
TTTTTTTTTGGATTAGCAATTCTGATTCTAGTAATAAGCATTAGCAAGTGAAACGTGAAATGTTTATTCCTATCCTATTATTGTTAGTTACTCAAAAAAGACTAAAAAAAGCACCATAAATGGTGGATTTGTTTTATCTGATATTTGCATTTAAAAAAATAGGCTTTAACCTGTGTCAGTTATCTATTTCATTCATCGCTAATGGAAATAATTAGCACCCTTAGATGGCAATTCCTCACAGCCTAAGAAAGGTGTGTTGCCCCTCTCCATTGGCAACAGAGGGCGGTGAGATGACAAGCTTATGCTAAACACACAAGTGTTAGGTAGATGTTGTAAAACAAATTAATTCAACAGTGATTCATAATTTTGGAAAATAATTGGAATAATATCATTACTCTAAAAACATTGTTTCTAATAATGATGTCTGATTTTCTGTATAAAAAGTATAATTTCCTCTAACAAAGACCCTGAAAAGATAAATACTTTAGAATTTTTAGATAACTAAGATACTGGACTAAAAGTACTACCACATGCCCCCCCCAAAATCCCAATAGAAATTTTATATTTGCCCATCAATTCTGTGAATAAACAAGAACACTGATCACAGAAAATGTGAACCTTAGTGGCCTGTAGGCAAAAATGAGTGAGTAACTGTAATTAGAGAGTTTCTTGCAATGTTTAGGTACAGACAAATATAGTTTTCTGAATATTTGAAAAAAAA
>NW_009268087.1:0-720 GCF_000687185.1 Egretta garzetta
CCAGACTCTTCTCAGCAGTGCCCACTGGCAGGATGAGAGGCACTGGGCAAAAACTGCAACACATAACATTCCATCTGAACACAACAAAAAACCTTTTTGCTGTGCGGGTGGTCAAACACTGGAACAGGTTGTTCAGAGAGGTCACGGAGTCTTCATCTGTTGAGAAATTAAAAGCCTGCCTGGGCATAGTTCTAGACAACCTGCTTTAGCTGGCCACGGACAGGAGAAACTGTTCGCTCTCTGGCCTGTCCTGTGAAAGCCTTCCAGGGCAAAGTAGGGCTGCTTGGGCCCCTCTGCTCAAAGGCGCACAGCATCCAGTGCCAGGGCTACCTGTCTGCCCTGTCCTTGCATCCCCCTACCTCACTGAGAAGGGTGGAAACCTGGGAAAGAGCAGAACATGGCAGAGAAAGGGGCAGGGGAAAAGCTGTGGCGGGGGCAGAGGGAGGAGCAGAGTCTGCGGGGGGGATATATCTAAATGATAGTAAGTTAAACATTAGCTTATTTACCCTGATGTACTTAATCTTTCGAGCCTCCTGCCGTGCCCTGTTGCTGTGGCATCACCCTCCCCTTTGGCTGCTTTCAGGGCACCAGCTTCCCCGTGGCTGAGGTGCCTGTGCCGCCTGTGCTGGGACCACCCAGTGTTGCCGCAGGCAGCTCCGCTCCTGCCAGTCCCTCCCTCCACACCGTGCTCCAAGCCAAGGTTTCCATGGCCACTGCTGG
>NW_009268088.1:0-721 GCF_000687185.1 Egretta garzetta
GTGTTAATTCTGTCTTTTTACAGTTAACATTCGTTTTATTTTTGGATTAACAGAATGAGGGACCAAAAAGAGGCAATGCATTAGCCTTGCCCACACCACTGGACGCCCCAAAGCCCCGGCTGCTGTCACCTCCAGGCTCACCAACTCACCGGGCAGGAGCAGTCAAGCTCCCAGGCGAGCCAGGACGAGGACAGGCTCACAGGAGCAGGGGCCCTGCTGCACCCGCTCCATGGCTGGCGCTTCTCAGTCACGTTTAAGGATCAGCATTTAATTTCTCTGAAGCCATCAACTTCTCCAGCAGAGACAATCCCTTCTTCCTAACTGACTAACAGCTGAAGTCAGCGGCCACCCAGGCTTTCGAGCCTCCGCTTTTCCTTCCCTGCCTCCTATAGCGCTTTCATTTTCTTCAGCCCAGGCAGAGGAGCAAAGTAGCGGACACGCTCAGAGCCAGTTCAATGAACAAATGCGCTCTCAGGCTGACGGTGGACCTGTGGACTTTTGCATAAAGCGAAGCAGAAGAAAAGGGAGAGCTGGAGATCTCCTTTTAAATGGAGACGCCTCCTGTCCTTAAAATTCCCCGACAGGCTAAGAGAAGCGCCATACACGAGCTTGGAACACTCAACCTGCAACCACAGATACAAAAGGAACCTCAGCAAGCTTGCATCTTTACTTAATAAGATAAATCAACATTGCTTTTTTTCCTGGACACCACCATGAATTG
>NW_009268089.1:0-721 GCF_000687185.1 Egretta garzetta
GGTATGAATTCTCTCTTTTACCCTCAAGCTAACCTGGGAACCAGGAGTGTGAGTTTGCCTTTCACTCTCTGAGTCACATTTAGGGCTTGATCCAAAAGTGTGACTTGGTGTTACAGACTGGTAAGGTGGGCATATTCATGCCAGTCTCCAAGACCTCTCTTTGATGCTAGCTGCTGACAAACACCAAGTACATTTGTCCTCTCTTAAAGAGGTTGCAGGGGTATTGGCAAGAAACCTTTAAATGGCTCATACCACTCAAATTGACACCCTATGGGCAATATTTTGTCTACACCACACCTTTTTCTGCAAGAGCCAAAAGGCTCGTCTGCTACTGTATGCAGTTATCTAAGTACTGTGAGATAACACAGGCTGATTTCTAAAATTAAAACCCCTTAAGGATTCCTTTATATAAAAACAAACCACTTTTCTCTAGTTTTCTTAATGACCAAAGAAAGCTTCCAAGGTGTTACTGCTTTTTAGCAAAAGATTGAAGTGAAGGATTTCCAGAGACAAAAATGTTCTTTGAAGAACGTGATTCCTTTACAGGATCCCTTGCTGGGGATGGGATCTCCACCTATGCAGTTGAAACACCAGGATCCTCGGGAGCTGCTTTTGAATCTCAAGCAGACAGGGCTCTTGAACATCCAAAACCAGAACCTGGGGAGAAAATGTCATGTTGTATTGGGTTTGTGTGGCAAGGTTTTTGTTGTTGGTGGTGGGG
>NW_009268090.1:0-721 GCF_000687185.1 Egretta garzetta
TTTCTGTAGCACTTTGATTATTTAATAGTGAAATATTTAACAGAAATGTAAGATTAGTGGAATCAGAAAACTGATCAAACTAACTGAGCAAGTACTATACTGTGTAATTTATGTATTCAGATTTCAGAAATACGGGGTTTTTTTCATTAACAAAAAAATTACAAGTCATACAATGTCCTGTCCAATTATCATTGCATGTAAAGATCCTTTTGTATATCTGACTGAAGGGAAAAATTGTTAAACAGCAATAACAATATTTAATTGCAAAGATCTTTAGCCTTACAGAGTTTGAAAATGGAGTTTAATTACTTCTTTAAGTGGGCAAACAATCTTTTACCTTTTACATTTGCTTTTCAATCCACAGGAAGAAAACACATCTCATAAGGTTGTGTTAAGTCCTTAAATGAAACAATGTATCCTACTTTGCAAATACTATTTAATGCTACTTCAGTTTCTCATGAAATTGACTTCTTTCTCCTATTCTTTTAAAGAAATTAACTCTTTTTTGGTTGTCTGGTGGCAGTTTTTTGGCAGTTTTTCAATTCCCAACTTAACTCCTCCAGGCTCTGATGAAGGCTCGTGGTTGTTTGTTTCATGTATTATTGACAATAAAATGAAATGTTTTCTACTTCCAGATGCTGTCTCCAAAGGAGAAAAACAGCAGCAGCCTTTTCTAGGAAAAGATGAAACAGCATTTCTGAAACTAGGTATCTTATAGAAG
>NW_009268091.1:0-721 GCF_000687185.1 Egretta garzetta
GGCAGGGGACGCTGGTGGGTTTTGTGCGCAACCCAACAGGCAAAAGGCTGCTGACAGCAGCTATACCATAGCTATATGAGTCATGTCTGTAAGATTTTAAGGTGACCTCAGGTGCTGCCACCCTAAAGACAGTATGTCAGATATTTCTCAAACATGTTCTCATGTGCCACAGTTATACTTCAAAGGTAACAAAGTACCGCTACAGCTCCCAATGAAAAAGACGGCTTGAATTGCATCCTTTCTTTTCATCCCCTAATAAAGGCAGTGGGGAAAATGCAGGGGTCTTGACCTCTGGACCCAGCTAACTAAGAAAAGCAAGGTGTATATGTGTGCATGCATGCATGTAGTTAGCATGCATGCTCACAGCAGTCAATGTCTGTATCAGGTATGTTCAGTTGGAGTCTTCACAGTCCTTGTACCTTGACTGCTCAGCCTGGTGACCTGGCTCTGATCCCCTCACACCCATGGTTCCCTGCATTTCTAACAAGGAGGAGTGACAGTGTGATTCCTGGGAGTCAGGCTGCAGCCAGAGTAGGTACCTGGAGCACAGAACTGAGAAGTTATCATAGATGTGATGGATGAGAGAGAGCTGACACAATGCTAAACCTTACAGTAAAATTTATTACCTCAATTTTCCATCAATACATGTCACTGAGGGTTATGGTTACACTCTTCTTATCCCAATTCTACAGACAAGAAAGCCAAAGTGAGCACTGGGAGG
>NW_009268092.1:0-721 GCF_000687185.1 Egretta garzetta
AGCAATCAAATATATTTTGAAAAAAAAAAAAAACATTGCTTATTTCGAAAGGGAGAGCTCACTATCCTTAAAGCTGCCGTTAAGTACTTACGTGTTCTTATTGCTAAGCCTGCCTTTTTAAGAAGGCTCTCCAATTTGACTTTTATTGATAATAAACCCGCTGCGGTAAGCAGAGGTGATAGCTGCTGGACTATTTAACACATTTGGGGATTCTGGAGTCAAAGAGAAAGGGGGAAATCTATGAACTATCAAAATGTCGCTGGCTTTTTATTTCAAGATCAATGTAGGATCTCTCAGCACATCACAATGCAAAATGGCGCATAATATCACAGTCCTAAATTGTCCCAAATTATTGCATTTTTAAGCTGAGCTAGTTTTGTTTAAATAATGGCTTTGTCACAGAGACTTTCTCATTGATTGGATTACATCTGTGTGTCACAGGAAGAAAAATGAATTTGTGTCTGGCTGAATTACAGGTTTACATATATTATTTAAGCATTGCTCTTTACCTCCCCCTCTGCCAATCATCATCTCCTTGCAGATTGCTCTCTTTTTAATATTTCTCAAAGTCAAAGCTTACTTTCTTCTTGAGCAGCAGCTTTAAACCAAATGTTATTTTAGCAATGACGTTAATAGTAATTAATATTTAAGGTGTTTATGAATGCCTGTGTTACCATTCTCCCCCTCTACTCTCATGAGACCCCACCTGGAGTCCTGTGTC
>NW_009268093.1:0-722 GCF_000687185.1 Egretta garzetta
CCTGTTGCTGAAAGGGAAAAGCTGGGTGGGTTTTTTATTTTATTTTATTTAATCCACATTATAGCCAATCCATGGGAAATCCTGTTAAAAGATCAGTGCGGATTTTCTGAGTTGAGGGAAATACTACATCTCGGTCGGAGAGTCCTTTGGATCAGCTGGGCTACTGTAGGACAAGACAGCTGCAAAAATCCCTGAACAAAAGGCAGGGGGGCCACGCAGTGATCAATTTGTTGGCCCAGTTCCTTCTTTACTTAGTACTTTTCAAAGATAAAAGGAAAAAAAAAATCCTTTTTGACACACTGAATACGTTGTGTGCTTCTTGCAATTGACAATTTTCTGTTGTTCGCTTCCTCGGTGCCACGTTGCTAAGGGGGGAAGCACCTGCCCTGGCAAAGGGACAAAAATCAGGTGTGAGAGGGCTGCTGCCAACTCCGTGGGATCCCCAGGGATGGGATTTTGCCTGCCGAAATCTGAGAGATAACAAACAAAGATAAAACGCCAGAGAAGTCAAAAAGGTGATGGATTAAGCAGGGCACAGACAACGGGAAGGTGAACCCCGATCCGTTGAACTGAAATACACTCTCATCTGCATCTTCATCTTCATCCTGCACGTAGGCAGGGATGAAGCAGGTTTTCCTACCAAGTGGCAAGCAGCCCCCTGGGGCTGACTGGGAGTCTCATCCTGGTGCTTCAGGCAGTCGCTCGGTGCAGAGCATCCTTCC
>NW_009268094.1:0-721 GCF_000687185.1 Egretta garzetta
TATTTTGAAAGTTATTCTAGCACCAGGGTTTGGTAAGCCTAAGCAAATAATGTCAAAGATAAAAATTCTTTCTCTGCTTCCAAATGCAATTAAGAGGTCAGAAACACTCCTTGTGTGTCGCTGAGGCTCGTTTGCACTGTTATAGTCCACTCACGCTAAGAACAGCGTTTTATCAGCTGTGCTTTCAGCATGCCACCCACACTAGGACAACAGCAGTTTCTCCGCTACCACAGCGGTGTGTATAGCTGATCTATGTCTTCCCACACTGCCTAGCCACGTTTGCATGAATATATTCTGGGAAAATGAAGATAGTGGAAAGGATTTATTAGCACAGTTTCCAAAAAGCAACTTCATCACTTCCCATGTCTTCATTAACTTCTGTAAGAATTTGGTGTTCAGTTGGTTTCGTAATGTTTATGTTGTAAATCTTCCTTTTTCAAGATTCCACACAGGTATTTCTGAGCTTTTTCAGATTTTGAAACCCAAGCTGTAGCTCTCATTTTCTTTCACTTAATTCTGCTCTGCTAATTAACAGAAATAACATAGCCCCAGATTTCAAGTTCCAAGCAACAAATTTGCTTTCAAATAATTCATGCAAAAAAATTGAAAAGGGGAAAATGAAAGAAATCCACATTCTCTTTACCAGAGAAAATACCTGGATGCTGTCCTGAACACACTGAAGAAAAAACCAAAACAAACCTCCCCCACCCCCCAAAAAAAA
>NW_009268095.1:0-722 GCF_000687185.1 Egretta garzetta
TTTTTTTTTTTTCTGTCTAAACTAACTTCATTTTGATGAGAGGAGGTTGGGTATGTATTTGGAAGGAGCAGAACAAAAGGGGCCTATTCCCAGAAATCCGTCTTGGAGAAAAGCCCAGAGGGCATTTCTGGACTGTTTAGGTGCTGATAAGTTGCATCAGCTCTTGATACCCTACAGGATCATGTTCGCGTATCGTGGCTAGGAGCGCGAACTAGAGTATTTGCACTGTCAAGCTCTCCTGGGGCACCACCTCTGGCCTTTGTACGCAGGGTCTTGGAAGGGACACAGCAGGATCACGCCTACATCAGGGGAGTTCTTCTTTGGCCAGGTATTGCCTATTAATGCTCCTGCATGCTTAGATAGCCTTTCCTCATTGTTTCTGTATCTTGCTCTTCATATTAAATCTGATTCCTATAAACTTTCCTACACAAAGCAGGAATTGCTCCTGAAGAATGACAAATGGTACTGATCCAAAGCAGTAATGCCCAATCTATTGCTGATGGCACAAGGAGTAGAATTCCACAAGTTACTTCCCAGAAATAGTTTCTACTTATGAAATAAGATTTTGAAAACATTTGTTTTATCTAAATAGGGAGACATCTATAAATTGTTTGTTTACAAAAATGTCAATATAATTTTTAAAGTGCTATATATTTTTTTCCAAAGTCCATTCATGATCTTAAAGTAATTAAACTGTGTGTAATACCAGCACTGGAATAGTT
>NW_009268096.1:0-722 GCF_000687185.1 Egretta garzetta
GGGTTTTACGCTGATGAGCAGTATTTGGGATGACAGCTTGGTAGTCAGAAAAGCCTCTGTCTTTCACCTGCCACAAAGATGAACAGTTAGTGCTACACTCACTTGCTTCTGCTCATACGAGAACGAGCTTTACTCTAGGCTCTCCTTTACCAGCAACCTGGAAAGATCTTGGAAACATGCTACTCTTCCCCATGCTTCTCTTTCTCATACAAGTCTGTGAATAGCTCTTCTAATTGAGATTTGAGTTTGGGATTTGAAGTTTTCTGGCAACAGCTTTTTCCTACAGCGTATTTGACAATACCTTCCTTAATGACACTCTTTTTTCGTCTGATACCGTAACATATGCTACATAATATTGTTTCTAATTTGCCTAAACACGGAGTTTGTTCCACAGTTCTTTAAGATCTAGCAAAGAAGCTGAGGTATCAAAATGTTGTTATTTTTACACAATAAACTATTCTACCCTTCCTAATTCAGTATGAGTTATTGTAATAAGCAATTGCATTAAAAATCAAGCAAAATATGCTTTGGGAATCAATGTCTTGCATATCTTATAAATTTATACATGTTCTCACTAATTGGGAAAACATATCCAGTCATTAGCAGGATTTAGAAAGAAAAATAGGTCTTTTGCAGTTGGAAGACATTTCCAGGTTTTCATTATTCTGAGGCATATATTTCACAGATCCGTACAAGCTAGAAACAGAAGAGCTGGCTAAGTC
>NW_009268097.1:0-723 GCF_000687185.1 Egretta garzetta
AGGGAAGAGCATGTCCCTGCAAGCAGGCCACCCGATTAAAAAGAGCTGCAGGAAAAGAGCTTGCCTGACATCCCAGGGAGGATGGGATACAGCACAGCCCAGCGTGCCCCAAGCTGCTGGGGCAAAGCCCACGACCTGGCCAAGACGAGCATACTGTTCCTCTAGGCACCCTTCTCCTAGTCACTGCGTACGCCAGGACGTGTGCATGGGGCTGCTGGCTGGCACAAAACACTGGCCAGAGGCTTTTGGTAGGGCAGGCTGTGGGGTGGTGAAAGGGCCAGAGATGAGAAGAGTCAAAATGCCACCAGGCGCATCTCCCGAGGTCGCCAACAGCCTCAGCCTGGTCACGTGGGCTCTGCCAATGTCCGGAGATGTCCAACCCCCAGCCCCATCTACCACAGCTTCACGAGCGAGAGTTCTTCCTTCTCCCGGCTGTTCATGCTGGCCCTTCCTTGAGCGATAGTCAGCCCTTGTAGGACCGCTCCAGATGCATGCGCAGCTGCACAGCTGAAGCTGAATGCCCGGCACTCAAGAGAGGTCAGTGGTGTGAGCTTGGGACAGCTGATGGGGAAGGGCCAGTCCTGCCTTGCCAAGAGCAAGAGTTTTGTGGAGTTGCAGTGGGCCCTTAGGCGTGACAAGCCACCACATTGTCTCCATGCTTGGCAGGGCCTCGCTCCAGCTCCCACCCCGCAGGGAAAACCAAGTGCGGAAAGTCCCCCCGGT
>NW_009268098.1:0-724 GCF_000687185.1 Egretta garzetta
CCCAAATGCCCTACCTTGCCATATTCAGAACATACTGCAGTGCACTGAAGATACCACTTAAAAGAAAATTAGTTTAATAAAAGCAATATATAAAATTAATGAATGGCTATCAGAGCAACTGATGAAAAATATCACCTAACAAAAGAAAATCTTCATTGTCACTTCAGTGGTTTTATTCACTGGACTCACACACCAGCTAAAAGGCCCAGGAGAAATGATTTTATCTACCTCAGGGCATTTTTTAATTCACAGCTCTTGCCCTCCGCGGAACTCCGAATTCCCTGTATCAGGCTTCTCCTTAACTGACGGCTTAAGCACCAGCCAGACCCCTTCCCTGCTGAGCTGGCATCTCCCCCAAGTTAAAAAAAACCCAACCCAAACCAAAAAAGACTTCAGTGGAGAGGGAGCATCCCTCATGCACAAAAACCTCCCTGAGCAAACAGCCCAGGCTCCCCAGGCAGGGGCGAGCCAGGCTTTCGGGGATGGGTCTCCTGGGGGTTTCCACCCTTCTGGAGACCAAGTGCTACACCCCGGCTTCATTAGCACAGAAAATGCTTAAAAAATTAACGAAATCTCAGCGCTGACTTGCTTTATTCCTTATTGCTTCAGCTTTGTAACCCGAGTCATTTGTGATTGTGTTTCTTTTATGCTGTTAAAAATTCACAGAAATTCCATCCTGCAGGTGTGATGTGCACACACGGACATGGACATGAGCACGCACACA
>NW_009268099.1:0-723 GCF_000687185.1 Egretta garzetta
GCTTTCCTCCAGCCTAGGCAAGACAGACAGATTGACCCTGCACCTCCCCTCCCCTTCTGGGGAGTCCTCTCAAGCAGACAATCCACCACCCTCTGAAACACAAGCCCAAGCTCCAGGTCCTTGGGCATCTCTGTAAAAAGGCTCCAGTGCCTCTAAAACACCCAGGCGAGTCTCGCATTCGACAACTCAAACCCAGACCAGACCAGCACACCAATCCTCCCACGTGGTGCAAAAAGCACGGGGCAACCCCAGCTCCCCAGCGCTCTTCATCTTACACCTCGATGAGGAGCTATTCTTACGCTCCCATCTTCCACCTGCATGACGAATGGCAAGGGTTTGCTTTTCCTTTCAGGCAGGACCTGCCAGAACAGCACAGCAAGAACCTCCATACCCAGGGGCATGCATCCCCAGAGAACACTTCCCACTCATCAGCATGAGCCACCCGTCAAAAGTCACACAGGGGACACCCGGGCATTTTCACTCAGAACGTCCCTTCGGTGCCCAACACATCCCCTCCAAGAACAAACACATTCCGGCCCCTCCTCCATCCCTCCCTGCTCTCACTTGCTCACACTGTGTCGGGAAGCAGCAGGAAAGCCATGAGCGCAGACAGTGGCGCTTTGCTGGGCCAGTCGCAGGGTCACAGAATATCTCAAGGTGGAAGGCGTCCATGAGGACCATCAAGTCCAACGCCCAGTCCAGGCAACATTCGGTCCATCCAAC
>NW_009268100.1:0-723 GCF_000687185.1 Egretta garzetta
GTACGCCAAGTCCCCTGTATGTCATAGCACCTTACCAAGACCAATCTTATTGAGCAATTCTAATTGCCACCTATTCTACTTGAATCTAGTTGAGATTGCTACATTTAGGTGAAGGACAGTTTGGAAGAGACTCAGGCAGATTCCCCTGCCTTTTGCAGTTAATGAACAGAAAAACCCTTTTGTTCTGATGGATAAACAGATCTGGGTTTCCACATAATACCTACTTCCTACATGAAATACACGTTAAGTGACATTGAACTGCCTCCTACAACCCAGTTCCATAACTACTTAAGTTCTATAAAAGCACCTGGACACCCAGAGAATGCAGAGGTAAACACATACTCAAAGTGTTAGTTCTTCCTCCTCAGATGCCTTAGCTCCTTGTATGCAAAGTACTGTGGTATCAGTAAGGTCACAACAAACCTACTTAGATTTACTAGATCCTTGTATCTTTTTTGAAGGGCTCTTCCTTCTGGATATTAAATTCTTTAAAACTCTTCAAAAGACCTTTTTTCTGTGAGGATAAGGTGACCCTAAAGTTTAACTAGCTGAGATGTTAGTGTAACACATGGTTTTGTCCAAGAAGAATTAGACCAATTTGTTTACCTTTGATAGAGTCTACAATACTTTCAGCATGTTTTTAGTCCTATTTGTAGGCATATAGATTAGCAGATGTATGAAATATTTATTAACGCTCTACAAGGTGCTGGTTTTGTACACTTT
>NW_009268101.1:0-723 GCF_000687185.1 Egretta garzetta
GCACCACACAAAGGTAGTAATAGCATTTAACGATTGTAAAAGTCTTATCAATACTTAGGGAAAGTGTGGCTATAGAACTGTTTTCCATCTGTGCATGAATGGTGATCTTTAAAGAGAAAGATGGCGCTGTATAGAGTCTTTTGTCAGTGTATTACTTTTTTCACATTCTACATTAAGAAAATACTGTTTATTCAGAGTTTCTAATCTTGGTGTAGAAGTGAAAACACTACAGCTAACTTTTTTCTGTCCAGTCGTGGTTTTTTTAGTTATTTCCTTATCTGTGTTATTCTAGTTTTCCACTCAGTTTCTTTATTCTGGTTGTGAATTTGTAAACATTCGGCTTTCTGAAATAAGCTGTTAATGTAATGATCTGACTTGTACACTTACACTACAGTTCACGGAAAAAGTTGTGCATGGGCATTTCATTCAATGCATTTGTTTAATCACTGCAGATACCTTACACACTTTCTTCATGCTTTCCTACATCCTTATCCTCATAAGCCTCACAAAAGAATTTGATACCTTTTTTTTTTCCCCGCTTTATTGCACACTGTAGTTTCTCTACGTACCATCTGGAGTCAGCAGTTCTTGCTTAACAGTAATAAGTGCTTCTGTCCAGTGGCATTGGCATTGTTACTGTCCCCGACAGTCCTTGTGGAGAGCAAGGAACCTCTGAAGAACAAGTGTTCGAGCTGCAGAGTGGAGACTCCTGAACCCATCATG
>NW_009268102.1:0-724 GCF_000687185.1 Egretta garzetta
TCCAGCAGGCTGCAAATGCTGAGCTCTGCACACCGACACGGCGTTGAACTCATGAAGTTGCTCCCCGGTTGATTTGCAGGGAGATGCATTTGCTTCAAAAGCCAAACCCCAGCCCCAAAGAGCAGTTGAGAGGAAAGGGAGATTTTGCACCAGCGGATCAGTGTTCCAGTTCACCTGCCTGTGCTGGACGAGCTGCCTCCCCTCTCAGCAGCTTTTCCTCCCTCCCATCCTGGGCTTTGCTTGTGACGAGTTGGAAGATGGGCAGGATCAGGGAGTGGGTTGAGTCTCTGCTGCCAAACCAACCCTTGAGGAAGGCCTCGGGCAGAGGCGTTCCAGCAAGCCTAGCACTTTCCTGCAGCAGTTTGGTAGGTCCCCTGCCACAGGGGGAAGGTGCTCTCCAGCCCCTCTGTGGCTGAAAGCAGTCATTTGGAAGCCTCCCAGCACAGCTCCATGCAGACAAGGAGGCACATCCGTCCCCAAGAGGAGGCTGCGAGCCTCCCACTGGCTGGCTGCAGTCCTTGGGCTGCTCACGCAAGGACACAACTGACCAGGCTCTCTAACCACAGGACATGCTCAAGAGGGCACTGCTAGGCTGGCTCTGGAGCAGCCTTCCTCACTGCCTAGGAGCAGAGCCTTGAAAGGGCCCACAGCACCATGTCCCACACTCCCCTTCCTCTGCAGACGGTGACAGATCCCCTGTTGCCCCCACACTGATCACCCTAGG
>NW_009268103.1:0-724 GCF_000687185.1 Egretta garzetta
GGAGAAACAAGCTGCAAAGATATTTTGGGTTAAATCCAGAGAGATGGTTCCTGCGCACGTCTGGTGGGACCCTACGCGCCCTTCTCTCCCCGGCCTGGGGAGCAGTTTTATCTCCTGTCACCCATCCCAGAACTTCGGAGCTTGTCCCCCACAAAGCAGCCACAGCCCCGCAATTCCTTGCGACCACGCTGGGAGTTGGCGTCTCTGCCGCTGGTGGACCTGGCTCGCTCTTTGTAGGGTGGTTTCAAGGTCAGGTCGTCGTTCCCACTGTAGGCCTACGGACAGCAAACCCTTACTTGGCCATGGGTGATGCTCTCCAGTTACTGAAATGCACCGGGCAGGCCAGAACCAGTGGGTGAGCAGGGAATGCCGGGCAGCCAAGCAGGAGGGAAGCTCGGGGACCACCCGGCTTCGGGGAGCTCAGCGGGAGAGCAGGAGCTCCCAAGGCTTGGACCTACGCACAAACCGGGCAGCTCTGCAGGATTCTCTGCTGCTCCCTGCAACTGGGATGGAAAACCTCCAACGTAGCGCTCCGGAGAGGCCGCTCGGCGCCCTTCCCTCCACCTACAAGCTGGTTTTTTTTTCTTTGCTTGGCCTTAAACTGGGAAGTTAAACTGGGAAGTTACTTTCTTGGCAGCTTTTATTCGCCACTTGGCAATCAGCGGCCCAGTCCTTATTCAGGTGAGCGGTGCCCGTGCTCCCTGATGCCTGCTTAGCCCCGCTG
>NW_009268104.1:0-724 GCF_000687185.1 Egretta garzetta
TGATCATTTAAGGCTGAAGTTACAATTCAGTAGATACGACAATACCACCTTACACAGCAGTCCCACCGATAACAGAAGCCAAGTAAGAGAGTCATATACCCGAATGTCACACCTCTAAAAATTTCCTTGTAAAGAAGTCTGCAAATTATGTAGCTTTTTCTAAGTTTACTCCAGCTGACAAGAGATATGAAACCTAACTTAAGATGACCAACCTCCCTCCTCCTCCCTAAAAAACAAACAAAAACCCCACCAACTCCAACCTAGTTGTTTCATGAGATGCCTTCAGGGGTACCATGCCTAACTTGGTGCGTGCAAGTGAATAAACTCTTACAAAATACACTTCAGCACCACAGAACAAAGACAAATATTAGAAAACACAAAGAACAGTACCTAAAACCAAAGAGGAAACACTGCAGAATCAATTCAGCAAAGGAAAAGTCAAACCAGAAATAATTATAAGCCCAACGACTAACATATGATACTACGCACACACAAAAACCGGCAAGCCTTTCCATTTAAGAGCCAAGGAAATAAAAACTCTTCAGAAGGCTTTCTGGAAAGGAGAGGAATGACAGCATCACATTACATAGCAACCTGCCCTGCCATCAAATCAGAAAGAGTGGCAAAATGAACTCAAAGAGAAAAATCTGAAGACCTGCTATGAACCCCTACTGTAGACAGACACCTAATACAACATATCTGCCTATCACAAAAAAAAAAAAAA
>NW_009268105.1:0-725 GCF_000687185.1 Egretta garzetta
AATTACCAATTTAATCCCTGGGACGCGGTATAAGTTCACAGTATTTGCAGTTGCAGCTGATAATAAGACAGAAGGAGAAGGACTGCCCGTACACCTGTATACAGGTAAGTTGCAGTTTCTGGCAGCCCTCTTTCTGGCAGACTGTATTTGCTGTGCAGCACAGGGCTCTGCATACCTGACTTGCGGGTTGTAATTTAGTACTGATGCAGGCAAGAGGTGCTGTGCTTTGCCTGTTTCCAGTCAGAGATGTTTGTGTGGAAGGGATATAGCCTTCTTCTTAAAAACAAACTAAAACAAACCCCCTCTAAAACAGCGATTGTTGAAGGTGGTCACCAGGGCCTGCGACACAATAAAGGAACTCTTCCTGAGAGCCTGCCTCCCCGGCCTGGGATTTGTGTGGGCAGTTTTTCTGCCTTCACTTTTTGGAGGATGGGGGCCTTGGACCCTTATTTTAGAGGGCTCCCCCACACAGAGCATATGCCCAAGGAACTTTTGTGATTTGGGGGCCTGTGGCTGCCGTTGAGCTGCAGCAGGAGGGTGATCTTCAGGCAGCGCTAGCTCAGGAGTAAGCTCAGGGCATGAAGGGTGCCTGGGTTATCACCTCTGTTCCTCTCCCAATGACACTTGATGTTCCTTTACGTTTTGCTGTGCACAGACACACAACCATCTTCTTTTCCCACCTTTGCCTGTAACCTTGTATCTTTCCTGACCGCATCTCTGAATTC
>NW_009268106.1:0-724 GCF_000687185.1 Egretta garzetta
CCTAAGCACCACACTTGTTGTGTCTCCCAGCACACCCCTGCCATGCTTTCCATGGCTCCACGATGTGTTTGGGGTGTGACAGATGCCCAAGGAGGTGTGTGCCTTCACTTCTGGCCCCACACCATCTCTCTCTGCCCCTCAGGCCCCTTTCAGAAGTACTCAACAATCTTGCCATAGCACCACAGCTGCTCTATGGGAGGGTACATGACCTGTGGGCCGTGACACAGAAGTGAAGGCATTTAGCAAAGTCCCTCTCGGTTCCTTGCACACCAGAGGAAGGAAGGAAAGGAAGAAACCCTCCAGGATGCAGCCACTGCGTCTTCCTGCCCTTCTGCCCTGAACTGCAAGACCAGCAACATCAGGGAGGGAAGTACTCTTGCTCATGCATAGAGTTGGTGTGCAGTTGGTGATGTAGGAGAGGACAAGCTCTCTGTCCTTCCCTCCCACATCCTCTTGTCCACCACAGGTGATGTTTTGCCCCATGCACCCCACTCCTTCTTCACATACCATGAGGGTCACCTCTTGTGCTGTCCCATACGCTGTGGGAACCCCTACAGTGGCTTTCCCCTTAGCTGGAGCCCTGTCTTCCCTGAGAGAGAGCTGCTGTCATCAAAATCCCTGTGCCCTGCTGGGCAGGAAGGGCCCCAGGAAATGCACTCTCCATCAACATTCCTGAGGCCTGCTGCACTGACGGCAGAAGTGTGGTGGGGTGAGAGGATGGTCC
>NW_009268107.1:0-725 GCF_000687185.1 Egretta garzetta
TGTGTGTGTGTGTATGTATATATGTGTGTATACACAAACTCACACGTAAGCGTTTTTAGTAGCAAATTTTCAGCCCATTACAGGGTCAGAAGCAAAGGACTCTGAATTCCTGAAGGAAGCGTCTGGGAGCAGTGATAGTCCATGCTCCTGCTGAGCTCTAAACTCTGTACTGGCAGGGATCTGCTGCCTTGCAGAGAGACGAGCCTTACCTTCTACCGAGTTGTGAGACGGCAACCCTGATCTCCTGCTGACTTTCTAATGTAGATAAGAGCAGGACAGCCGGACACGCTGCACCCGAAAGCTTGCTAATTCATGATCTGCTAACTCATTTGAATTTTAGTTAGACCTTTAGTTAGAAAGGTCTAACACAGAAAGGAAACAATAATGTTATGATTTATTTTTTTTTTTGAAAGGTTCTTTTCTCAAGTAAGAGGTCCTCAAACTATGAAATTTATCTCAGGACAAACAAGTAGGATTTTTGTTTTGGCTGAGAACCTTCCCAAATAATTGTCTCTTGCCTCATTTTATAAGAGATCTGTGCTGAATCTCAGGAGGAAATGAATGCGGGGAAGGAAACCAAGGGGCTGTGACATGACCTACCAAATCCTGGCTGTCAGGGCACTAAATAGGATGAAAGTCTTAAGATGATTTTCCAACTGCAGCTGAAGAGTCACTTTTAAAGGCTGATGGTGGTTTGTTGTTTATTTGTTTGTTGGGGTTTTTTT
>NW_009268108.1:0-726 GCF_000687185.1 Egretta garzetta
ATGAGGACAAGTACAGTAAAATCAAAGCGATTTTCAAGCGAGATGGCTGACCTACTACTTCTGGGGACATTTCTACCACTTTTCAGGGACTAACGCAAAAGGCAGAAAAAGAAGGAAATTATTTGATATTGAGCAACAGCTTTTCTTTGCCCAGTGATACCCAAGAGCTATTGACTAGAAATGTACAGACGCAACAAGAGAACAATAGTAGTTAAAGGACAACTTTCCTTCAGGCTCTTCTGGTCTGCAGTAGGAAAAAAGTTTGCCTGTTGTGACAGTAGAAAAATAGAAAAATAATTTGTCTACTGGGTGGTAGCTTAGCAGTATCACGCTGCAAGGCGGAGACAGCAGAGCTTGCTGGAGTGCCACAGAAGCCCTGATGCAGGTGAATTCCTGGTGTCCTGCTGCATGCAAGCGTTGCGCTGGCACTTGGTGTCAAGGGAGATGTCCAGAGCCAAACTACAAGCTTGTATGCCAACTACAGGTGTGGCAAATGGCTTTGAAAATCTCACAGAAAAGGGTTTGGGTTTGGTTTGGGGGATTTGTTATGTTTTGTTTTTCCCTTGGAGCACAAGACGTCAGGCTTCATCCACTTTTAATTAAGTTTGGCTCTGCCAGCAGAGGGCCTGAGGAGGCAAACTTTGATTGCTTCAATGGCGATAACTACTCCCATTTTCCAACACAAAGGACAGAGTGACTAAACTGCACTTTGTGCTCTCTGGAGTC
>NW_009268109.1:0-724 GCF_000687185.1 Egretta garzetta
CAAGCATGTCCACCCTGACCCTTCAGACATTTTGAGCAGAAAAATACATGGGTGCACAGAACAATAAATCGATAATGACACCCACCATAAGCAGGGCACAGACATGCCCCAGCCCATGTGTTCAGTAGCGTGGTTGCACAGGCCCATTCAAGAGGCCACAGGCCTTGCAGCGTGTCTTCTCGCTTGGGAAGACACTGGCCCTTACTTCACAGCTGCTTGAGTTGCCAACCAAGAGAGGAATTGCTAAGAACATCAGCCCTCTCCTGGAAACGTCAGAATAGTGAAGAGGGATATGGGTTTGCTCAAGTTATTTTCATCATTCACTGCTGCAGCTTGGTCTCCTCAGTTTGGGTTTGTGCTCCTCCGATAAAACAATCTCACACATCACAGAAGCGGTTTGCAGGTTTCTGCTTCATCTCTCGGTGGGACAGAAATTGTGTGGTTAAAAAGCTTCCAGGAAGCAGATTAACCCAGATTAGGTGTCATGCTGGCAGGCTCTAGCAGAATGAAAAGGTTGAAAGGTAGCAAGCAGGAGAAGCAGACGTTTTCTAAGAAGTCTGAAAAACCATGGATCCAGCCCTCTCGTAATGCAGGTTAGGGCATAGGAAGGAGAGGAAGGGGATTGGAACGGTCAGCACGCATTTACCAAGGGTAAATGTGACCAACGTGATTGCCTTCTGGAATTATGGCATTATGGATTAGGGGAGCAGTGAGTGTCATTTAC
>NW_009268110.1:0-727 GCF_000687185.1 Egretta garzetta
AAACTGAATAGAAGTTGCAACATCTTAGCACATTTCACATAAGGAAATGGGCTGAAAAGTATAAATTTTAATGGGATTGGGGGTGGGGGGTAACGATTTAGCTGGTTGTTGGGAGGAGGTGCCTGTATCAATAGCGACTGAGGCATCTCACCAAGAGAAAAAGAAGAAGAAACCTCCTGGGAGATGCCACGGGGCTGTTGAAGCTTTCAGATTTCAGAGCATTCTCTATTTTATTTACAGCTCCTCTGCGACTAAATGCTATTTTCCAATTACTATACTGTGTGGTTGGTTTTTTTCAGTTGGGCTCCTTATCCTTTCTTCGAAGCAATGTGACCGCATAGTAAACTGTTTTTGAGGAGCGTTTGCTGTTTGAGGTTAGAAGCTGAAACCACAGAGTTCCTTATCTTGTCTTTCTGCGACTGTTTTTACATGAGCTAGCAGGGCAAAAGAGCAAAGCGCTCACAACCTAAATCTTCTTTTTCCCCTCTCCCCACCCATATTTTCAAGGCCACAGGAGGAGAAGTTCCCTGTAGGACCCAGCTGCTGCCTCTCTTCAGTTTTGTTGTCCGCGGACCAGGTACGAAGGTGTTTCCGAAGGGTGGGGGCAGCAAGGGGAGGCAGAGGGCTGCGCTGGAAGGTCGAAAGCGGCCACCAGCTTGGTGTGGTTCCCCCTGAAACCTGTCTTTGTGGCTTAGGAAAAAGCTCTGGAAAATGCAAAAAAAAAAAA
>NW_009268111.1:0-728 GCF_000687185.1 Egretta garzetta
AAAAAAAAACAAAAAGGAAGAGAAAGAAAACATTGGTGATTCGGAAGTGCCAGCCTGTTGATAGGCAGTAATGCTGTATTCCAGCACATCTCCTAATCCATCTCATTCACAAAATCATCAACTAATCCTTTCTACTGGTTGTGATGATCTACGAAGCTTCAAAGCAGTTTCTTTTTCAGATAGTGCATTAAACAGAATCGGTGCTACTGTAGATGCTTTACTGCTCAGCAGAAGCAGTCGTGTTTACGTGAGAAGCTGCAGTCAATGGGATGTAACTGTAACAGCCGTGGAACATCAGTGGTGTTTGCTGGCTCCCCTCGTGGAGCGGTGGTCTCGGAGCAGGCGTTCCCATGGCTGTGGCTGTGGTTAAGGCTCAGGGCTTCCCAAGCATAGCTCATGCTGTTAGCAGAATTAATTCTTCTTTTCCTAAGATCCTCTTTATCATCTTATCTGAGGATTTATGACATGGGACTATTGGCAGGTGCTGCCCCAGAGAGGGCACTGGGAGCCTGGATGTGGGTGGTCAGAGATGGGTTGCAACTCATCTCTGTCACTGCAGGATGCGTGATTGTCCTCTTCCCTGCTGCTGTCCAGCCAACCCACAGTCATCAGGCCGAGTCCTACCTCCTCTGTGTAACCAGATGTTTATTTGCTGTTCTGCTGAGAGTCTGGGAAACTCTGCAAGTGGTTTCTCATAGATGGATGTCAGTCCTAGAGGTATGTTACCC
>NW_009268112.1:0-728 GCF_000687185.1 Egretta garzetta
GGGGGGGGGCAGGGGTCCCTCAAGGTGCCCCGTTGACCCTCCCCCACCCTCCCAGTCACCTGCCAGAACGGGGGCACCTATGACGGCATCAAATGTCTCTGCACCATGGCCTTCTACGGCCCCTACTGCGAGTTCTCCACCGACTCTTTCGTGACCAACCTCCGTGAGTGCCACCTCCCCCCACCCATGACCTCCTCAGGAGGTCCCGGTCTCCTCAAGGAGCCACCATCCAAGCTCCTTTGCTCCTCTCCTGGTGTCCTCCAGCCTACCCGGGGACCATCGTGGCCGACCTGCAAATGGTGGTGACCGTCACCAACTTCAACTTCACCGAGGAGCTGAAGGACACGGCGTCCGCCGCCTATCGCCGCTTTGAGGAGCACTTCCGGAAGGAGGTGACAATGGGGGGGGTGGGGTTGGGGGGTGGACTTGTCTCTCTGTGGCCACCGTGTCCCCTGGTGGTGGCTCACCCGTCCCCTTGTTGGCTTTGTAGATCAAGAAGATCTACGGGCACATCCCCGGCTACGAGGGCGTGAAGATCATCAGCCTCAAGTAAGAGGTCCCCAAGGGGTGGGGTGGGGTGGGGTGTCCCCACCCCCTCCAACCCCACGGTGTCCTCTCCCCCAAGGGCCGGCAGCGTGGTGGTGGACCACGAGATCACCTTCAGCCTGAAGAAGAGCAACAACCTGAACAAGACGTTTGAGGAGACGACGAAGAGGCTGGTGGAGAAG
>NW_009268113.1:0-726 GCF_000687185.1 Egretta garzetta
GAAGGAAAAAAGGAAAAATGGTAAGAATGGATAAACAGAAGAATTAATATTCTGAGACCTCATTCTTTTGTTTTAGAAAAACTGCATTTTCACAAGTGCAAGGAATAACCCCCAGCGGGGACTTTGGAACCGGTCCTTAATTTGTGTTGTCAGAGCTGTTACAGATACCAGAAATGATGCTTTAACAAGTGTGACCTCCTTTCCTCTCCTTTTTAAATCCCATTTTCACTAACAGGTGCATATCAGTGGCCAGCAGTAATGCTGGTAGCACCCCAATTATTATTTTTTCCTCTTCAGGAGCCCACACCATCAACAGAGTCTGGAGCCAGCTCTTTGGTACTCAGCCACTTCCTTGGCTTTCTGGGCACAGGAGCCAGGAAGAAAGTGACTTTGCTGCTGGCAGCTCAGAGGAGCTCCTGGGTTTGGCTGCTTTGCAAGCAGGAGGGAGGGGTTGCTTCCAGCTGGTCCAGAGCAGCAGGTGATGTCTCTGTTGGCTTTGCAGAGACTGAGCCCAAGTGCGACAGACGAGTTGATGGAGATACACCAGCAGATGTACTGCTATGGGTAGTGAGAAACAGTCTGCCCAGAACCAGCAAGCTTCCAGCTGGAAATGGAGACAAAAATCTAGAATGAGGTAATCAAGCACACCCCACCGCATCCATTATTTTGAATTGTTTGTATTCACTCTCCCAATTATGCTTTGTCCTTGCTCAAAAAAAACCCTTT
>NW_009268114.1:0-728 GCF_000687185.1 Egretta garzetta
TGTTTTTTCCCAACTGATCCTGGGTTGGTTCTTGGTATGTCAATCCAGAAATAAATTTTTCATGTAGGAAGTATCTATTTATCTGCTACGTTTTCCTTCCTGTAACAGTGGCTGCTTTATACTCAGAGCATCCTTGTGATCAGAGCTTCCACATCTAAGCAATATTATCCTGAATGCTAACGTTTCTGCTATTCTTGGGGAACAGGAGATGTGAAAGAGCATCTCTTGTGCTGGCAAAAGCTGGTTTTATTTTGCTCCTGTCACAATTGTATCATTAAGAGGGCTGTTGGGGATAAACATGATGGGAAGGCAGGTGTTTCCACTTCACGAATAAGCTGAGCTTCTCTGCACTCCCATTCTCTAAGTAACTGGCACAGGATCCTACCGGGAAGCTTGTCAAGCACCAGGGTGTTGAATTGAGCTTCCTAATGTCTCTGCCAAAACATAGAGTCCGAATGCTTTTAAACTGTTCCCTGAAAATGGAAAGTGAAGGTACCTTACAAGACTGCTAGGTCTGTGAAGACCATATGTGCATTCCATGTCTGGCCTCTGTATCCTCTGATTTGGGATTATTTTGTATAGATACTCCTGCTCTCTGTTTACAGAGTATTTTAAAATGTTGTAATCATTTAATGACTCTGGATTTTAGACTCCGTTGTGCAAATGCCCTGTGAGTGACTGAATGATGGAAGAGGGAGAGGAATCATGTTTTAATTGACCAAACTCTT
>NW_009268115.1:0-729 GCF_000687185.1 Egretta garzetta
GATCCACACCAGGGTCCTGCACCGGGGTCCTGCCCCAGGAACTACACCAGGAGCCAGCCCTGGGAGCCTCCTCTGGGATCCCACACTGGGATCCACACCGGGATCCACACCAGGATCCACACCGGGATCCTGCACCGGGATCCGCACCAGGGTCCTGCACCCAGATCCTGCCTCAGGAACCACACCGGGAGCCAGCCCTGGGATCCTCCCCTGGGATCCCACACTGGGATCCTGCTCCAGGATCCTGCCCCAGGATCCACACCGGGACCCACACCGGGACTCACACTGGGATCCTGCCCTGGGATCCTGCCCTAGGACCCCTCCCTGGGATCCTGTCCTGGGTTCCTCCCCTGGGATCTTGCACTGGAAGCATGCACCGGGATCCCACACCAGGACCCACACTGGGATCCTGCACTGGAATCCTGGCCCAGAATCCTGTCCTGGCACTTCTCACCAGGACCCACACTGGGATCCTGCCCCGGGATCCCACACCAGGACCCACACTACGATCCTGCCACAGGAACTGCACCGGGACCCACACTGGGATCCCACACTGGGATGCACACTGGGATCCTACTCTGGGATCTTGTCCTGGAATCCTGTCCCAGGACCCCTCACCAGGATCCTGCCCCAGGATCCTCCCCTGAGATCCCACACTGGGATCCTGCCCTGGGATGCTGCCCCAGGACCCTTGTGGGACCTCCCCTGGGACCCCCCCAGCACCATCCT
>NW_009268116.1:0-728 GCF_000687185.1 Egretta garzetta
GTCGAGGGGCAGGGGCTGCCCAAAGTGGATTTTTTGCATTGGTTTGGTTGGTTGTTTTGAAGTCTCTTGAAAGCATCACTAAGCATCAGAGAGATCCTCCGTGAGGAAGAGAGGAAATGTGGGCTTTCACCCGAAAGTTATCCGAGACTTTTGATTGCAACATGTGATGTCTGCACCCCGCTGCCTGTCGTTTAGAGGATTAATGACTTAAGAGGTGAGTCTTGCTGTCTACAAGGAAAAGATTATGTGGGCGTTTCCTGACTGCATGAGCTGAGGCAGCTCTTGTGACAGTTTGTGTTATCTTACTGCAATAAAAATACCCAGTGCCTGTAGAAAACATTCAGTCCCAGCCATTTTGAGGGAATTGGCTTGGAAGTGCCAGATGCCACTGGGAGAGTTAATCTTCCATGTAAACATTTGCACAACCTCCTGGTATCCACTGAAAGCAGGCATTGCTTTTGGTTTTCTCTTCTTACTCCATGGCATTTGATCAGCTCGAGACGAGGGTCTGTTCTGGCAGTCTGTGTTTCTAGGTAAGGAGGGAAAACAGGGTGGACGAAACAGGGTTTGCCTGTGGTTGCCCCTCTGTTGAGGTCTGATGGTCTCATATTCCTGGGGTCACATATGCCACCATGGGAACTGGTTCCCCAGAGCCTCTGCTTGGTCTTGATTTGGGCTGGTCTTGAAAAGCATGCAGCAATATGCCTAGTGGAAGCAGTATTGCTATG
>NW_009268117.1:0-729 GCF_000687185.1 Egretta garzetta
GGGGGGCAACATCACAGGATCGTACACAGTATTCTCCCACGAGGTATGAGTTAGGAACTGTTGCTCTGAAAGGGCTTCAAGAAAAGTAAGTGTTAGATACATTAGTTTTACTAAAGATCTTTTAGACTATTAAAACTTTAATTTTTACTATTTTTATTAATTGTTCAAAACCCAGTCCTGCAAGCTGATACATGCAGATGGATTCCAGTTCTTTTATTAAACCCCACTGATTTCTGTGAAGCTTTTTTCAAACATGTAGGCATATGACTAACACAAACTTAGAGTTCTTTGCACCTCATTCTTTCCAAAACAAAAACAGATAGGCAAGTACCATTTGTCTCTATATTTGTCTTTTATGGGCTCTAATGTAGCAACATTACTATCCAGATTCATTGTATTGCCTTATGTTTGTTTACATACAGAAAATATATGTGCTATAATGAAATTCTTTAAGATAAGCATCCACATGCTTCTCTTCATATAACACTTCTCTACCTCACTCTCAATCCTCCTTAGTGCTTTTTTCTTTAAAGTTTTGCAATAACACTTTTTTTTTTTTAATAATTATTTGGCAGAATACCATTTTAGTGACTTCTACAATCTTTGCAAGATCTTTGGAAAGTATTATTAGTTCTGGAAAACAGGACTTCTTGCGACCTAGAGGAGTGAAGATCTCCTGTTTGTTTAAAAGTAAAACTTTTTTGAGGAAAAAAAATATTGCACTTTGTT
>NW_009268118.1:0-729 GCF_000687185.1 Egretta garzetta
AAAAAAAAAAAAAGCCAACAAGAAAGAAGCATTGTGGGCCAACACTCAGAGAAGCATGATCCACAAACCTTCCAAGTTCCCACTGTTTTGGGCTTGCTTCAGCTCCTGTGCTGGCTTACATCAAAGGAAAGCCTGGCACCCAGCCCCTCTGGCTTTTGCTCATCACCATCCTCAGGCCTTGGAGACCACATAATAGCTGAATAAACAGCCACAATGATAAAAACCGAGCATCCCAGAGGCACAGCTCCCCACTGGTCTCCCAGAGCTCTGCTCACCACTTGAGGAACCACTAAGATGTGTCATCTGCAGAGTGACAAATTACCAGGGAAGGGAAGAGAGTGAGTCATCCTCTTTGACTGACCTTTGTGTCAATCATCAGAGGGAGAAGACTGTTCCCGAGCGACCCAGAAATAGATAACGAGCCACACGGGGCTGCACAGATACCAGCCATGGGCCCAGCCCCGTTCAAAAGAGGGCAATGCCCCCACAGGCACCGTGTATGGGATAGGGTGCTTGGGGAGGGCAGGTGAGAGACAGTGAGGACAGCACGGGGGACTAAAACACCAAGGGGCAAAACCCATGCTCAAGACCGTGTGGGAAAAAAGATAAATTAAGAAACCAGAAGACCCTTGGTTTAGTCAGCGTGGCCGAGTCTGACGCGTGCAAGGTTTAAAAGCTCCCTATGTCGGCGCTAAGTCACCTGCAGCAGAGGGGAGGAGGGACAGGGCA
>NW_009268119.1:0-730 GCF_000687185.1 Egretta garzetta
GATGCCAAGGACTCTGGAGGTCTCTGCTGTGTTCCAGGACATTGCCTGGCACCCCCATGCCCTAGAAGTTGTCACCCATTGGAGTCCTCATGGTACATTTGTTCCTCATAAGAAATTTGAAGGGGGAAAAATCACTTCAAGGAGGAATAAGGGGAATTATTTCCAAGGGAATCAGGTTTATACCTGTTTAGCTACCAGCTTATGTCACTCTTGTGGATGGAGAGCTTGTGCACCATTAGGTGTTGCCTGGGACTTCCTAAAGGATGCTCTGCCCAGCAGTTTCAGCTTAGCTGCTCTGTTCTGCCCCACAAAGCCTTCTGCTGAAAATGTGCAGCAATACTCCAGAGGAGCGTGAGCTGTGGTTTCACAAGCCGCTACACCAGACGCGGGGGCCAGCAGAGAGGACTGGCCCAGTCAGGACCATGGTGCTACTTGGGTTCGCATCTGGAAGTGCATAGACGCATTGGCCCCCGGTTTTTTGGTCCCCCTTTAGCTGCCTACCATCTTCCAGGATGGAATTTCCCCTAATTTCATCTATTGTTGGCAAATGCACGATGTAGCTCGCTCTATGCCGGGAGGAGCAGCTCTTCTCTTGTGTGCCCAGGCCTCAAGATGGTGCTGTGGGGCTGAGCCTGGAGCATGCGAGTGTGCTCTGGTGCAGCCAGACCAGAGAGAGACCTTTTCATAGAATCATTTAGTTGGAAAAGACCTCTGAGATCATCGAGCCCAA
>NW_009268120.1:0-731 GCF_000687185.1 Egretta garzetta
TATTTTAATTAATAGCATTTATAGTACTTCTTTTGCTCATAAGACATCTTATATTGTAATGTCACTGGGGTTAGCGTCCTCAGACAGCCCGTTTGAAAGCTGAAACCAGTAGTTTCTGATCCCCGAGCCCACCACCGCTTTTAATAAGATCTACTGAAGCTGTTAGGAATTAAAGGTCATTACAGCTTTGTGTATATTTGGGCTATTTGGCAAAATTAGCTTGCCATGGTGGCCTGATGGGTACTGATGAGCACATCTGGTTCCATTTCTTTGGAGCTACCACAGCAAGATGTAATTTCAAACATGAGGTTTCAGTATCCACCACCTGGGGAAATCTCCACAGGGATTTAACTCTTCTCTGCCCCCTTTATTTAAGAACATTCACTCCAGTCCTTCCTTTGTCTTCAGTGCATCATACCATTTCATTCCCATCATTTCAGTTTTCTGTCAGGGGCCGATTCACAATATTAGGTACAAAATTGTTTGAGACAAGGACAGACAGCAACCACGTGTGCATGCAATGCCTGGAACAGGTGCTGAGCACCCTCTGATGAACGCATCTCTCCATACAGTGACAGTCCTGTAGGTGAAGTTTTGCTTGAGGACAGAGGATTCACAGCAGTGAGCAAAACTGACTTTTTCTTCTGAATGGGAGAAATCTTTTATACGGTGCAATGTGTTGCAAGAAAGAGATCAGAATTAGACCAGCAGGAAAATTTATCTTAAAAAAA
>NW_009268121.1:0-732 GCF_000687185.1 Egretta garzetta
CGCCTGCCATCGCACGAGGGTGCTCCTCGCACACTCGTGCACTGCACCGGGCTGTTCCTTGCACACTCACACCTTGCACAATTGCACAAGGGTGCTCGGTGCACGGGTGTGCATGGCACGAGGCTGCTCCTTGCACACCCGTGCATTGCACAAGCACGTTCCTTGCACACCCATGCATTGCACGAGGCTGCTCCTTGCACACTCACGCCTTGCGCGATTGCACGGGGCTGCTCCTTGCACACCCGTGCGTTGCACAGGGACGCTCCTCGCACACCCACCCTTTGCACGAGGATCTCAGCCACTCGTGCATCGCACGAGGATCTATCTCAGCTGCTCGTGCATTGCACAAGCGCACTCCTTGCACCCCTGGCCATTGCACCAGGCTGCTCCTTGCACACTCATGCGCTGCACGATCGCATGGGGCTGCTCCTTGCACACACACCCCCCTTTGCACGAGGATCTCAGCCACTGGTGCGTTGCACGTCTTCCTTGCACACCCACGCGTTGCACGAGGAGCTCTCTCAGCTGCTCGTGCATTGCACGGGTGTGCACTGCACGAGGCTGCTCCTTGCACGCCTGCCCTTTGCACGAGGCTCTCACTTGCCTGCCCATGCATTTCACAAGGCTGCTCCTTGCACACTCACGCCTTGCACAAGCACATTCCTTGCACCCTCGTCCACTGCACGGGGGCTGCTCCTTGCACACGTGTGCATTGCACAATTGCACAAAGCT
>NW_009268122.1:0-733 GCF_000687185.1 Egretta garzetta
AAAAAAAAAAAAAAGTGTGAAAAGACACACTGCTTACTCCGACTGACAAATCCAGATGGCAAAATAGAGACAATAAAGCATTTGCCATTTTTGAAGAGAAGAAGAATGTCAGGGATGAGATAACTCCTGTCCCTGGCGTTGGTCTGATGCACTTATAGTTCTGGTACAAACCCTTCCCTTTGCTCAGAATTGCTATATTACAATTTCAAACAAGATTCAAGACTCTGAATATTAAAACTCCCTTGAAAGCAGGTTCAAAGATCTATTACAAAACAAAGTGAGATAGATTAAAAATGAAATTAAACATGGGCTTTTCTTACTTACTGGAGCTCCAAGCACAGCTTAACATACTGATGTTACATGCATTTGCAAAAACCAGAAGGTATTTCTAGAACTGTTTCTTTTTTAAGTGCATCTTTAAACCCAAGCTAGTTCAAAGGTCAGGTGCTTTTCAAGACTTCAAATTTGAGATCTTTATTTCCTTCCTAGCTTACCCCCACCTTTAAATGAATCACATTTGCGAAGTGAAACATGATGTTCCCAGATTAGATCATCACCACATACAAAAGCACACCACTTTAAAGCCAAGATCAGCATCACTATATGCTCTGCACTGGAACATTCAGAGTTACAGGTGAGATCTACTTCTGGCTGCAGATTTCTGTGGTTCTATGGGATCTCATACCAAGGCATCCTTCACTAAGCAATGCAGCTACTCTAGAAAATACGCTGG
>NW_009268123.1:0-730 GCF_000687185.1 Egretta garzetta
TCACAATATTTGACCGCCAAAATGGCGGGATAGGTTCCTTTACCGATTGGACAAGAACACCCTGAGGAAAAGCCGCGCATCACTACTGCTTGACATTGGTGGCTTCATCATTTGTAGGTATCTGAGGGCTCGCCTGCGCTCTCCTTGGCACATAAGGGACTGAATGATTCTCATGTGTTGCCACAACACAGTTTTGACTGTAGTTGGATGAAGCAGTCGGGCCAGCGAATTCTGTAGAAGCGAGAGATCGGGTGTATTAAGATCTATACATACGCTCATGCAACGTCGTTATTGCAAAGTTTCTTAAGAAAGGGGGAATGTGCCTGAAATAAACTTGGGGGATTAATGAATGGAACACTTGCTACAGGACATGTAAATAAAAATTCCTAAGTATTTGCAGAAAAGAAATTCAGGTAGCCAGACAGAACAAAGTGAGTGTTTTAAGAGGAGTAGTTCACACTCTTCTAGGGTAACCAAATCTCTTGTCTACAAGCATCACTTTTTATAAATACACGACTAACTGATAAGTCATTCCCCCAGACCAATTATCTTAAGAACACGACAGGCAAAGAACAACCTGCAGCACCAGAAAGAATGTGAATTAGGTTGAAAAGTCACTTTTGCAGTCTTCTGCCTCCAATCTCACTGCTACGAGTGTTAGTATTCAAGTACCCAAACCCTTGTTGTTGAGAAAGCTCTCGACTGGTCTGCTGGCAACAGCCTAAACAGA
>NW_009268124.1:0-730 GCF_000687185.1 Egretta garzetta
AAAAAAAAAAATGTTTATAGCCCCAGGATCCAATGTGCATGAAACTGTTGAACTTGATAGACTGCAATGTGGGAAAACTGCAAGGTTTTAATTAGCACTCCTGTGATTGAAGATCCTGGATATAGTTTTATTATGCAGGAGCATCTGATTTTTTAAAGTGCGGGTTTTTTTCATGTATATTAGTGAAATGACTGGCTTTCCCTTTTTGCTGTTTATAAAAACATTTCTTTGAAGTATTGCACCAAAATGTGACATGCATGTAGCTGACTCTCATAAGGCTTGTGATGTTTATGGAATGGTTTTGCAATTTATAAATTGCTTTATCCCTGCCCTTGCTTGTAGTTAAGAAGATGAAATGATAAGATGGCACAGAACTGCACATCCAGTAATCTGAGCCATTTCAGCACAGCAGTAGAAGAATTTAGTGAGGGTAAAATACCCAGTTCTGTCAGAGTGGAATGTCACGTGCCTGCTATCTACTGCTCATTACCAATCTATCACTGCAGTGGTACTGTCTTTCCTGCTGCTTACACTGCAGTAGCATCTGGAGGCATCATTGGAAGTGGATGCTCCATAGTGAATTTGGAAATCACTGGACCCATTCACAGAAAAGAAATCCACTGAAGGCTACTAAATACAAACGCACCTTCTCCATCTCTGAAAGTTCATGACTCCCATTTCCCCACGCTCACATTCTCCCCTCTGCATCTGCTGTAGCATATGAGCAGAG
>NW_009268125.1:0-733 GCF_000687185.1 Egretta garzetta
AAAAAAAGATTAAAAGAAAAAAATATGCAAGAGACCTCTCTCTCTTAAAAGCTCCCCCTTTCATGCTCGGTTTATAGGACACTACCCAGTCTGTAGTATTTTACATATCCCTGAATTTTTTAGCCCATTTAAAACACTTTGTTGCTTAAAAAGCACAGGGTCAAAAGGCCCGGAATGAAGTTTCTAGAGCTAGAGCCAGGCTTCAGCCTACAGGAACATCAATGCTCCTTACGATCGCCTTGCTGTTCCCTCCGATTTCTCCATTTTTGTCCTTGATTTCCATCTTTTCTCCTTGCTTCAGCTTCAGATAACCCTTAGCTTCTTAATTTCACCAGCCTTTGGTTTAGATTCTGACTGTGCTGAACAAGAAATGGAAATATCTCCTTCCATCCTCCCTCCCATGGCTCACGCCCAGGCCAGCCTTCTACTGCACCGAATGCTCCAACTCCGACCGCTACCAGCTACGTCTTGGGTCTGTACGCGACAAATTTGCTGCTGCTGAAATTCCTTCTGCAGACTTTTGGACCAGTTGTTTGTATGCATCAACGTTTTCAATAGATAAGATGTTAAAATCTGGTCCCTTTCAAGGTTCCCCACAATCATTATTTCTTTCATAGGTTCTTTCCTGTAAAAATTCTGTTCCCCGCTATCTCCTCCATCTCCAGTAATCTTCTACTTCCAGTTCTGCACTTTCTTTCAGTGCAATTCCCTCTTCTTACAAGGAGGACATGGA
>NW_009268126.1:0-733 GCF_000687185.1 Egretta garzetta
AAAAAAAAAAAAAGGAAAAACAACAAAACAAAACAAAACAAACCCATAGAGGTTGACATCAATAGAGATTAAAAGAATAAAGTAATCTGGTTAAAATGTTTCATTTGCTCCTGTGACAATTTACTATATGTCCTGTCTTCCTTGGAACCAAAATCACATAGCTAATATCCTGATTTTAATACACTAATGAGAGAGTGTGAAAATCCAGAGAAAATATAGCCTGAAAAAAAGCAGCAATGGTAAAGATAATTTCATGTTTTATAAATATCTGCTTATTTACGTATGACATGTTAGTAGAGAAAATGGAATTAGGAAGGATAGTCCTGAAAAAAAATCTTAAAGTTGAACTTAAAGGCCTTGGGAAAGTTTATTTGGATAACATTTATTAACAGAAAGGGGAGAGCTTAAATGTCTTTCGTTTGCATGAGGTCAGAGTGAAAAATACTGCAAGAAATGTTCACAGTTCCTCTTCAAGGTTATTTTTTAAATCTCATGTTGAAGTTCATTTGGGCTGCCTGAAGTCAACAGCAAATTACTTTTCAAGAATATTCCTCATTTTTTATATGCCAGTTAATTGATGAAGCAAGTTTCACAATCACTAACTCTTCAGGACAAATAGTTTTTCTAAAATTTAGGAAATCAGACTTCCAGCTCTTCAAGGAGTTAGTCAGTAGGACTGTATTGGGTTTCTGTGGCACGCTCTTGGTAGTGGGGGGGCTACAGGGGTGGCTTC
>NW_009268127.1:0-733 GCF_000687185.1 Egretta garzetta
AATGAAAACAAAGCTTCTGGTGAAGCTCATTTGAAGGTGGCATAGTTGCAGACATGACTGTGTGTATGTAGAATTAAGATGGTAGAGAAGAGAGAACCCAATCATGGGTTGAGATTTTACAGCTGGTAGGTAAAAATTTCTCCCATGTTTTTAACACTAGTATAAATTGCATGGAAATCAAAGATACAGAAGCCATGGAACTTAAAGATGTCAATAATTTTTGAGATAAAAGCTTTTCTTAAGATTACTTTTTGTTGTCAGTAAATCAAAACAGCATAATGTATCACATTTACTGTAATTCTGAAGAAAGCCATGCTCTAGTGACAGTTATAGCTATGGCAATCTTTCCCTTTTTCTCCTTTTCACAGTATTCTCACCAACCAAGAATTTTAGATTCTGAGGCTATTCAAAAAGTTGCATCGAACACAGATGTTTCTGCAATGTGGGAGAATGACTTGCGCCCTATCCTGATAGAAAGATACTCGGGATCGCCAGGCAATTATGTCGTACGACAGGTAAGACAACATTTCCTGAAAATCTCTAAGAACACGCGTTATCTCAATTCTGGTAGCGCCTTTAGCGACCACTAAGGGGACAGACACATTCCTTTCCTTTGGTAGGATGAACTCTATCGTCATTCGAGTCTAGACTGCATAGAGCCTACATGACACACCTTGCACTTAACTGACATTATTTCCCAGGTTTGCATAGCACAATGAAAAAAAAAAAAAAA
>NW_009268128.1:0-733 GCF_000687185.1 Egretta garzetta
TTAAGAACTACAATACATTATAATAGTCTTGAATTGCAAATATTCAAGCAGCAAAAAGCATCATTCTAATAACTTGAAAAATGTCCTTTTTCATGCATTTAAATAAAAGATTAAACTTTTAAATCTATACACACATTTGATTGTCAAGATGGTAGATAAGGCTGCAGGTTTGGCTTACTAAGCACATATATGACTGGGTATTAATAAACCTGAGTCCCATACCTTGACTAAAATAGTCAACCAGTTCCCTTACTTCTGCATCCCACCTGGAAACACAGGAGTAGAAACATCTGTTGGGCAAAATTATTAGAATAACCTTATCAGTGATAAAAAATGATGAGTGAGACAAAGTTCAATAGTCATTCAGATGTAATTATTTCTTAGGACCTTTTCTGCCAGTTATTTTCTTTATAATTAAATGCAAAAATTGTAGGTAGCAAAGATAATTTATTATTTTTATATATGCATAAGTTTTTGCACTCTTTGCTAAGAAATTGTGAATGGCTACAAGAAAAGCCTGCACAAAATGCTGTCTGACCAGTAATCTCTGCACAATTACATACAGACTCGCAGTGTAAAAACGTCCATGACAGAGGCTGGATTCCTTTGCTTCAGATCACCAGGACCCCTGCTAGTCAGTGGCAGTCAAATGAATTTTGAAATTTTGTAATTTACGCACCTCACATGGATACATGATAACAGCTTTCAAGGATTATCAGCAGCTGACACATCA
>NW_009268129.1:0-733 GCF_000687185.1 Egretta garzetta
TCTCCAATCTCCTGACAGGCTGTGTCACCCCTTGTCACGCCCTTCTACTCCTCTCGCTTCCTCTCGTCATGTCACCTACCCCGCTTCCCAGCCCTCTGCAGTGCTTATTTAAACGTGTTGCCTCCCAGGAAGCCATTTCCCAGGGCAAAGTTGGCCGGTGGTTGAATTCTTGGGTATTTCCTCTTGACTTCAGGATACAGCACCATGAAAGGAGGACAAAACTGATTATCTGCCTGGATTTTTAATGGACACAGGACAGAGGGACAAACGGTGTGGATTAAATACATAAATGCATTCAAGCACATTCCCTCTGCACTTTGAGATTCTGCTCGTTTTGCTGTCAGTGAAAGGACAAGTACTCTCTGTCTCTGAGTTTATGTAAATCTAAGAAAAGTTAATGCAAATACACAACCTGCTGCTCGTTTGTTGTTCAGCAAACAGTCTGGAAGAGTCTCGGAAACACTTAGGAGTTAGCTCACAAAATAAAATTCTTGGAATACCCAGTATTGTGTTTTGCTTTTGCTCAAAAAACGGTTCAGAGTTGGTTCAGCCTTCAGCGTAAACAACAAAGTCCCCATTGCCCCCAGCAGAGTACAGTGACAATGCTTAGCGAGGTATTACAACAAAACGCATAAATATTTGCTTCTAGGCGCAGGCACCCCACACACGCTAGAAGCAGAGACAACACATACCACGCGTGGAAGCCCAGGCAGATACGCAAGCCCATACTCGC
>NW_009268130.1:0-734 GCF_000687185.1 Egretta garzetta
CTGGTTTTACCTTGCACCGCTTTGTTCTTTAATAAGACCATTTCCTTCACGAGAAGCTCCAAGGTCCTGCTCCAGGTCCATGTGCCCCATGGACCAAACCAGCCCCAAACCTGCTCGTAAACCCTTTGGGGGGCTGAGAAAACCAACCCAGCTCTCCTCTAGCAGCCAGAACCTCGTCTCCAGCTGCCACCTCTGCCAGGCTGTGCGGTTAGGGACCGACCACGCAGCAGCTCAGCGGGCAAGCCCGAAGGAACAGCATCCAGCCAAGGGATGCTGCGGGGCAGACGCAGAAGTGCCGATGCCAGACTCCGTGTAGTTGCAAGAGGATGCACGTCACCAACCCAGGGCTTCTGCTCACACAAAAATGTCACGACCTCCTCCCAGTCAACCTTCCAACACCAGCCAGGCTTCCTAGGGCAGGCCAGATGCAAGTCAGACACACGTCCTGCCTTGTCCTTCTGCAATGGTCTATGGCAGAGGGAAGCGAAGCATTGCACCGCGCTGGAGTGCGGAGGGATCCAGCACCAACCAAACCTGAGCCCACCAGCCCCCGGAGCTCAGCAGAGCCAGGAGGAAGAGGAGGCGAGGAGGAGCACACGCTGCCATCCCTTTTCCCTTCACGCACAAAAAGCACAGCTTCGGTTGGAGTAGCAACTGTAAACCAAGCAATATGGTCCTTTTTGAAGAAAACAAAATACTTGATTAAAAAAAAAAAAAAAATTTAAAAAAAAAAA
>NW_009268131.1:0-735 GCF_000687185.1 Egretta garzetta
TCAACTCCCGGACGAGCCCTCCTTTTGGGCACCTGCCTTCCTTGGCTGGCACATGGGACCGTGGCATAACCAGGGCACAGTGAGAACTGTGGTGCCTGACACAGGGGGGTTGGTGCCATGTCCCAGCTGGATGCATCCCCATGGTCAGGATGGACCCCCAAGACCTGGCAGCACATGTTTTTGGGGTCTGCGCCCCTGGAGGCCCTGGGAGCAGGGTGAGCTGTGGGCAGTGGGACAATGTCGGAGGCTGAGGTTACTTGCCCAGGCACCCACCCCTGCCCATACAGGGTGGATGTAACTCAGCAGGAGAGCGCTTGCTTTGCACTGTAAGAAGCCCTGCGTTCAACCCCCAGCATCTCCATGTCCTTTTTCCTCTGAAACCCCTTGTCTCCCTGGGCATTGCTGGCAGATGCTTTCCTTTGGTGCCTGCACTGTGGCAAGGCTCTCTGCTGCACCTGGGTGTTTTCCCAGTGATTGGTAAATACACCTGGATGTTTCCTTTTCCCAGCCCTGACATGTGTGGGTACTGGGGCTGCCGAGGGGTACGGGCACTGTACAAATGGCCCCACACCAGGCTGGGGGGAATTTTCTCCCTGGAGGTAGACCCCAGGGCAAAGGTAGGGTGTGCCGTACTGGAGGAAATATGCCAGAGGCTGTGATGGCCGAGGGGTGAAGGCGTTGGACTCGAAATCCAATAGGGTTTCCCTGCGCAGGTTCGAATCCTGCTCACAGCGA
>NW_009268132.1:0-735 GCF_000687185.1 Egretta garzetta
TTCCATATCATGATTACAGCAAAGAATCTCAGAAAAAAACCCAAACCAAAGAAATGAGTTGAAACCTTCTAATAGTCACTTTTAATTCCAAGGCAAGTCCATGCACCATTCTACTCTTTGCCTTCCTTGCTTCTTTCTGGAAATTGTGTCTTGCCCTAGGTCCTTCCATATACTTGCAAATTGCCTCTAAATTCCTAAATTCACTGTTTTCAAGACTGAAAGTTTTTCCTTATTCTTTTGTCATTAAATAGTCCTCTTAATCCCTAAATGCTTCCTGCTCTTTTTTACATTTCATAATATTTTCATATCCTCGTAAAAACCTCTATTCCATGGGTGGGAGGGTTGCAGAATTCTCACTGTGATGTTGCTATTGCTATCTCCTTTCAATCCCTATCAAGGCAGGTGAATCTCTGTTTTCCCTTGAACAGCTGCCGTGCTCTGAGGTCCTTCCTCTCTTTTGATTCTTACCCCTGATGTGGTTCTTTGACTTCTTTATTTTCATATTAACATATATAAGAACTAGAGGTAAAAAATGATCCTTTCTGCTTACTGAGCCAGTGAAGGATTAGTCCATACTTGTGTTTGGTGTAAGCTAGTTTTGTACAAGTTAGCCATTATGTTGAAATAGTGTTTCATTGTGAAAAAGAATTCCTTCTTACACAAATAAAATTTCTTATTCTGATTTCCATCTCACTTGTCCTACAGTACGGACCCCTGAGGGACACGACTCATCAC
>NW_009268133.1:0-735 GCF_000687185.1 Egretta garzetta
TGTTTGTTTGTTTGTTTGTTTTATTGTTATCTTTTCACATCCAAAAATGAAACAAAACCTGAAAAGAAGTCTGGCATATCATATGTGTATATGAGGAATGAATTTACTAGGCAGTCCAAAGTCTTAGTTAGCTTCCTAGAGGGCAGCAGAGCTCTTTGGATAACACGGCCTCAATAAGCAAAGCATAACCATAACAGAGAGACAAACAGGAAGAATTACGAACATGGGCAGGAACAACAGTAAGTCCATCCTATGCAGCTGGGCTGGGAAAAAAGACCTGTTGAGAAGAAGAGAGGGTGGAGAGCAATGTGGTGATAGCTTGAAAGGACAGCCCTGGGGCTGATCCAGCCTTGCCAGTGCTGGGAACTTTCATGCATGGCACCTAGGAAGCTTGTACACGTTGCCATGAGGCGGACAAATGTAGGTCAAAACATCTGGGAGGCTATGGACAAGAGTAGCCAACCATGCAGAAGTCTGAAGCCATCTTCTTTTCTTGTAGGGCTTGGTGTGTAACTTACTAAAATCAAAACAGATGAGATCAAGAAGATGCAGAAAGTCATCTGAAATAAAGTAGTCTTAACAAAATAGAGAAAAAATAAAATTAGATTCTATTAAAAATATGGATCATCTACAATGTTTTCTTAAGAAATGTAAGAGGTCCTTTTTCCTTTTTTTGAAAAAGTCTGAATAGGCAGGTTAAACAAAGTTTTGCTTGGTTTTGGTTTTTTTTTTTTT
>NW_009268134.1:0-734 GCF_000687185.1 Egretta garzetta
GCCTCAGCAGCCCTGAGCAGAGGGGAAGGATCAGCTCCCTCCAGCTGCTGGCAAAACTCGTCCTGATGCAGCTCAGGATGTTGTTGGCTGCTTTCAGCACGGGGGTGCAATGCTGGCTCAGGGTGGCTGCCTTCAGCCTCAGCTCCCCATTACCTTTCAGAGGCAGGCCCATTAGTAGTTACAGTCTTGCAGGCTTCTTTATCTCATGGAGCATAGCTTTTAGAAAAGATAATTCCTGTCTGTACTTAATATTCACAGGTACGTGGCAGAGAGTCCCTGACCCAGCGCTGTGATTGGAAGCATTTATGCCCACCTTTCCCCTTCCGTGGCGATGTGCAGACCATGTCAGGTTGTCTCCCTTGGTGCCTGCTGTTCTACCCAGTTCCCAAATGTATTTCACGCAGCGACTGTAGCGGGAGAAGTCTGAAGCCAGTTCTCTTCCTGCTCATACCAGCATAGTCCTTTCATTTCCCGCCCCCACAGCAGTTTCTAGTCACTATAAAGCTGCTGGAAATGAGTGAAGGACGAGACCAGGCTCCAGAACGCTTTCTGATCTCTTTTAGCCAAGGCGTGAGGTGTAGATGCATAAAATACAAGGCCAGGAAGGGCTATTTCATGATCCAGTCTGGCCGTTCTCTCTTAGTCCTCTGTCTTGCCCCAGAAGTTAGGCCCTTCCAGGAAGGATTAAAACCGTAAATCATTTTAAGGTGTATTCTGGATTTCAGAGTGAAATC
>NW_009268135.1:0-735 GCF_000687185.1 Egretta garzetta
AAAAAAAAAACAAACCCAGAGAACAGCAACACAACCTTGTCTTTCTCTGTTAGAAACCCCCAAACCAAAACAAAAGAAAGACACTGGAGGTTTTAAAAGCCATAAAACATAAGAAAGCAAACATTTGTTCCTGGGACTGATTACAGCATTCACAAACCTGCTTGTCTGGTGATAGCTAACATTCAAAGAGTGGTCCTGGGTGGCCTGGGACACTCAAGTCAGTTAGACTGAGAAACAATAAACAGTTTTCTCAGGCAGCAGGCTGCCAGAATTCACAAAAAAGCACAGATATTCTGACCAGTGGGCTCATTAAAAGTCCTGCGTCCAGCCTAGCTTGGCTGCTGTTGCTGTCACAAAGGAAGGGATTCAGAAAGAAGAGGGTGCTGTGACCCACGTACCTGTGTCAGTGGCCTCAGCGATCCTTTCAGCCCAAGGATTAGCTGAAGCAGCTGACAGCACAGACAGTCCAGGGCTCTGCCCCTTCCCTACCTTGGAGCACTCCTCCTGCAGCTCCTCACCATCCTCACCTGCCTCCATCCTCTGCAGAAACAGATGCATCTGGGGTGGACCCTAGCCCCTCGCCATGGGAGCAGCAAAATTCAACCTCCTTCATGCTGCTGAGAACCTTTGGGGTTTCATTCTCTATTACTTATATTTTCCCAGAGGTCTTTCAAAGTATTTGGAAGAACTTCAAGTACTACATCAATTAAAAATAAAAGGCAAAACAAAACAAAA
>NW_009268136.1:0-735 GCF_000687185.1 Egretta garzetta
TTTTTTTTTTTTTATCCACAGAAATTCAACAAATACACAAAACCTAACACGGGCTTCGCTTTTACTACTTAGGATAGGAATTACTCTCAAACATTAACTGCATTTCTTGTAATTAGAAAAGAGAGCGGGCCCAGTCATATGTTTTGTCTGTCTTTCGCTAACTTGACCCAACAGATGCTAACTTAGCCTTCCTGCTGGATGGATAGTTTAATTTCTTGCCATTGCACTTTTTTACATAAAAGGTAGAAGAAAGTATATTGCATCAGAGAAACCACTTCTGGTTTTGGTTAAAAACAACAACAAAAAAAGTGTTTTCATACCTATGCTGAATAAGTCTGTTTTATCATGAATGTGTGTGGGATTTATTATGCAGCTGTTAAGGAATTACCTTTGTAATCCCTTCTGCATTAAAGAGAATTTGCTACCTTCTGTATTTCTAATACTGAAACTTTGGACCAAAAGAATTCAGCTGCTTTCTCTTCAGGGATCTGAATTCCATCCCATACAATGAAATAGGGCTGTGGTTGAATATTTTCACCTTGAAGAAGTAAAAGAATTTAATAAATAAAGGTAAACACAAGACAGTCTCTCCTCTGGTATATCTGCCTCACACGTACACGTATGGCTATGTAAGGTTCCAAGTGTAACGGAAGGGTTGTTTGTGTTTGGTTTGAGAGGAGAATCATAGAATCACAGAATCCTATGTTGGAAGGGACCTCAAGGATCATCTGGTCC
>NW_009268137.1:0-735 GCF_000687185.1 Egretta garzetta
TGCTGAAAAGTACAGGAACCTCTCCGGAGCTTTACCCTCTTTCTGTTGATACCAGTATATGACAGTGCCATCAAAACTTGATGTTTCAATTTCACAGGTCATCCGTGCACTTTTTGTGGCCCTAGTGATAGATATGGGTGTCTGCACGGGAATGTCTTGTGCAAATCCATCTAGGAAAACAGGAGAGGAGAAATGATGTCATTAGGTGGAATTCAGGGCTTTGGGAAGATGCCTGTTAGCATAGCCACGGGTGCCTGTGAGGAAAGGTAAGAAAGTAAGGATGGAAGGACTTACAAGAGCAAGCAGCAGTGGCCACAAGTGCTGCCAGGAGCAGCATGTTTGCTTGTCACGCTCTGCTGTCGTTGAGAGTCCGAGGAGGGTGAAAGGGACGCCAGGGTTGTGTGGAGGAGGTGGTGACGCTCTTGAGCGGTCTTCAGAGCGACGGGTCTTCTGTAGGCAAGCAGATGGGGCTACATTTGCAGAAGACCTGCTCCAGGCAGGCAAATGCTGAAATTGGTTAGAAGGTTGTGGTCCAGTCTGCTTTTTGGATAAAAATGAGACGCGTTGGTAAATCCTGGGATTGTGGCCTTGAGAGCTTGATCCCGAGCCACTGAGGAAGGCTTGTGAGTGAGAGCAGCTCCAGCTGTGTATCGGGGCATGAAGGTTTCAGCCCAGAGGTCACAGCGGTGGGCGCTGAGTGCGCGCCGTCAGCCAGGGGAGTGTGGAGAGGCGCAG
>NW_009268138.1:0-736 GCF_000687185.1 Egretta garzetta
TTGTACGGTAACCCCTTAGGAGGCACTCCATCGCATGCTTCCCTTCCAAAGCAAGCAGTCAAATGGTGAACCTTCCAGCAAGAGATAGTGATACAGCTTAAGTTAACCTACTTAGCCACCCCAGCAGCCTTAAGCAGGTTCCCCCGGCTGTTGGCACTGCTCAGACACGGGGATTCCCTGCCTCCGCTGTGTTGGCTCACATCTACAACCTCGATGGTCAAGTGGGGTTCAAGGACTGCTGCTTTTGCCAGCATCCCCAGCTGTGTGTGCTCGAGTTTTGGTGGGGATGCTCCCCTGCCCCCGTGCTGGCTGTGCAGTCCATAAACAGCCCTTGGTGATCTCCGTCGCTGGCCTTGGGCCTTGGCAAGGTCTTGTCCTTGTGAGTGGCAATGGATTAGCAGATTACTAGTAACCTAGTGAGAGGGGAGTTGCCTGTGAGGTAGTAGTCACAAAGAAAATAATTATCCCCTCCCTTAAGGGCAGTTTAGAGGAAGGTGGGAGCAAAAGACAGTTTCCTCCTTTTATAGAACTACAAGAGAAACAGGGAAAACAGAGCCTCTGCTCTGCCTAAGCAGCCAGAGGGGCAAGTGGATGCGGTGGGGGCAGGAGTGGCAATGCTCTCCTTCCCCATCCTCCTTCCTCGTTAAGGACAGAAAAGAGGGAGGGGAGTCAGTGCCCAGAGAGGACACTGCTGATGGCCCGAGAGGTGGTGAAAACCTGCTGGGAGTCTGTAAGT
>NW_009268139.1:0-736 GCF_000687185.1 Egretta garzetta
AAAAAAATGTGGAAGAATCAATAATTAAGAGGTGTGTGGAAGGGGGTTAGCTGTCTTACAGTCTGTAATATAGTTATTCCTATGTACTGGCAGTTGTGGTAAGGTCTCAGCTAGCACACTGTATCCTTACTAAGATAGACATGAGTAAGAGCAGGCAAGAGCATGGCTCCCAGAGCACAGCAAGCTAATGGAGTCACAGCAATTAGCTGTGCAGCACCAGCACAAAAAAGCCCAGAGTTTCTCCTATACAGTGATGTGGCGTATTGCATGGTGTCCAACACAGCCAAGATAGGTGATAGACGGGGTCTTTGCAGGGATCCTACAGAGCCAAGACTCCAAACCCTGAACTGCACGGAAGGAGGAAATCTAGAGACCACCCTCAAAGGAGCAGCGGATGGAAAATGAAAGCAAGGAGATGGTCAGTTATTGGCTTTCCATTGGAAAGGTAAAAGTTAGATATAAGAAACAACCTTGCAACTTAGAAAATAAGCACTAAAAAAACCTGCCACAGTAAGCTATGGAATCTAAAAAACCCTGTCAGAGTAAGCTATGGAATCCCTTCACTAATCTTTCTAGGAATAAGAGTCCTTGTTCCAGCCTCCCCACAAGGAGATGAAGCAGGTGATCTCAGAAGGTGACTTCCAATCAAGCAGATCTATGATTCTATGAATCATTTATATTATAAAAGATGCCTGTGTTGAATTCTTGCTGTTACTGTGAATTCCAGAAAATATGT
>NW_009268140.1:0-736 GCF_000687185.1 Egretta garzetta
TGATAAAAGCATGCCAGCATTAAAAGGACTAGGGAAGTATCATTCCTGTTTTTCCAAGCCCAGAGACACTTATTAATACATCTAGAGCACTGCTGGCAGCACGACGATGCAAGTTTACGTGCAATGCCTTTTCAGTATGTGTACACCAGCTGTATTCCTAGCTGGAAAGCCTGTAGATGAAGCAGTCTGAAGCTGAGACACGAGCATTACTGTTCAGCTGGACACAGCTGGAACCTGTTAGTGCCCCAGGAAGCCAGTGTGCCCCATATAAAAGTCAAGGAATACTGCAACGGCTGAGGCTTCCCGCCAGGAGCAGCTGGAGAACCAGAGCACAGGCTGCCTGCTTTGATCGCTCGAGTACGTGATCGCACCCCGTTTGTGTTTAAGTGCCGGGAGTGCGCGCATCTGGGATCTCTGTTTTCCTCAATCCCAAAGAGAAGCAATGGTGGGACCAAAGTTTAGGGCAGCTTGAGGGGAACCTGTTTATGAATTTCTCCCGGGTTCTTGCTTGCAAGGGAGTTTTGCATCCCACAGGCACGCTTCCCCCGAGACAATGTCGGATGCTTATTTTCCAGAAAGTAACGCGGGTGCAAGCCTGCAGTGTAGGACTCCCAGAGATGAGAGGTGAAGGAGGCAGAGACCGAGGAGCAGTACTGTTTCCCTAGCATCTAAGCCCGTGAACCTCACAAGAAACTACTAAGTTACTCCAAAGTCCCCCATCCCAACAGTTACTGAG
>NW_009268141.1:0-736 GCF_000687185.1 Egretta garzetta
AGCTTCTGAACAGCACACAACTCCTAGCTTTTTTTAAAAGAGTTACTTAGCATAAGAGCAGAACATTTGCCTAAGAGGGTTTTAGTCCAAGAATGACTTTTCATATTTAATTGATCTGTATTGTTCAATTAGGGAGATGTATAATGCCCTTTGTTGTGCATGTATAGCTGGAAGTAGAAATGAATGAAATATGAAGTACAGCAGAAGAGTAATTTCAAACAGAATCAGCTCTTAGCAATATACAAAACAGGATTTCAGTCCAGGCCTTGACATGCGTGAGTAAATATGAATTGTGTAAATACGTCAGATCGTTTACTTTGACATGCAAATTATTTTGAATTGTAATATTTGTTCTTATTCTGGCCAGGATTCAGTAACCTTTTTGTTCCAAATAATATTTATAAACATTTCCAACTCCTGAATAAATGTTCAAACGTATTTCAGTGTGTTTTACTTCTCTGGAAGCAGCTTGTTTGGGCTTCAAAGCCCCCCACGGTTTCCCAAATACAGGTGTGTTGTTGAGCACCGGGGAGCTCAGCGGAGCGGGCAGCAGCATGACATGCATGGACACGAGTGACACCGATCCCACAGGGTGGCAGCACTCAGCCTGCATCACCCGCATGGCACCCGGCTGCTCGGGTGACTTCAGCCTCTGGCTTGTGGCTGTGTGTCCCATAGCGCGTCCCATAGCGCGTCCCATAGCGCATCCATCCCGTAGCATGTACTGTAGCACATC
>NW_009268142.1:0-737 GCF_000687185.1 Egretta garzetta
CCGTTAGCTCTCTTTTTATCCCGCCTCCATTTCAAGGGAGCTCAGACAAAGCCAAGAGCTGAGCTGTAGGAACTGGTAGAAAGATGGTGTTGCCATGTTATATATTATCACAGCCATTGCCATGGAAACGGGAGGATGGGCCTGACCTTGCTGGTTTGCCACTGATCCTGCGAGGGCTCAGCCTTGCATCTCGCATTAAGCTCTTTTGGGATTGGAGGCACACATCTGAAGTTAATAAATTAGAGGGGTAAAAGCCACAGAATTTTGGAAATGCAAAATGTAGGATCCTTTAATCTGCACGTCAGATGTGCTTTGTGCGAAGGCAACAGCTATTTTTGTGCAAATGGCTCCCTGTGATATAAAAGAGGTTTAGTATTAAGTTCACTGTTAATTATCCAATTCCCTAGGCTTCCTAGTGCCTTTCTGTAACACAGGTCTCCACATGGGAAGGCAGTTAATCCCTTCTTTCAGAACCGCCCTCCCATCCTCCTCCCCTGGGCAGTGCCCAGCCGCAGCCCCGGCTCCTCGGGGCTCAGCCCCTTGCCCACTGCTGCCCATTAACTTCACAACTTACAGCGGGTTTTGTCGCAGCGATGAGCCCAGGATCACCCTGAAAGGCAAATTGGATGCTTGCATGTGTTTCCCACTCATAGGTACAGAGTCCTGTTTTAACCACGTTTAAAGTCATACCCTATTGCTATATTACAGAATCATGGAATCGGTTGGGTTGGAAAAGC
>NW_009268143.1:0-737 GCF_000687185.1 Egretta garzetta
CCAGCCACGTTTCATTTTCCAACAAAGGGCTAATAAGCAAAAGCATTTCTCTAACAAAGCTGTAAGGAAAGAAAATAGCCTAAAAGGTTTGGCTGTTTGTTGTGAGTTTGTATATAGGATCGTAAAAGGTGAAATAAAAAGTTATTGCTTAACTGTAAGGTTTTCCTTAGCGAAACATTACTATACCTTACATTTTTTAGATCCAAGAGCCAAATTTGTGCATGTTTGTGAGAATGTCTCTGACAGTAATAGAAAAACACAAACAGGGACTTTCCCCTTGGTAGATAGACGTAGCTTTATGACTGGTTTGGAACCCTTTTTTAACTGAGAATTAGTCCCCATTTAAAAACTGTAGTGTGCTAAAAGCAAAAGATCCCATTGGTACTGCCTATTAGAACAAATTGCACTCAGGAAAGTTAACAAGATCTAGGAGGAACCAAGGCGGGCTTAGATCTATATGAACTATAGCAAAGCTAGGATACGTAGATAGCTGTAGAAAGCAGTAAAAAATCTTAAAATATTAAAAGATGGAGCGACTAGCGCCCTGGAGGCAGCTCCGAGTTTCATTCCTTTTCACAGGCAGGAGAAGTAACAACGTCACAATCCAGTGTGTTACAGCAGTCACACACAAACCGTTTTGAATCCTTCTAGGACAGCCAACTGCTTGTAAATTATTTATAATCCCACTCGTTTCTCTTGAAACAGAAGAATGAGCTACGTATTTAAATAACAGCAGC
>NW_009268144.1:0-738 GCF_000687185.1 Egretta garzetta
CTGGCGCTGAGTGAAAACTCTACAGTTACATGCTGGCAATGTTAGAGTAGGGCTTCTCGTGCATTATCACATTATTTTTGCTATCAGTTCAAGGAAATGGACACTTGATTCATCTTCTCGCATATATCGATTCAATCCTCCTTTTAATTTAGCGCTGGAGAAGGCTATTAGCCTCCATTCACATTTACAATAAGATAATATAACCTGATAGCTGTTCTCCCAATCCATTATGGAAGAGGGATAAAATAGTTTTGTTTCTGTATGTAAGGATCTATTGACTTATTCTCCTCAGCCGCATTTATAGCAGTTGCCGTCCTCAGTACTGTATGTCTTAATAGCGTTTCACCTAGGTGGAGTATTGATGAAAGCTCCCTCTGAAGAGCAGAGATAAAGGCATGGGTAATGCCTTTCGCTCTAAAAAGGAATCCAGCTTTTCCCCTTGAACTTCTGTCAGCTGTATTAAGGACTGTGCAAGACAAACGCCATCTCTATCATCATCATTAATCATTCCTTTACAATCCTCAAGCTACAAACCTGAGTGAGCCTTCTCCTGGCAGCACCCCTTGCTCCATCAGCATCTCTCGAGTCCTCTCTAGACTGGCCTTCAGCCGCATCGCCCACAGCTGAGCTCCAGCGCGGCTCGCTGCACAGCAGACACATGATCAGGCCATCCAGACTGACTTTTTGGCCTTGAGAACTGCTCATTTATTTCATTTATTGCTGTAAGCCTGTCTTGTC
>NW_009268145.1:0-738 GCF_000687185.1 Egretta garzetta
GACCTCTGGTCTGGCTGGTTGCCTTTGCCGCCTTCTCCTGCCACCCACGCTGGCACTTTCCTCAGTTCCCTTGATTTCTTTCCCTTGTGAAAAACTCCTTTCTCACGTAAGGCAGATTTTTATTTTTTTTTAATCTGCAGGAACTACCAATTACTCCTTTCATCCTTTCCTGAAAAGAAAACTAAAAGCAGAGCTTCCAAGTAGAAGGAATTATGTCCTTATGGCCATCAGCTTTTAGATAGAGCCAAATCACGTCTCCCAGATGATGCATTGCACCTGATACAACTCACATCTGACAACACAGCCAGTGCTGGGAGGGAGAGACTCGCTCCGTTGCCTAGGGCCGCTCGCCCTTTTGCCATTTATCATCCTGCGATACACCTAACACTTTTTGTCCCATAGCCAGCAAGCTTGATTTTTGCAACAGCAGGAAAGACAAAACCTCTCACGCTCCTTTTGAGTCAGGGCCCCAGAGAGGTACTGTCAAAATAATAGATCTGTTAAAGAAAAGCTTCTTTGTCATCCATCCTGCCTTTGTTTTGTTCCTGTAAGCAAGGTGTGGGAGAGCCGAAATACAGATCCCTACAAATACTTAATTTTCCATAGTCCTGGTAACTTGAAGAGGGGCTATTCCTCCTCCCTATGCTCTGCCTTACCGGAATAAAATATTTTTTCTCTAACATGAACAAACCAAACCATACCCATTACAGAGTTCTGTGTGAGGTTTTTCAGGCATCT
>NW_009268146.1:0-738 GCF_000687185.1 Egretta garzetta
AAAAAAGAGCACATTTGTCTTGTTGGGCATAGTGGAGGGTATAACTATGAAGTTTATAAACAGTCATTGTTGTGGTGAGGGGTGTTGATGCAAGTTAAGAAGCCTCTACTAGATAATCTTGCCCAAGGGTTATGTTTTGAAGGAGAAAGACGGGAGCAGGATATTCAGGAGCGTCCTGCATGAGCCTGCTCCCACTGCCAGGGAACACGGAAGCTTCACCACATACCTCAGCAGCAACAGACAATACTGACCCCTTTTGAAAATCTCACTCCATGTGTACAGAAAAAAACCTTAGAAGACCAGAAAAAAGAAACCTCTAGTGGTTTATTGCTGCCTTAAAGCCTCTCTGGCATTCCTAGAAACCCAAACGTAACCCCTTTACTGAATTTCAAGGGGATACGAGAGCCAAGCTCTGCTGGTCTCTTTTGAAGCCTTTGATAACAGGATGATAAGAGCAACATAAGAGAGATGGGGAAAGAAATACAGATGAGAGGATAAGCACAACTTCTGCAAGGAAAGGACTCTTTGTAACACTTTCTCACGTCTCAGGACACCTGACAAGAGCAAACAAAAAATCACTCTGTATCTAGTAACAAATCCAAACTTTTCATCCCTGGTTTTCTCCAATTCCGTGTCTAACTAGTGTTTTCCTTGCTTCCAGGAGGGGAAAAAAAAATCCAGTCCTGAGGCTATCTGGGTGTTCTCACAATATACTGGGATGGGACAAGGAAAGGTCAG
>NW_009268147.1:0-738 GCF_000687185.1 Egretta garzetta
GTTCCTGGTCCAGAGGAGGAGGATGCCGAAAGGGCAGAGGTGTTCAGTGGCTGTTGGTCGGGTGGTTGGGAGGAAGCCAAGGGCTGGGATGGGTGGTTGGTGATGAAAGACTTCCCGGCCCCGCAGTAACTCGCACGAACGTTAAGCAGTTGCTAAACCCGGGCGTGTGGAAATCGGCAGGTCCGGTTAAGCTGCAGCCAAGAAGCTTTAAAACCAGTTGGCCAAGGGGAGCGGTTGGGCCATTAATGTTGATTTTCAATAAGTCTTTGAACACCGGGGTGGTTCCAGAGGGCTGGGAGAAAGCTAATGTTGTGCCGGGATTTTAAAAGGGCAAACAAGATGACCCAGGTAATTACAGGCCTGTCAGGCTGACATCGATCCCGGGAAAAATAATGGAACAGCTGATACGGGACTCAATTAATAGAGAGTCAGAGGAGGACAGTGCAATTAATGCCAATCAGCGTGGATTTATGGGAAGCAGCCCTTGTCAAGAGCTGGTGATATCTCCTTGATGAGATTACAAGTTCGGTGAATAATCATCACCGTCGGAGCGATGGGTTTGGTCGTGTCCCAAGTGCTCACGTGCCGGGATCCCGAATAACGTGACGCCACGGGGTGGCAGGGGGTCCCGGGGGTGCCCGTGTTGGGGACACGGGACATGCCCAGCAGTGACCTGGAGGCAGGGCAGACCCTGTTCCCTGGGGGGGTACGTGGGGACGGAGGAGCAGGAACTCGCTG
>NW_009268148.1:0-738 GCF_000687185.1 Egretta garzetta
TTCAGACCAGATCAGAATCCTGCCCTTGAGATATGGAAAGTGGGAATAGCTCATGAGGGAGATTACACCTGCGAACTAGTAGGAACAGACGGGAATTTCCACGAGGTGTACCAGCTGACCGTGCTAGGTAAGGGACTCCTTCCTCATTTTACAGTTCTCCAAAGGACCGTGGCTGGGCCTGGACATACAAAGCTCCTCTCCCCATGCACCGGGGGAAGCGTGCTGTAAGAAGAGGAGCTTTCTTGCTGGGACTAACTGTCATGCATTTCATTGCTAGTAGTTCCATGTCTCCCTTCTCCTTATTTCCAGAAACTCTTCTCCCTTCTGCTGCCCCCTTTCCCACTGTCTAGTTAGAAAGGACAGGTGTGAAGCAATTTCCAATATACTAACAGAGGCCTCCGCATATGTTTCCAGTTGTCCTATAGAATCAATCGTTAATACACTACTTTAACAGAACTAAAGCATGTGACAGCAACACTTCCAAGTGCTGAGATATTCTATCAATCACAGGGTGGTCTTACCCAGACAGTTAGAGAGGACCCATTTCCTCTTATGCTGGCATTCAGATACACTTTAAACCACGTGTACGATGGCCACTTAGCACAAAAGTCTAATTCAGCCCTGTATTTGGGATACTTCCCTGCCACAATGCCCAGGGATACCTCCTCTAACAGTACATGGCTGTGGTAACTCACCTGAGTGGGGGAGAGTTGTCCAAAAGGAAGAAAGAGGATCAAC
>NW_009268149.1:0-738 GCF_000687185.1 Egretta garzetta
AATGCTAATTACCTGGATGGAAAAGGGCTGCTAATGATGCAAGGGCAGGGCTGGCGAGTGTGTGTAGCTCTGGGGCTGGGTTTTGTGGTTTTTATTGAGCAATTCAGAGAGGCTGGGTTCAAAACACACAGCAGATAGATGGACAGTTTCCAAACCCGTAAAATCAGCTGTGTTTCAACTCACGTCTGGGGTTGATTCATGAGTCTGAGACTCCATCCCCTGGCAAGACGTAAGTCACGAAAGATTTCAGGGAGTTGATTTTTCTGTGGTTTCCCCAGCACACGTTTGCCTGGTCCCTCGGTCGCCCCCAGCTGTGTGTGTGCAAGCTTTCTAAAAATACAAGTTGCCTACGAGTGTTTTTCCCTCTCGCTCTCCCCTGAATCACCGAGGACCGGGCTCCGGCTGGAAACCACAGCGGAGTTTGATGAAAGAGCATGGGCAGCATCAGCAAAACCAGCACTACCCTGCTTCACGCTTTGAAGTGGGGAGGCTTTGGAAGCCCTTTCCTCGTGGCACAGGAGGGCTCCAGGCCAGAGGAGAAATCCCTGTTGTCTTCAGCTGATGCTTGTGGTTGAGGCTCGGGGTTTAATTTTTCTATAGGACGTGACAGCCGCAAAAGGCAGTAACGCAGCAAAAGGTGAGCTAGGGCTCCCAGCAGCGTGGGGAAGCCCTTTGAAATTACACATCAAATTCGGCCGGGGGGGTTGGCTGTCGGACTGAGGAGCCACATGAGCAAGC
>NW_009268150.1:0-738 GCF_000687185.1 Egretta garzetta
TATTAGTAATGATTTAGAAAGCATTAATTATAAAGCAAACTGTACATGATCGTGTCAGAAACACTGACATCACTATGTAATACTCTTGAATTTTTACAGCACCTGTAAGATCTCAGAAAGCTTAGCAAGCACCACCTGAGTTACAACAGTTCTCGGACCTTACTCACTACATAATATTTTTTTTGTTTTTCAGGACATCTAAATAATCTTGTTAATATTACTCTTCTCTGATCTTACTAACAAAAAATTTGAAAAGTAAACTGTAGAAGTGCTAGATTAGGTGACTTCCCCAAGGTTAAAAAGCAAGTTTGCAGCAGACCTAAAAATAGTATCCTCAAATACCGATTCCCTCTCAGAGCGCTAGACATCACAGACTGCAGCCTGATAGAGATACATCCCATGCATCAACACCGACAACTCACGCCTGTGTAAACACTGGCTGTTTGCTGAAGGCTTACAGTGGCATAACACACATCGTCTAGAGAAAACTGGAAATTCAGATAAATTTTTCTCCTCCCCTTTTGCAGAAGCAGCATCCAAGTATAACTTCAGTATTAAATCAAAGCGCAGCACATGTACATACGGTTGTGGTGTGCTTTTCTGTTCTTGTTACATAAAAGTGTGAATGAAAAGTTTCACGTAACAAGTGACAAATAAATGGTTTGGACTATCAATTTTATTGAAGTATGAACTGGTGGCTGGGATGAAGTTTTTCTGTGTACTGCACAAGAAATGAAA
>NW_009268151.1:0-738 GCF_000687185.1 Egretta garzetta
TGGGGGGCGCTCGCTGCTTTTTTGGGGGTAAATAGAGGAGCTGGGGGGCCGGGGCTGGCCCCGCTGCCGTCCCAGACCTGCAGCCGTCCTGCTCCCTGCTCCCCTTCAGCTCAAAGCGGCGCGACACAGAGCATGAGAGAATTTAATGAGCTTTTGCTGAAATATTTATTTAGGGCTAGTGGCAGGGGAGAGGACCCAATAACACAGATCCTCAGACATGGCACGGGGACAGCTGTGCCTGGGAAATGCCCGGCTCTCCCAGGAAGGCAGTGCTGGCCGTCCCCTTCCCCAGCTGCCTCCTGGCTCCCCCTGGCACCGCTCGCAGGGCACCCTCCCTCCTTTCTGTCGCCCTTCTCTTCGCTACGCTCAAGGCTCGCACCCTTTCCTTACGGTTTCAGCAAGGTATGAGCAGGGCAGCTGGGATGGGGAAAGATCCCGAGCTGCTGGCAAAGCCAGCCTATAAATCAGGGTTGATTCACTGCCTCTCAGTAGGCTGGGATACAGCCCGAGCCAGGGGAACGTCATTTTTTCGATGACAGTTGCTCAGTGGTGGCTTCAGATCAGCGAATGTTATGTTCTCGCAGCGGAGAGAGATGCGTGAAACCAGATGTGGCTTTGGTAGCAAAGCCAAGCCCGGGATACCGTGGCTTAGCCTGGCTCTTGTTTGGGCTGAAATCCCAGGGTTCAAGGACTTTGTTGTTCTGCTTATGCCGAACTCACGGTGTTTGCAGACCCACT
>NW_009268152.1:0-738 GCF_000687185.1 Egretta garzetta
TTGCCTCAATGCTCATGTGCAAACCTCTAGTGACAGTAGAGGTACCCCAAGGCATGCCAGAAGGCACATTTAGAGAATCAAATCAAGCCCTTGGAAACTTCCCTGTGGATGAGCAGAACTTCTCTCTGGGCCCTTTGTCTTTTACAGGCCCCATTGCCAAACAGCAGACATATCTGGAAATGATTTAATCATTAGCTCAGATAGCACGGCCAGTCCAAAAGGCAGAGAAAGCACAATACAGAGCCTCATCAACACTGGTAAATAGTGAGTTAGGCATTAAATAGACGTTGGGAATACATTAATTGATATTCAAATATTTCCGTAAACTAAGTAGCTGATCTAAGCAGGGTTTTCCTGCTTTCTGCATGCTGTTCACCTGCAAGAAGAATGTAGTAAAGGCTTTGTGTTAGGTGCAGCATGGGACAAAGGGCAGCTGAAATGACCTATCTACAGTGACCACACGCTAAGAGCAGGAGAGGTTCTTAAATCTTCCAAAAGAAGATGCTATTGGAAAAAGTGGGTGTTAAATGTGGGAGAAGAGGTTAGGTGACCGGTGCTGAGCACCCAGGATTGAGGACTTTATACCTTCTTTTAATCCAGCTGGTTAGCACCTGCCCATTTACTAGAGAAATTATCTTGCTGAGCTCAAATTTTCTGGGAGCTGCTTAGCAGAGACCCTTTGCCAAGTTACAAGTGAATCACAGGATCCCAGAACAGCAGGGGTTGGAAGGGCCCTCA
>NW_009268153.1:0-738 GCF_000687185.1 Egretta garzetta
CTCTCCGGCCTCCGCCGCAGCATCCCGCAGCACAGGGCTTGGACTGGGGGATGGGGGCAGCACAGCCCACTGCCCCCTCCCCGCATGGCCCCTGGCCTTGAGCAAATCACCCCTGGGTGTCCCCACACCCCTCACCCCCCCTGAGCGTCAACAGGCCCCCGCCTGCCCCTGCCTTTCTCACAGGAGAAGGGGGATGCCCAAGCAGTGGCGAGCGCTGCCCCGAGCCCACGCAGCACCTGGGACCAGGGGCTTTTTTTGTGCACAGAAGGGTCTGGGGGCCAGGGAGGTGATGAAGGCCTGGGGAGAAAAAGCAAGTTGGAGCCACCGTCACGCTCTGCCCACACACAAGGGTGGCACAGAGGGGCAATGCCATGCAAGCCGACATGCCAGTGCCTCATTTTTGGGACAACATTCAGACAAGGGTGGCACTTTAAAAACTTCACAGGGCACCCAAGGTGCTGTGGGAGCAGCGATGGCTGGGCGAGGCTTGCAGGAGGTGTGCACAGCCACCACCGGGCTGCTAGGAAAGTGACGGTGGTGTTTCCCTGGGGCACGGGGGGTTACGTGCAGGCGGTGGTAGGAAACCAGTACTGTGCACAAATATCACTAAAATTTAAAAATCTCAGCAACTTATTCCAGGTGGTGCGGAGGGAAGTGGGTCCCTGTGTGCAAGTGGCAGAGGCCTCGCTCTGATCCCAGCATAAACAAAGGAGCAAATCGTTGGCTTTTTTGGCAGAT
>NW_009268154.1:0-739 GCF_000687185.1 Egretta garzetta
CTTGTGGGCTGACCAGCCAGTATCTAAAACTGGATGAGCACCAGTGATTCAAGCCTTGTAAAAGGTAATAAGCGACATCCATGGAGTGTGCTGCTGCCTGATCATCCTGCCAAAGAGCACCGTTTCAGCCAAAAACGTCAGTGAAGCCATTTGGGAGTAATGGCAGCATGTAACTCTCTGCACATTGGCTCAGCATATTCTAAATGCGGGCAGCAGAGAGAGCTGAGAGAGGGATTTTGAAAGTGATACATGCCTCAAACCTCTCTTACAAATTCATGTCATTCACTAAAGAAATTATACATATTCATATCATTCTACCTCAGGTGTATGAATTTGTTTGGAGGGCATGGACACTTTGTTGCCTCCGAAGAGCAAGATTTCATTAAACTGTCTCTCATTTGGAAAAATGCAAGCAGTGACCCCACTTTCTGGAGTGCCTGACAGCCAGTAATAGCTGTATCATGACCAGTACCTACCCCCTGGTATCAGTTCTTCACATGCTGATGTCAAACATGTGCAAGAGTAAAAAAAGAAATAACAAAAATCTGCTGCTGGGCAATGTTGCTGCTGAAGTGACTCGTGTCTACGAGGCAGTGAGGGCACTTGGTGTTCTGAAAGTGCAGCTCTGATCCCAGCGTTTCACTCCTCAAGCCCAAGTGCTGGGTAATTGCTGGTATTGCCAAGGTAGATTAAGGCTGTGTTTCTCTTCTGGCAGGTAAAATGAGGTGAAACGAGCACA
>NW_009268155.1:0-738 GCF_000687185.1 Egretta garzetta
GTAGTGCTATAGATAGATTTCCCTCTTCTGAGACAAGTTGCCTGGTCATCTTCTGTCCCTCTAGCAGGGTCAGGAGCTGGCATTCCGTGGTCTGGCCAGCCAGCCAGGGTAGCTGTCTCGTAGGAGTTTTAGGCAAGCCAGTTGTGAGAGTATGCTGGAGGTATGCTGTGCATGGGAGGTTTGTTCTCTTCTGTTCCTGGAGCCCTCTGTAAGGATGCTCTCATCTCTCTTGGCCAAGACTGCTGTGTCCATGAGGCACTCCAGGTTCTCTACAGAGTGGGTAAGTTTGGGAGGGCCAAAATTTCCTTTCTTTGTGTGCTAGAGGGTAGGGGCTATTTCTGCCTTCTTCGCAGCAGTGACCAACATGAAGATATGGCTTGCATCCAAGTATATCTACAACCAGTTGCATTTTCAGCTACGTGAGTTTTCCATCCTGTTTTCTCCATCTCCCTTGGTGATCTGTGTGTGGCGGGTAGGTGCCTTGGAGCCAGTACCTCTGCTCTGAGCTGGCTGCCCGGCCTCACGCCTAGCACCATGCTACAGCTGCGGGGGTGCTGCTGCTCTGCCCTGAGCTGTGCCGCAGCCTGGAGTCATTTGATGGGCTCCTGCTGTGCCTGTGGGAGGTCACAGGGTGCTGTGTTGGCCCATGCTCAGCGCTGGGGTTTTTGGAGCACATCTGCAAGGAGCCTTGCCACTGTTTCCCGCCTGTGCCCTGGGCTGTGGCTGTCTGATGCCTTG
>NW_009268156.1:0-739 GCF_000687185.1 Egretta garzetta
GGCTGCTCCCAGCTGAGTGTGAGCGTGTCCCCATAGCCTCCCCAGGCTCAGCCCCACCAGAGACTCCCTGGGTTTCCCAAATCCTTCCCTGGGAAGCGCTGGCAGAGCTCAAGCTCAGGCAGGGGAGGCAACAGGCACTTGGCCCCAAGGCAGGTGCTGAAACCAGCTCAGCCCAGCTCCAGCCAAGGTGTGTCCTGAGTCCGGGGCTTGAAGTCTGTAGTTAGCTTTTGATTAATACCGGCAAAAAAAATATGTGTTTACTCAGCTACGGTGTGGTTACAAAGAAACTCCTCCTTCTTTTTTATCATATTTGTCCAGTGAAGTACCTGGTTCAAGCCACTGGTCTGAGCCAGTGACATATCACGTTTAGTCCATGTATAGTATCCCAATGACATTTAACATTAGTTCCAGGCACAGAGCACTTGATTCACCTCACCTTAGGCACTTGACTGAGGACTGCAAGGCAGGAGCTGTTGCTGATGTGATCTTCTCTTTACTTTTTATTAAACATCTACACAATTCCTACCTGATGTAATTTCTCCTGATGTTAGCTTAGATAAGCTTCAGACTGTAAGACTTATGAACTGCTGTGCTCATAGCAAAACACTCAACAATCTTTGACACACAAACGAATGCTGTTAGCCGTTCTGTAAAATGAAATAATCATAAATTATATATACCAATATCTTAATGAGGTTTAGACAGCTCATACATGCAGCACAGAAAGAAAAAAAAAAAA
>NW_009268157.1:0-740 GCF_000687185.1 Egretta garzetta
TTCTGCCAGGAAATGAATGCCCTGCGCGGGCAGGTGGGTGGAGAGATCAGCGTGGAGATGGATGCTGCTCCTGGAATCGACCTCACCAAGATCCTGGCTGAGATGAGGGAGCAGTACGAGAGCCTGGCGGACAAGAACCGCAGGGACGCCGAGCAGTGGTTCTTCAGCAAGGTGAGCTGGCTGGTCGACGGCGCGGCGGGGAGCGTGGGACCCGAGGCTGTGCCCGCTCGCCGGTGCTGTAACGGCACGCTTTGGCCTTGTTGCAGACGGAAGAGCTGAACCGGGAGGTGGCCATCAACACGGAGCAGCTTCAGAGCGGCAAGACAGAGATCACAGAGCTACGGCGCACCATCCAGAGCCTGGAGATCGACCTGCAGTCCCAGCTCAGCACGGTACGAGGGGCTGGCTCCTTGCAGGGAGGGGGCACGCAGGAGCGTGGGCAAGGGGACGCGTGGGTGCTCCCATCCCTCCCAGCCCCTGTCCCCCGCTGAACGCCTCCCTCTCCTCTGCCCGCAGAAAGCGGCGTTGGAAGGCACCTTGGCCGACACAGAAGCCCGCTACGGCACCCAGCTGGCCCAGCTGCAGGGGCTGATCACCAGCGTGGAGGAGCAGCTGGCCGAGCTGCGGTGCGACATGGAGCGCCAGAACCAGGAGTACAGGGTCCTCCTGGATGTCAAATGCCGCCTGGAGCAGGAGATCGCCACGTACCGCCGGCTCCTGGAGGGCGAGGACACCCAGTA
>NW_009268158.1:0-740 GCF_000687185.1 Egretta garzetta
TGTTTTGGACAGTGACATTAAAAGCTTTCACTGTAATAGACTGGCTCTTTAAACAATGTCATGTTTAAAATACAAGTAAATAAGTATCCAAAATACATGAACCTGTTCTAGGTAAAACTTTTTGAACAAGCCTGCTGTTAACATCAGCACTGGAACTTGCAACACTAAACTATGAGCCTCTTGGGCTGGTAGTGCTTGGACTTCCTGTGCATTAGCACATGACTGGGTTCTTCCCACCCTTGTCCCTGTGTACTTGAGACTTCGTGCTGACCTTGCTATGAAATGTGAGCTGAGACGTAATATGAGGATTTTATAAAGGCTGTTTTGCATTCTGAGAACAGGAGCCTTTTGTGTCTAGAAAACCCACAAACTTGTAGACAGCATAAAAATAAGGTGAGGAAGGGGAGGGGAAATACTGCAAATGAAAGAAAGAAAAATAGTTTCTCCTGAACCTAAATTTTTCTGATTGAGCTACCACAGACTGAAAAGGAAAAAGGAAGAGTAGCTTGCAGGAGTGGAACTGTAAAATATAAAAATTAATTCTTGGAACTTTCATGGTTATGACCATGAATAAATGGCAATTAATAAGGATACTGTGATTCCTGTAGTGAGATGATTGGATTGTGAAAATAAGGGCTTTAAGATTGCTGGAATATGCTAATATTGTTGAAAGTGAAATATGCTAAAATGAAAAGAGTAAGAGACCAAGTACTGAATACAGAATATGGGGGGAGACAGAG
>NW_009268159.1:0-736 GCF_000687185.1 Egretta garzetta
AAGACCTTTAAGATCATCAAGTCCAACCGAACAATGCAAGAACCAAAAGCTAATGACCAAATTCCAGGTAGGTGAGATATCCTTTGGGTTTTTTTTTCCCTCTTTCTAAACACTAAACTACAACAGACAGACACTTTTCTTTTTTTAATGGAAAGCATTATACTGCTGCTGTGCAAGCTAGCATGAATACAGCACTAGCTGGAATGAAGGAGCCACACACTAATCTTATGTGATTCAAAGAAACTCTCCCACACACTTGAGTCATGGTCAAGCTGTTTGGCCTAAACGTACTGTGATTAATGTAAGTAGCAAGCAAAATTGTTCTTGTCAACCAGGATAATCTGACTCCACGTGTATTTTTTCCAGTTCCCCCAGACCTGAACGCAAAGAGAAAGGGTCTATTCAGAACCGTCTGAGTAGTTCCGATACTGCTGTAGAAGAAAGTGCTCTAGTATTTTTTGGCAGGGACTGCCAAATCTCTAATCGACAGACTGACTTCACAACGCAGACAGCAACAAGAGGCTCCATCACATCCCCTAGAACTGGAGTGCAAAAGCCCTGAATATATTTGATTTTCTGTCACGGAACTCTAGATTCTCCAGGTTGTCCCTAAACACAAAATAACACAAAAGTTCTAATGTCCATTTTACAATTAAACATTTCAGCCTTGTAGCTTAGTGTTTGAATGGCAATGAAGCAATTTTGATTTCCTTTTGAATGCTTTTTTTTTTTTTTT
>NW_009268160.1:0-741 GCF_000687185.1 Egretta garzetta
ACCTATCAGGTACTAAGCCAGCAGTGACATAAACACCCGCACGAGCCCGGTTGCTGTGCCTGCCATATGAACCACGAAACCACCCGTGACATCAAACCAGCAGCATAATCCTGGTTCCTGCACCTGCCCTATCAGCTAGTCGGCCACCCGTGACATCACCAGCACATGCACACGCCGGTTCCCATGCCTGCCCTATCAGGTAGTAAGCCACCAGTGATACCGAAACAGCATCATCAGCCAGGTTCCCATGCCTGCCATATTACATGGTGAGACACCTGTGACATCACAAGCACCTGCACGAGCCAGGTGCCCGCGCCTGCCATATTGTTCTACAAGAAATGTGATTAGCTGTATTCTCTCTGGTCAGGCTCATTAGCATCAGTTTAGCATTATCAGCTGAAGGAGTCCAAGCCTTAGGCCGCAAGAGCTGTCCGAGAGTAAATTTTTGATAAAGCTAATGCTGCTGACAAAGAGCTAGCTGAATCTGGCAGATACAAGTGGAATGAAGAAGGACTAAGGAGACAATTCCAACAGAATGGAGAAACTTCAGAAGGCGGCCAGCCCAGCAACGGTGAAAACCAGAAATCAAGAGCCCACCAACCAGAATTAAGTGATTGGACTTTGGGTTGGACTTGGAGATCGGGTGATGGGTGATACAGACATAATTGAGAGGTGTGAATTGGGGTAGGGGCCCCTCTCCGGAGGCAGCCAGCTTGAACTGTAACCTGAGAACCAATAAAA
>NW_009268161.1:0-741 GCF_000687185.1 Egretta garzetta
GTCAGATACCAATTTTGCTTCCAAATGTGTTCAGATATTTTCTACTTTGTCTTTTGTCTGTGTTAGCAGCACAGCAAAAACCTTTAAATATTTCAGAAGAGATCACAGTGTATTCTAATGTTTCAAAATCTCAAATGTATTGTGTTGTGTAGTGTAGTATAAATCAACAGAATTGGAAAATAAATCGCAGTGGAAATTTCTGATAACACTGGAGTAAAATGTTTTGATTTTGTTCACATAATCTATGAACTATATATCATCATGCAGGTTTTTTTTCCTGTAAAACATGTTGTCAAAATTTGACATATGCCTGCCAAAAAGGTAGTTTTAGATAGTACAGCTTTTCTTGATGGACAGCTGCTTCATAAAAAGAAAATTCAATTTGTTCTACCTGTAGGACTAGTACAACTAGATTATCTCAGAACTAGGAATAAGGACATTTTTAATATGCTTAAATATTGATGGGACCAGAGCAAAATCTTCTTTCAAAGTAAGAAGTAAATGATTATGGGAAAATACCAAACAGTTATTTTTTATTGTGATTTAGGTTGTATGTCAAATTTAACTACTTTCCTACCATCTCTGTTTCTTTAAATCTCATGTTGGTGATTAGAGCTCTGATTTACTTCATGCCTCTTCCTCTTAAGACTTTTTTTAAGGTTTTCTTTCTCACCCCTCATCCACAGTAACTGCAACTTAGATATTTTGAGCTAAGACCGGTGTGTGTGTGTGTGTGTGTGT
>NW_009268162.1:0-741 GCF_000687185.1 Egretta garzetta
TGTCCCACTTATTCTGGGAATTAAATTCAAGTGAAGAGCAGGCTTAAAACGTAACTGTGTATCAGTCATAATGCAATACAGCAAGTTAAATTTTCTGAACTAAGGTATCAAACATGGCAGGTCTCTGTGCATCTGCATGTGATGTTTGTAGGTGATTGAACAGGTTGGGAATTAATTTCAAAATATCTGAATTTTATTATATCACTAAGGAGCTTGCTATCTTTCACTGAAATTGTAGTACTTCTGTAGATACTTCTTTGGTATCTCTGTATAATGGAAATGTTTATACTAATTTACTTCTTTTTTCTTGCAGGATACTTTTTTTGAGGCAACAAATTAAAGAACTTGAAAAGCTAAAGAATCAGAATTCCTTCATGGTGTGAAAAGTTGTAAACAATTGCACATGGTTTTGAGTACAGGAACTATTAAACTGATGCCCAGTCTTAACACTTTTGAGCTGCATTTGAGTAGACTTTGGACCGTTGAGCTGGGCAGAAAAAAAGTTGACATGGGGAAGGGGACAGGAGGGAGTCAAATTCAGGGGAAAGATACAAGAATGATTTGTAAAACCCTTGAAATGTAGATTTCTTGTAGATGTATTCTTCACGTTGTAAATATGTTTTGTAGAGTGAAGCCATGGGAAGCCATGTGTATCAGAGCTTAGACATCCAAAACTAATCAACGCTGAGGTGGCTAAATACCTAGCCTTTTACATGTAAACCTGTCTGCAAAATTAGCTTT
>NW_009268163.1:0-741 GCF_000687185.1 Egretta garzetta
TCAGGTACCCTGAGTTGCCTGGCATCTGGAAAAGTAGGCAATTACTTCAAAAATATGGGGAAAATGTTTTCATGTGCAAACATGCATGGGGCATAGGATTTCTGTTAATAAGTCTGTTCGCACCTGGTATCATCTTTCTTTTCGTTTCCCCTCCTCCCCTGATGGACTGTAACTCCCTTTAAAAACTGAAACCAAATTAACTTTTAATTTGTGCTCTGGATAGTTGCATGGAAGCCTCAGTGGTTCTTAGAGGGGCCAGGAAGTGTTTGTTGGGTGATTATACTTGTGCTATTTTTTATTTGCTCCATGGTGGGGAAGTGGGGAGGTAAAGGTTTTGGAATAGTTTAAAACAGGTTCTAAAATCCTGTATTTTACAAAACTTTTAAACAGAGTATTCATTGGGGGGTGAACCAGATACTGTTGAAAAACAGTGAACCACTAAGAGCGTAATGAAATTATTCATAAAAGTGTTTTATTCTAACAGTATTGTGTGTGGTAAAGATTCCCATGACTGCAAGTATATTTTGCAGGGAAGATTATTCTAAATAATCACTGTTTCTTGCATTTTAAACAAGTATTTAAAGCACTGTAACTTAGAATGCTTTCCTCCCTGCCCCCCCCCAAATCTTTCTTAGGAACATAGACTCGCTGTTTGGATTCATCTTCACAAATCCTTGCCTAAACAGTAAGGTGGGCTAAGGCAAAATGTTTCCAGACTTCCCTCTTTTTTTTTTTTTTTTT
>NW_009268164.1:0-741 GCF_000687185.1 Egretta garzetta
TAAGTTTTTATGAAATGCAAATGTTCTGCCACACAGTCATTACTTTTAGCCTTTCCGAAGACTGAATGGGTGACCAGGCAGGAGAGTATAAAATATTTCTGTGTGCATTAAGAGCTAGAAGACACAGAGTGACCTTCACTTTTCCAACAGCACTACTATAGCATTTCTTAATTTTACCTTTGGTACATTGAGCACACTAAAGTTTGCACCCTTCAGACAATCCAGTCTCAAAAGCAAAAGGATGTTGCAAGCAGGTGGTGCTACTGTCGATACGAGATCCTTGGCTGATACCAGTTTCTTGGGTACAGATATGGTAACAGCAAAGTTTAACTTTTCAGTTCATTCTGGCAGAGTGCATTATGTAGCCCCTAGCTATCCCATCCTCGGACCACAGTGATTGCTAACTTAGCTACAGAAGAGACTTTTGCGCAATAAAAATAAAAAATACAGGATTATTAGAGGGACTTAAAGGTCTCCAGCATTGCTGCAATTTGAGAAGAGTTCAGAGTGTAATAGCTTCAGGCCTTTTGAACAGCTGCGATTTAAGCATTAAAGGTGTGATTGCTGCAGCCCACCGACATTCACTGAAATTAATGAACTTGTAAGTAGAGAAGATACTGTGCAGCATGGTTAGGATTGCAGAAGCGAGTTTAAAAGAAATGACAAACCATTGGCAATTACAGCAACTGCACTACTGCATGTTTTCCATTTTCCTGCTTTTTGTAGTCATTCTTAGAGTTG
>NW_009268165.1:0-742 GCF_000687185.1 Egretta garzetta
TTACAGGAACTGTGCTTTAAGCAAAGATCTCGGCGACTCGGCAGTACCTGAAGTTCTTTGTGGCTTCTCCTCTTTTACCAGTTGGTAACTGGGTAAATGAGGGCTTGTATGAGCTGAACCCGATTGATGTTTTGGTAGGCCCCAGAGGCTTTCCAAAGGTCAGAGTGCTGTTTTATTCCCTCTGTTTCTGTAGAGATCTCTCCGGCTGGTGTTTTCCCGAAGCCGTTTGTAATTTCTTTAATGTGTTTTTCCTATGCAGATGTTGCTGGAAAAAAAAAACCAAACCAAACCCAAACCACCAAACCCTGATGGAGATCATGGCCTTGCCCTGGCACAGAGTCCAGGGAACGGAAAGTCAAACTCAGTCTATATATTTTTCCTATTTCTCTGCTTCTCCATTTCCTTTGGAGAAGCGGCACTGACCCTTTTCCTCCTCTGTGAGGAGGAACATTTGGGTCCTTCCAGCACAGCTGTACTGGAAACCCCATGTCTTTGGAGACCAGCTTGTGTATAATCTTTCCAGTCCTCGGATATGCGTTTGTCCAAGGATTCGCACACGGCGCCCGTCGGGGCAGCTCCTCGTGCAGCATAGGAATCATCAGCAATGCCACCACCCGGAGCGGGCAAATGAGCACGACTGTCGCTGCGCCTCTCGGGAATTCCTCTCCCACCGGTTAATATTGCTTTTCTCCGCAGATGCTCCAGCGGCTTTGACCGATACCGTGAGGAGTGGCTGGGCTGG
>NW_009268166.1:0-741 GCF_000687185.1 Egretta garzetta
GGTTGGTGTCAGGTCCTACTGCCAGGAGCTCCAAAGCCATGGTGAAATTTTGGGAGTGAAGAGCCATTAAAACATCGAACACCTTGGAAAACCTTACCTGCAGGGATAACTTTCAGGGCAGCTTTACAAATTTGAGGAAGATTTGATCAGAGTCTTAAGCACCCTACAGAAAGGATACAAATTTGATAGTAAAACAATCTTAGACCTGCTAAAATAAATGTAAACAGATAGCTGAGGGCAGTCGAATGTAGATTTACAATAAATTGCTGAATCCTAATGGGATAATTTGCTGTCAGCACAAGTCTGTGGAGGCTTTGGTGGCCATCCATCCTTGGGAGTTTAAATGGGATCTACCTAAAAATCCTGTAATTTAACATGGTTCTTCTGCATTTCCTGAGTGTCTCTGGTAAGAAAAGGAACCGGAACCAGAACTCTAAAAACACAGTTTATTTCTGTAAGACCAGCAAAGGCAGCCAAGCAAACAATTCCAGGTAATAGGTGCAAAAGAGGAACAATCTGTCTCATGGAAATAATATTTAGAACAGCTGAGATTAAAGAAGTGGCTCTGGCCCAGAGGCTGTTCCAAGATATTGGATGATTCTTCATGCAGCCAAATTCCCTGGGAGGTTGTGAGCAATGTTTAGTGGGCATAAGATGCAATCTCATTTCCCCTGGATAAAAACCACGCTTAAGCTCACAGACCGTCGGATTACACAGAATCACAGAATCACAGAATCGTAA
>NW_009268167.1:0-742 GCF_000687185.1 Egretta garzetta
GTCACCTTACGCTCACGTGCAGGAAGAATGAGGCAAACCAGCGCTCTTTACCCCCTTCTCCCGTCTAAAAGAAGGTGCCTGAAAGGCCACTTCTTCCTGTTCCCGCAGCAAGACCTTCCAACAGCTACAACTCTTCCTCCCTTGGGAGGAGCGCGGGGGCAGCCTCGCAGTGAGAGCGGTGGGGAAAGCGCAAATAAATGTCCATTTGTATTTTAATGGCACGTGGTAAGCCCCCGGTCCGCCATATGTAGATGCTTAGGTGTGAACCAGTTACTGTAACGTTCCGATGCAGAAATGCCAATACATCGGGAGCACAGCCACGTAAATGCGTTCTGTGTGCTTTTCTGCTCGCCTCTTTATTGTTGTGATTGGGGTTTTTTGTACCCAGATAACCTCACAGATTTCACAGGAGTGCCTCTTAAATTAAGTGAGATCGGGATCAGTGGTCTCCTACTTTGGGGCCAATTTTGCTGGTTCATCTGCTGAGTTGTGCTTTTCTAACTTCACAGACTCACTTTAATTCCAGTTAAACTATTTCATGTTATCAGTGACCTCAAAATGTGCTACCCTGGTTATACAGGGTAAGGTTACGACTTTTCTCTCAGAGCTGGCTCATTGAATTAGGGGGCAGATTCTGAGCCACTGTAAAGCAGCGTAATAAAAATTGATCTTCAAGGAGCTATGCTACTTTGCATCAAGTAAGAACAGAGCCCTTTGTAAATCTTAATTCTGATTTTTTTTT
>NW_009268168.1:0-742 GCF_000687185.1 Egretta garzetta
GGGCCCATTGTGTTGCCTGTTGAATGGGGATGGTGATTTCAATGCTTTTAGTACATCTGATAGGAACACTTCAAAATTATATCACTTGCTCTCTCCGTAATTATTCATTAAGTGCTATAGAGGCTGGGAAGTGGCATGTTCAAAGGGGTCAGCCCCACTTCCCCTCCCGTGCTGAATGCGGTTCACCTGGAGGGCCATTAAGGGTTGACAGGACCCACGCCTGCTTGGGAGAAGCATGGAAAAGGGGGTTTTCTTTCATTATTCTTCCCCTTCCATTGAGGTACCTTTTTGTGCTCTCAGGGCCATGCGAAATGGCTGGCGTGGTGCAGTGCAATGCAGTTAGTCTGAAGCGTGTCACATGCCCAACACAGCACCTCTGACGTCTGCTCATCCTCTGCGCAAGGCTTTTCGTTTGGGAGGTTTAAATCCTTCCTGACATCAGATTTAAATGAGATGCTGGCAGGGAAGGAGGTGGGAGGTGCCTGTGAAAGAAAGTAGCAACGGCGATGCTTCAACCAGCCGAGCTGGGAGCGGAGATTTTTATCTCCAGACATTTGCAGCGTACCAACGTGGGCAAATTAACAGCCAGTGCGGTGCACACTGAACATCACGTAACATCATGCTGTGAAAAATTCTCAATAATTATTTATTAACCAGAGTATTAGAAACACAAGCTCCATCTCTGCTCTGGGAGACTGTTAGGAGGATTATCCAGCTGCATACTTTAATGCACTAAGGATGG
>NW_009268169.1:0-742 GCF_000687185.1 Egretta garzetta
CCTCCTCCCTCACCTCCATAACCTTCATGACAGTGGATGGCCAGCTAGGCTTTCATCAGTTGGATCTCCTGCCTTTCACCTGTGTGTGGCAACAGCACAGTACAGTCTGTATGTGTTTCAGCTGCCCAATGGTCTCAACACATGTAGACGCGCACACACAGACATCTGTGCCGGTGCTCAGAAACACATGCATGCTCCTCCCTGCATCTTTTAATACCGTGGCGAGGTACTGCAAGAGATACGAAAGGTGCTTCTCGACCCGTTTCCCCTCAGTTCACCTCCAGCTGAGTGAATTTATTCAAGCAATTTCACTTTTCAATAGAATTAAGTTTCTTCTCACAAAGGTTCCATTTTCATCCAACTATTAGAAGCATTACTACTGTGCTTGAAAGTGCAATGTCATTCCCCATTTCTTCGAGCAGAGTGGGATATGCCAGAATTTACCATGTGAATAGTTTCCCCCCACAGGCACCTGGCCATATTGGAAAGGCCTGCTGTAACAGACTACAGTTTTAGAGGGTGATAAATGGGTATTGCATGTAGTAGGAATATTTCTGTTGTCAGTATAAAAAGCTCTGTGTGTTTTACCACATAAAGCAAGGTTAGTAAGTACACAAGAAACTACTTGAATCCATGAATTTCCAGGGTTCTATCTTTGTTCGTTCTCACAACCATACAGTTTGAAGTAGATGACCAATACAGAAAAAGAGACAACATACATTCTTAGAAAAAAGCAATGAGA
>NW_009268170.1:0-742 GCF_000687185.1 Egretta garzetta
AAAAAAAAAAATGCAACATTTATTAAAAGATGCAGTAAATATTCTCTTGTCAGGCTTTGCAGATGAAAATTAGACAAGTCAATAAGAAAAGTAGAAATATTGACCATATGACTACTATGTACTGACTCTTTTGACTGCCTACAGTCAGTACAATTTGCTAGCTTCTGTATATGCTGCTGATAGCCTCTTATCTTGTACACACCTGACTATCTGACCATTTGGTTTTTTTCTGGCCTACACAGGCTCAGTTCATTTCCACATTAGTAAGAGATCAGTCTTTGAAAGCAGTACTTTAAAACTGAGCAGCCATGGCTAGTTTTCTCTCTACCTCCAACTGCACATTTTAAGTTAAGGAATGAGCATTCTCAGGAGTCCAGGAGCTGACAGCTGAATACTAGTTGAAACTCTTGAGAGTTTACTGGCATAAATATTTCTTTTTCATTGCAGAGTTTAAAAACATAAGTTGATGAAAACCAACTGCTATGTTTCAGAAAAGGAAAAAGTGTATGCGGAGTTGTGACCTTGACTATGCTGGCAAACGTTGGTAGGAATTAAACAGTCATCATCTATAATCTGGCTGTAATCCTTGCTTTAGCAGAGTCAATAGCAAAACTGCCACTAAGGCAAGATTTTATCTTCCACATATTCTGGGGGAAAGTTTGGAAATGAACGTGCTTCAGGGAAATTTGGTCTGCTCTGGAAGACTGGAAGGTTTTCTAGCAGTAGGTGCTTAAGATATTTT
>NW_009268171.1:0-742 GCF_000687185.1 Egretta garzetta
ACCAGCGCCCATCAGAAAACCCTCAACGAAACACGAGCGAGAACTCCTCCGAAAATGAAATGCTTTGCAGAGAAGCATCATTTTCAACAAACTTCCAGCTAAATCCTGCCTGCCTGGCTTCCTGCCAGATTTCCCACCCAGGGCTGACAAACCCACTCTTCACGGGACTGCTGCACACTGCAGCCACGCAGGGTGCCCAGCGCCGAGCCCTCGGGTCTCCCAGGCTCCAAGTCCTGCAAAGAGGAATCCACAGAAGCCCCAAAAGCCCTGAATTTAAAAGAGAAAACCAGCTAATATTCAACCTACAAACACCTCTGTCCTCCGTTTGCAGTTCACCACCGCCTTGTGCTGGCCTGACTCTCCTTTCACTTGCATGCCAAATCAGAAGTAAATTTACCAAAATCCACGTTAATTACACAAATGCAAAAAGAGTGGGAAAAGACTCAGACTCCAGCTGCTGATCAGCCTTTCTTTTAGGTAAAGTGCTTTTTAAACGCCGATGTAATTTTTCAGATCCTGTTACACGTGTGCTACAAATTGGCTACGCATCTGACTCAAGGGGAACAACAATTTGTTCAACAAATACGAAGAAGAAAAGGACCTTTCTGTACAGTTCCACATGTATGGAAACCACAGACTTTGTATCTCTATGAAAAAAAAACCACATCTGGTCTTCCCGAGTGTAACAAAATTAAAGGTGCTTGTAGTTGGGTCTTCCCACACAGCAACACTTAAAATCCAG
>NW_009268172.1:0-743 GCF_000687185.1 Egretta garzetta
CCCCACCCACGTGGCACAGCGCCTTCCGCACCGCACAACCTCTAGCAGCTCTTTGCTAGGAATCACTTTCTAATGAGCACAACAAAGTGATAACAATTAATGAGGAAGCAAAGCATTTATTTCTGAGCCCTAATTAACATTATCCCAAGCATTCTCTCCATGCTCTTTTGATGTCATAAAGCATGCTGGAACTATAAATGAGCTGTTCGCCCATTAACACTGCCATGCCCCCATCCCCTCCCTCTGTTACCCAGGCATTAACCAGACCGCTCCAGCCACGGGAAGTTAAAGGCCGCATCTTTATTCACAACACAACAAGATAAACAATCTGCAGGTGGATTCTGCTGCAATGTCCCAGCGTGGAAAAGGATTAAAATGCTGATGCCACCGCACTCGGATAGGGCACGTGGCGCGGCCACGCTCGCGGCTCCTGGCCCACGTGGTGGGGTTATCTCCAGCCTCTACAAGCTCACGTGCAGAAGTGGGTCTCCACCATCTGGAGTTCACTTGAACTCTGTTTTTGAATGGAAAAGTAATTTTTGCCTCTTCCCAAACCAGATCATCCCTCAGAGGGGGCAAAGCTGCCGCGCTCCTTCCCTAACTCGGAAGTCTGACCCCACCGGGTTCACGCCACAGGAGCTCAGAATACGATACGGAGACGCACAATTCCCTGCCTTACAGAATTCGAATCCCTACCTGTTCCAGCCCAACTTGCATTCGCCCTGCAAAAAGAAAACCCGCAG
>NW_009268173.1:0-743 GCF_000687185.1 Egretta garzetta
CCCTGGGGGAGCAGTGCTGGAGGAAGGAGGAGGAGGAGGAGGAGGAGGAGGATTTCTCTAGTGATGTGTCTGGGAGGTCGGGGCAGCCCGGCCCAGCATGGCACCTGGGGATGAACAGCATCTCCCACCCTCAGACCATCACCAGCTTCCAAAACCAGGATGGGGCTCAGGCAGTCACTAAGCAACTAAGCTCCCCAGCAGTGCTGCCTAGCAGCTTGCGCGGCACAAAAGCAGCAATAAACCCGAGCAGGTGCCCTGCTTTCTGCGCCGTCAGCTCATTACCAGCTCCATCCTCCGCCCGAGGCAGGCTCCGCAGTGCAGATGTCACGCCGCCAGCCCCGGTGCCTCCGTCGGGCTTTGCCTTTGCATCGTTGCATAGCAGGCTCTGCAGCATGAGCACGGAGCCACTGAGCACTGGCAGCACCACACTGAATCCGGAGGGAGAGTGCAAGCATGGCTCAGCCTATGGATTGTGGTTGGTCTCACGCTTCCAGCTCCAGAAGAGGTGGGGTTCACTGGGGCGATGCCATGCAGGCTCTGACTTGTGCAGGTATTGAAAAGCTGCTTCCTTCCCCAAGAGTGGAAGGAGGGTGAGAGGTGCTGGCTCCACCCTGGCCACCCAGAGGTGTCCCAGCTTCAACGCAGAAAGGGCGAGAGTATCTCTGTCTGCTGCACAGCTCTGAGGGCAAGGGCACCGCAGCCCACCCACACCTTGGGCTGGCAGCCTGGTGAGGGTGGGGGGG
>NW_009268174.1:0-744 GCF_000687185.1 Egretta garzetta
CTGCAGTTAGCAGGGACATCTTTAACTAGATCAGGAAAATCAGCAAGGCTTTGAAAATGCTTCCTATAGGCAGCTTGCCCCAGGTCATCCAGGAAACCTGCCCAAAAGACAGGACTTCTGCCTCAAAATCCTCTCTATTAACCATCATACCAGTTTTGCTTCCCATGGGCTGTGCTGCTGTCTTTTCTGGAAATTTGCTGTCTAGTTAAAAAATAAATACATTTTTCTTTCAACCACCCAAGTCAGTTTGTTAGAACACCAGAGACTCTCAACATTTAGCACGCAGTGGTAAATAAAAGAAATTTTGCATGCAGCCCAGCCCAGCCACTGGTGCTCCTGTGCTCCACCCTCGATCCTGCTTTCGTGTCCAGTTGCTTTCCCTTGACACACACACCCCCCCGCACGCAGCTTGCTCCCTTGCCTACCTGCTGCAAGATCTGACTAACAGCTTTGTTCTGATCCAGCTGTTGCCAAGCCAGAATCTGCTGGAACTTCTGATCCGTCTCAGCTAGGCTGCAGGAAGATGGATTTGCCATGGAGTTACTGCTGGGTCTCAGACTCTTGACACAAACAAGAGGAAAAGCAGGCAACAGGGAATCCAGGAATGGAGAAGTTTGTTGCTGAACGAGCGTGAAGAGCCATGGCACTGCACACCCGAAGGCTGACAGGTTTAAAACCTCCTTCCCTACAACCAAATGAAACCTGCACCATAGACCAAGCCAGAGCAGAAGCGCTGCTGCCTGC
>NW_009268175.1:0-744 GCF_000687185.1 Egretta garzetta
CATCATGTTTTCAAAGCAGTCACCACTTTTAAAAGCAACATTATCAGTTTCCCCTAGCACCGCAGTTAATAGTAGTCTAATGAGCAAGTTATCACTTTAATTTTGAAAAGAAACAAATATACATAATTCCTGTAACATAACAAAGCTCAAGTGTACCTGAAACCTTCAGACAATTAGATTTCCTATTCTGCTACTTTAATAACTGTGAAATGACCTGAAATAAAATGTCTCAAACACTCACTTGCCATTATTGGTGTTTGTTTCATGTTTCTTCTGAAGCAACTACAGCACTCAGTTTGAGGAGGGGAAATACTGATGAAGAACAGAAACTGACTCTCAGTGATTGCACCTAGTCAAGTCAATCTCTTCTGGATGCTTTGATTTGCTTTTAATCAAACAGTCAATAAACTTACAGCAAAATTCAACAGGACCTGCCGGGCTCAACCACTTGCCCTTTCTGCTTCCTTGGAACTTACCAAGTATCTGCTGATTACATGGAAATCACCCTTCACAGAAATCAAAGTAAGGGAAATGGAGAATTTATGTACAAAAAAATCGAAACACACACAGCGTCATTGCAAGTAAACTGAAAAGAAGCCTTGGCATAATATTTCCCTCCTGGCCTCATAGTTCCTCTCCCAAGGTACAGTCTGACAACAGCCACAGCTCCCCAAGAACCTCATCCTAAAGCTACCTTATAGACAGACGCTCTCTGCAGAAGAGACACTGTGACGTGGAAATTCA
>NW_009268176.1:0-744 GCF_000687185.1 Egretta garzetta
TTTTTTTTTTTTTTTAACTCCTGATTTTTCTGAATTACTATTTTTATGTGTCTGTAGGGATGTGGAGGCAAGCCTCTGCTGTGCTGTGCAAAACCCACGCAGGGAGGCTGAGCGGAGGGTGGGAGAGGGAACCAAGGCACCAAGCACGTCAGGCAAAATGCCCAAATTTATGGGAGAGTACCTGAGATGAGACGGGAACCCTCCCCTCCCCGTTGCCAGCCTGTAACCGTGCCTCTGTGTCTGCCCTGGCAGTGTCTCACGTGGAATTACATCCGTTTTCTACACCGAAACCTGGAGTTCATTTAACCATTTGAGTATACATCTGCTTAGATGTTCTGGGCAGCAAACTAAAGCTCCAGAAAGTTATTTATCTCAAGCCATTTAAAGCGATTTTGCTAATGTATTCTGCAGAGTGGGTTTCGCATGTGAGCTCTTTAGTAAAATCGTGACTGTATTAATGAGACCTAACCCAAAGCCACTAAACATGACTTTAAAGGAATATCTCCCCGCTGCTATTGAGATGGTTGGAAGCAGAGGGAAGGTGTTTGTAAAGTTATACTTAGTCAAATCAAACGGGAACTCGTTAAATACAGCAAAATAATTCACTAAATAATTCACTCTGGTTGAATATGAAAGATTTGGAGAACTTTGGGTTGTTTGAGTGAAAAAAAGCTTATTTATGCTCCTGTGTATGTGACAAAGCAAAAATATGAGTTGAAGGTGGAGAGCTCTGTCACCTTGTGT
>NW_009268177.1:0-744 GCF_000687185.1 Egretta garzetta
TTTTTTGTTCTAAGTGGCTGAATGCTCCTTTTGTCTGTCAAACAGCTTCCTGGTACTTGGAGGAGATTATATATAGGAAGGAGTGGAGGGGCAGGGGAGAGGATGGGTTCAGTGCTGTGGGCTACGTAGATCACTAAGGCATGTATTCAGTAAAAGTTCTTGCTCTTTTTGCTTGTGAGTCAGGGCGAACTAACAAGAGTTCAGACTTTCTCACAGTTCATCGGTCTTTTAAAAAAATGTTTTAAGACCTTTTTTTGTATTCCTGTAGTATCTTAAGCGTTACGAAGGGCATAGGAAGTCATGATCTAATCACAGAGGTGCAGGAACAGGGACAAAAGGTAACAATAAATAAAACACAAAAATCATTAAGTAATGAAGTAGTGTAAAGTCCTAGTTTAAAGTATTGGTGTTAACCTGGACTTTAGTCATGATGTATTGGGCTTTCTGGGAGAACCTTACGGGTTTTGTGAGATAAGAAAAAAAGGTTTAAAGGTTTGGGAAGTTGGATGTCATTTGTAAGAATAGTCCAAGACTTGACTGCCAACAATTCAAAGGTAACTAGCAATTTAAATGTTAGCATATTACTGTGGATTTACATTTTGCAGGGGTTAATAGAAATTAGCAGTCATATAAATAACTGTACTAAAGGTTTATTATGAGAGGTGCAATTTAGGATGAGCTTATTGATTTTATTGGTGTGTGTAAATTGGTCACTGAGAAAAATATGAAAGCATGACCAAATGG
>NW_009268178.1:0-742 GCF_000687185.1 Egretta garzetta
TTCCATCAAATTTATTCAGCTCTGTCAAATGATTATTTTCCCTCAGTAAAACCTACTGCTGCTTCTCTCTTTTGAGTGAGGTGCAGTGAACTTGTCTGCGACACCAACCCACCCATAAGCCTTTGCCTTACCAAACGCCCTACTGGAAGAGATTAAAGTGGAGGCGAGGTTATCTACATCATAGGACAATTGAGAGTGAAAAGGAGCTTGGGAGGTCTTGAGTTGAACACCCAGCTCAAAGCAGGGTGAGCCCTGAGCTCAGAGCAGGTTGCTCAGTAAATGCCAGCATCAACTAAAAGAGTTTACATTTGACCACCTCGCAGAACAGAGCTATCACTAAACCATGCCTCCTGAGATTCCTGGAAGCATCCACATTCTTGTCCAGAGTGTGATTCTGCTGCACATTTCCGGGCACATCTCCACACCATGGCATGCTTTAGGCTGTAAAGAGAATTGAAAGAAAGCTTCTGGCTTGGGTACTATCAACAGAAGTGCTGAAAGAGAGGGAGATGGAAGAAACTCGGAGATTCCAGGTTCCTGTTGAAAATTTAAGGCCTCAGGGACGGGAACAGAAGATAAAGTTTTGACCTAGCATAGCCTTAGTTTATTTCACATGTTGTGCAGAGAAGGACAACAAGCTGAGCAGGAGCAAGCAGTGCACCCTAGCGACAAAGGCCAACAGTCTCCTGCCTGGGCCCCATGGCAGTGGCCACCGCAGGGTGCTGCAGAGCTCTGGGCACTC
>NW_009268179.1:0-746 GCF_000687185.1 Egretta garzetta
GGCTGGGGAAAATGGGAAACACTCACAGCCTCCGGGCGTAGCTCCTGAGAGCAGCAAAGAGGGGAAAAGCAAAGAGTTCTTCTGGGATGCGTAGAAATCATGAAAGGCCTGAGGGGCTTGAAAGGGAAACACCTGATTCAGCGACCTGATCCAGCTGTAACCGCCTGACTGACAGCGAGAAATGGTGGGCGCCTGGGAGGCTGACCCCCCTAAAGATCGCTGTAGATGCCCCGGGCTGATGAGCAGCAGAGCGAGAGAGGTCTCGGGGCTCCTGCCTTGCCTCAGGCCACCGCTAAAGTGCTAAAATGTTGAAAGCCAAACAGGTAGCGGGAGCTGTTGGAGGAGGTAGGCCAAAGGCTGTGCAGATGGAGCCGAACTCCAGCTGGGAGGAAGGCAGAGAGAGACCTGGGCCTGCTTGTGGTGGGGACCAGGAGGGGGATGAAGGCTCTGAGAACGAGCGAATAAAGCCCTTGGGGCAAGAAAGGCGGGCCGGGCCGGTTGCCCCCTCTGTGCCTGTGCCTACGGGAGGGAAACCAGCAGCGCGCTGGAGCTGTGGGCGAGGGGGAATACAGTGCTAGGGGTGAAAAGCGCTGCTCATCTCCTGCTGAGCACGCGAGGGTGGAAGGCGATTGCACGCGCGGCGGCGTCTGCGTGAACGCCCGGTGTCCGGCTGCCCCTTACACACGAGCTTATGTGCGCTCCGTAAGCCTGAGCGGGGGACGATCCCGGCCTAGGCGCGCTGCTCC
>NW_009268180.1:0-745 GCF_000687185.1 Egretta garzetta
GCACAGGTCGTAGCAAGACATGTTGGCGCGGGATGGGAGGCTGCTCTGCAAGAAGGCAGAGATTAGCAGAGTGCAGCCGAGGGGAGCAGCCGAGGTGGAGGAGCCGGGAGCCCGGGTCCCGGAGGAGAAGCGCTGGCAGACTTACCCTGTTCCCAGAGGAGAAGGCGGCCAGAGCGGTGCTTGGGAGAGCCTGGCAGGGCCAGAGCTTTTATCCCGGCCCTGCCATTGCTCAGCACCGCCTGGGCCAATGTGCAGCGGCGGCCCTCCCTCCTGCCATCGGACAGGGCTGTCCGGCTCCTGCCCCTCCCTGCCTCAGCATCCCCTCGCCAGAGCAGCCCCTGCCGCTTCCAAGCCTTCCCTCCCCTTTCTGCCTCCGGGGCTAAGGCCAGCAGGCAGCTCCCCCAGCCATGGGGCTCCCGGGAGACCTGCGCGGGGCCCGCAGCTTGGGGACGGGGCTGGCACCAGCCTCTGCCGCCTGGGCCCGCCTGGGGAGCCGTGCTCCTTGCCCCACGCCCCTCGGGGCCCATCACGGGGGGCTTTTCTCCCCCACACTTCCAGCCGGCCATGGACAGCGCCTGCAGGCGCATGGAGGCCGGCTCCCTTGGGCTGGCGAGTGATGCGTGGTGCTGAGCAGGCAGGGCCCCAGAGGAGTGCCTGCGATTTGGCATGTCGTCAGCTCGCGCCTCTGGAGAGGATGATTTTGCAAGGGCAGCGCAAGGCCAGCGCCACGACCCTGCTCTTCCCC
>NW_009268181.1:0-745 GCF_000687185.1 Egretta garzetta
GGGCTTTCCCAACCCAAACCATTCTGGGATTCTGCTGTAACACGAGCGGGCATTGCCAGTGGTGGTGAGGTGCTTGATTTCTGAAGCAAACTACTCTGCAGCCACTTCAATGACAATGAAAACAAACCTTTGTTGCCTCCTTCAGCCTCCTTCCCAAAGACAGATCCCGCTCTAATTAGTCTGAATAATTCCTTTACCTCTTCTGTCATCCTCCTCGGGAAGCTCCTTGATGGTCTTACTCTTCCACGGCCAAGACTCATCAACTTGGGTCATCTCAGTTTGCAAATCGCCTCCAGCGTGTGGCTCACGTAGGGACCGCGCAGCCGGCGGGCTGTCATACGCCCTCCAGCCCTGCTGAGTTCAGGCAGCTTCTCCTTTTCACCCGGGTTTCATCCAACAGTACCCGCTTTGCTGTGTTAATCTTTTTCTTACAAATCCCTTTAATCGCTTTGTCATTTGTGCTGCTCTTTTAGGACCGATTGGGGGTAACTGTCTGCTGAGAAGGTGATCTCAGCTGGGCACGAGCCTCTGTTTGCTTAGCTAATTACGCACGGATAGCTACCAACGCCAGCTAAACCCCCCAACCCTTCATTCTCCCTGCTCTGCTGACCATGCCCAAACATCCATGAGTGCTGCTGTGTCATTGCTGCATTTTGCGTTAAGTTCCCATCCGATGTCTTGCTTGGTATTATCTGACTACTGTTAAGTATTTAAAAAAAAAACACCCCACAACACCCCCACAACA
>NW_009268182.1:0-747 GCF_000687185.1 Egretta garzetta
TTTATTGTTCTTGCATCCTGAAGATACTACATGGAATTAATTGCTCTGTATCCGTGCTTTGATCCAGTATTACTCCAAGGTCTGTATTGCAGGGATGTAAAAAAGCTTCATTGATGATGAAGGCTGCTCGTTGTAGCTGGTGGTGTTTTCATCGTTGACCATGAAGAAAGCTGAATGCAGAAATTCCCATATTTAGTAACTGTAAATGTAAAGTGGTTCCAAGAATTGAGTGGACTGCAAAGTAGGAAAAGAAAATATGTATCCAGTCTGATTTAGAGCAATGACCTATTCCTCTTGCGCAGATGATGATATTAAACAGCGTAAATACTTTAAAGAAAAAAATCACACTTTTATTTTCTGTCAGTGTAGTTGTAGTATAGAAGAAGGGCAAGACCTAGCTAAGGGCCGGTATTCCTGCTCCAAACTATCACAACAGTTCCTCTGCAAAAATGGAAATATTTTTGCCTGTTTAAAAAATAAAAAAATATTGGATAGTCATGCTGTTTCTGCACTATGATAACAAAAGAAGAAAGAAAAGGTGAGCTGCTGCTGGTGTGTATCTACTAGAACCAGAAGAGTGTGGAGACTTTTGGGGGGATGCAGCATTATAGCTGCTTCAGGGGGGACAGAAGTGTTCTTCAACCTTTAAAACATGAGCAGTATAACTCATTCTCCAGACGAAGCAGCTTTCCACATGGAGTACGGTTCGGAGACCTTAAATCAATCTCATTGCTGTCTTCTGGCTGG
>NW_009268183.1:0-745 GCF_000687185.1 Egretta garzetta
ATGATTCAGACTTTTTGGACATGCACAGTTGATAGGGTGAGAGGCAACAGACATGAGTTGCAGCAAAACTGCAGCTAAGAGTTAGGAAATATTGTCTACTGTGCAGGTGGTCAAACATTGGAACAAGGGCCCAGAGAGGCTGCAAAATCTTTATCGTTGGAGATAGTCAAACCTCACTGAGCTACCTGAGCTACCTGATCTAATTTGGCCCAGCTCTGATGAGGGGATTGGATCAGGTGTGCAAAGATTTTTTTTCTAACCTATCTTATCTTATGGCTTTAGTAAAATCCTTCAAAAAATATTTAGCTACAGAAACTGCACAAGCAAACAGCACAAATGAACAGCTGATGTCTGAAATCACAACAGAGTGGCAATTCTCCCTGTCCTATTTCTTCTCTCTGCCCTTATTAGCAGGGGTTGGTCTCTCAAAATGGAATTATTCCTCAGGAGCTCATCTGTTCCTTCTGTGCCAAGAACAAAGGAAAAGAAATATTTAAAATGAGTGTGATGTGAACAGGATCATTGCAAAGTAAGATGTTTTTCAAAGTTTCCCAGGAGGTATCACTAGTTTTTTAGATCCATCTGGAATTCAATCATTGTTACTTGCCAGCTGCTGCTGGGACCTTCCAGTTGTTTCTCCTCTTCTGGACACAACATGTAGTGGGAGCAGTTATTGCTGCTGCTATGACTCTGAAGGACAGGCACATAATCTGGGAAAACAGGCAGTTTTTCTTTTTTTTTTTTT
>NW_009268184.1:0-747 GCF_000687185.1 Egretta garzetta
TTTTTCTGTATGTATCAAAACTTTTTCTAAGTTCCAATGTTCATTGATCCATTCCATTGTTCTTATGGTAAGGATGTTAAATTGAAAAATACGGTTGACAGGTAAGTTTCAACAGTTGTTGTGATTCCAGCATAGTGAACTTTTATCATCTGAAGAAATGGAAGGGTTTCAGGCTGTCTTCATTCCATCATGATTTTGTAGTTTGACATTGATAAAGGGATTTGTATTATTGAATCACTGTAGGTGATGTGCTTGAGGAGGGGGAAGAATGCAAGTACCTAAATTTTAGACTTTTTTTCCCCTGATTAGTTTGGCCTCTGGAATGATTTGACTATTCATCAAGTTCTCTGAAATCATTAAGATTGAACTTCTCATTCTCTTATTCTGATGTGGTTAAATCTATTTCTCCTGATTAGTTTTCAAGAAAGGTATTTATTGCCTAATTCCGCAAATTATTTAAGCAGTTTCAGGAACTCTATATGAGTGAAGTTGCATATTGGTTGAAGTCTGAGACCTAAGATTTACTTCTCAGCATTTCCGCTTTGAAGGAAGTAAACTTACCTAGCATTGTTTAAAAACAAAAAAATCAACTTCTATTTAAAAACATTTAGTGAGACATGATGGTAAAGTTGCCATGTTCTGGCTTTCTTTAGTCTTTAAGGGAGGATTTAAATAACATCAATATGCATAATGCTGAATGAGTACTTTCACTGGGGGAGACTGAGGTCTAGAAGTCCGTGAATGGCA
>NW_009268185.1:0-747 GCF_000687185.1 Egretta garzetta
CCCCCCCCCCCCAAAAAAAAAAAAGAAGAAAAAAGCAGCATGGCTTAAGGTGAAGTTGCTCTGTGCCAGGGAACTTATTTCTGACTTTTGTGGGCTCTCAACAGTGTCGTTTTTCTCCAATGACATCTGCAGCACCATGCATTTAGTTATCAGCTGCCCTGAATATAATCTGAAACACTAGTTTCTAACATTTTTCATTTAACCACCAAATGTAGCCAGATAAGCCATCATAAATTTAACTTTGCAGCAGCTTTCATATACTGCCTCACAAGCACCTACTACATCCCCCAAGAAAAATGTCAGAAAATCCTATGTGTAATTATTTACACCCAAACAAAAAATGTCATTGCTTTAGCATCTTTCATTTCTTACTTGACATCCCTTCTTAAATTCTGTTTTAGACTTCTTTTTAACTATAGCTTGGATGTGTGTGAATTGTGGGCACCACTGTTTCTCTGTAACTTCAGAGGACAGAATTCAGTGCTCACTGCCAATGAGTCAGTCACTCCTAACACTAATGGAGAGTAGCAGTCAAGGTTTTGACAAATCAAATGGCTTTGAAATCCATTCTGCTCATAGATGATTCAATTTGTGAAGCAACTCAGAAAGAAGTTACAACAGCTCCCAGCAGCAGTATGAGAAAAACAGTAGTTTTCTCATTACTCTGGGATACAATTTAGTATAAAGTTTTCATTTTACATACAATGCTATGCAGTTACTGAATTCTTTTAGCTAGCACAAGAAGTA
>NW_009268186.1:0-748 GCF_000687185.1 Egretta garzetta
ATGCTAAACTCTGCGCCCATGAACTGTCTTGGTTTTCTGAAGTTCTGATTTAAAGCGAATATAATCCCAAACTGGAGAGACAGCCTTCCCATTGCTCCTGCAGGCTGTGCTCCCCCCAGCCTGGTCTGGACTTCGCCCATTGGGCTCTCCCTAGGGCATCCTCGCCTTGTTCTGCACAGAAACACCATGACTCCATCCCACGTGTGACAGTGTGCTACGCATGGCTGCCACAGAGGAAAGGGTTGGAGTACATGACAGAGCAGGGCAGAAAAGCAGGCAGCCTCAAAGGGCAGCCTAGCGCAATGCAGGAAAGAGAACAGCCACCCCCGGAGGAGTCCCCGCCTGCCCGATGAAAAGGTGACCCAGTCCCAGGTTGCAGCTGAGCAGCTCAGCTCTTTGATCTCTAGAGCACATTTGAATTTGAGGAGGTGGGGATACCCCTGGAGCTGCTGCAAGCAGCATTTAAGAGGTGTCCCACCACCTGTGAAGCTAAGGAGGAGCTGCTGTTATCAACCGTAGCAAGGTTATCTCTTGGTTTCCTGGAGGGGTGACAGTCTGAGTCACTTGGCAGTGGGAGGGTGGTTTCTTCATGTGCCTATTGGAGCAGCCAAAACGCGTGGGCAGGTTAAAAACAATGCAGATACAAGTGATTATGGGGGCAGGCAGAACCACCAGGAGAAGAGTATTTTTCCTACTTATTTGGGTATGCATGACATTCATCACATCAGCATGCAAAGCCGCTTGCACC
>NW_009268187.1:0-749 GCF_000687185.1 Egretta garzetta
TCCTGCCCAGCCCAGCCCCTTGACGCTACAGGGCCTCGTCCGCTCCCGAAAGCCCCGCACCGCCCCACGGACAACGAGGGGGAGATGGAGCAGGGAGGGGTGGGCAAGTGGCCAGAGTCTGGGGGGAGTAGAAAGGAGAAGAATCAGAGAAGGAGGGGCAAGAAACTGTAAAAGCCCTGCTCTCTGGTTTCATAGATCCACGGCGGATTAGAATTGTCCTGAAGAGCTAATGTGGAGTTGGAGCTCCAGGAAATCAATCCGCAGGAGTTTGTGCATTGATCTGTTTGGAAGCATTAACCTGAGGAATGTCTCAGTCTACACTTGTTTTCATTTGGGTGCATGTTCACAGGGATTGATTTTCTTAAGACCTGAGCATTGAATTAGATGTTTTTCTGGATGCAGTGGCTCAACCTCAGCTTTTGTAAGGAGGCATCAGCTGGGATTTCACCTAATTTGCCTTTGTTACTGCGATTCACTGACAGTAAGCAGTGGGTTTGCGACTGCAGTCCTTGAAAAGGGCAGAGAGCCCTTTGATCTGTGAGGCTGGACTGCCCTCTCACCAAAGTGCTGCTGGAAAGGGGGGGCCAAACCCAGCTGACGCCGTGGGGGGCACGACGTGGGGCTGAATTCCTGCCCCAGCCAAACGCAGTGACCTCCCGACAGGTAAAAAAGACAGGTTAAAAAAGCGTCCTCTTTTCTTAGGACAAGTAATGTGTACAGGTACATACAATGTGCATGTAAATATATAT
>NW_009268188.1:0-749 GCF_000687185.1 Egretta garzetta
AGCTCTCCAGGAGCTACTTCTCACCAGGAATGGCTCCCTCTGGGCCCCAGAGCCCACCACAGTGCTCTGCAAGATGCTCTCTCACCCTCACCCCACCCCTGGCTGGAGGGCAGGGTTCAGCCCTCAGCCCCCATTTCTCGGGAAGACTCCAGGGAATTGTAGGATGGCTCTGGGCAGCTTCAGGCTCGCTTACTCTCACCATAACGTCAGCAGCAAGAGTGGGCTGCTGATAGTCACCGCCTCCACCACAGCAGGGACAGATGCCCACTCCGAGCACTTTGGATGGCAGAGAAGCCAAGCAAGAACCGCACCTCGCCTCTGGCCTGGCAGCAGGGGCTCACAGGGACCCGGAGCCCAGCCTGCCTGCCCCCATGACATCACACCCCTCCACTGAAGAACTCCTATAGCACCACAGGGATATATCACTTCCAACCACGGAAAGCTCTCTGCTCAAGAGGCCACTCACCTAGGAAGGGGACGCCAGCGTGCCTGGCCAGCTCCTCACCTCCCCCTTTGGAAAAGATGTTTGTGCACTCCTGAAGGAGGAAGAGCAAAAGCAGCAAGTCAGAAACCCCAGAGCCCTGTGCAACAGGGCAGGCACTGCCTGCATGCGAGTAGAGCCAGCTCCCCTCTGCCTTCCAGCCTCGGGGTCCTGCCTTTGCCCCTGCCCTCCCCCAGCTCTCTTTAGAGACCAGAGCCAGTAGCTTCTTCCGAAGCAGACACACAGCAGCTGGCTGCTTCTCCTCTCC
>NW_009268189.1:0-750 GCF_000687185.1 Egretta garzetta
CCGCACCAACCTGGTTTCTGCCTTTGCTCCAGCAATGGGACACTCGGAGGCGCCGCTCTTGCAGCGGAGTCAGGAGGGAAGGAGGAAAGGCCATGTCCCCTTAAACCAGCTCTCCCTGCGGTCACCCCGGCACCTACCATCACCAGAACCAAGAAGAGGATGATGGTGCTGCGGAAGTAGGAGTGCTGGTACTGCCTGGGTTCGTGCTGCACGTTGTTGATCAGCTCCATAGCCAGCTCCTCCTTAAACAAAAATGAAGGAAAAGAAAGGATCCAGCGGAGCTGTGCCCAGGCGGTGGAGGGTCCAGGGGTCGCTGTGGAATGAGCAGTCCCAGAGAAGGACAGGGATGGACCCCAACCCACAACGGCGTGGCCAGTCCTGATTGACCTCAAGCCCTGGAGGGGTGACTAGCAACGGAGCGAGGTGGCTAGCGTCGGCTTAACTCCCTGGAGGGCTCTGTCCCCCCCAACACCCTCCTGGGATGGTCAGATGGTGGCTTTGCTGCCTGTTGAGGTGTTTACACTGCCTGCTGCCCTGCGGAGAGCAGGCAAGAGGACATCCTCACCTCCTCCTCATCCCACCTGTACAGGTCCCAGTTGGTGACCACAGTGGCTCTCTGCCTCTTCCACAGCTCCAGGAACACAGTGGCTGTGGGGGGGACGGAGGGGGCGCTGTGACATGCAGGGGTGGCTCTGGGGACAAAGTCACCCCTCCATCCCCCCCAGCAGGACGGACGGACGCGTTGCCATC
>NW_009268190.1:0-749 GCF_000687185.1 Egretta garzetta
CTGGCCACCATCCTCATGCCGTGGCTGCTGTGAGGTCCCCAACCTGGCTCCAGTCTGCGTCAGCATCCAGCATCAGGAAGATGCCTTGGCTTCAGTTTTCTAATCAGTTAATGAGTATGTCAATCCCCAGCTCTGCCAAAATTTGTGACGACAGTTCTGACCCTGGGGGATGGTGGGGGTGAGAAGGCAGAGAGGTAATGTGGGAAAAGCCCCAGTGGTGTGGAAAAGCATTTGCTGTTGGAGCGATGTCTCAGTGCTGGGAGCTGAGCCTGACGTTCGGAAGCTGTCCTCCAAGGGAAAGCCTCTGCTCCAGTTGTGGCGCTAACAAATAAAATGCTCCATTTAGTCCTCATCTCCTTTCACTTCTCCCGGGATGAAACAGAGCAAAATCACCAGTCAAAGTAGCTTTCTCAGGCAGAGATCTGGCTTTATAAACATGCACGAGACTCCCTGAAGTCCACCAGGGAATTTACTGTTGCTGTTGATTTTGCATGAAGCACTTCCATATGTCATGGCGGTAAGTAGCAGAAGAAAGCTCTAAGAGAAGAAAAATTCATAGCTATCTTTAAAGGACAAAAAAAGTGAAAAGGACCAATTTACAGATAGTTGAATAAACGTGAACTAAATAGGATCAACTTCTCTCAGGTCTGACAGAGACAGGGTTCATTTTCAATAGCCGTAAGCATTGAGTGTTTACAGCAGCACCTTGAGGGATAAGCCGCCACATAGCACACACAGACCCACTCCAC
>NW_009268191.1:0-750 GCF_000687185.1 Egretta garzetta
TTATTATGAGTAAGATAATATGAGTTAGCATTCTGTCAATCACTTTATGTTCCATGTATTACTAGAACTTAATATCAAAAGAGAGAACAGCAGTCTTAAGAGCAGAAGAGTTCTTGTTACAAAAATCATAAAATAAGAGATTTAAGGGTTAGAAAGGCATTGTGAATCTATTTCTTGAAAGCTAATAACATGATTATACGTAACTAGTAGCTAACTTTCCATAACCTCCCAACAATTCCATTTATATTTAAATTGGAACAAATCTGCAAGTTTGATGAAGTTAGTTTTTCCTCTGTAAGTTAGAACATAATTCCCTTAAGGTAATATCCTGTCCACCTTTGAATCTCATCCTAGCTTTTGGTTTTTTGTAACCTGTATTTTGTTTTCCATTCAAAAATTCTGTGTTTCAGTCTGATTATCTGGAAGACGGACACCTTTAGCACTTTTGAAGATACTTCATTATAGTGATTTTTTTGTCTCAATGACAGATTGTCTTTTCAGTAAGCTATGAATTCAATAACTACATTATTCTTAAGTCAGAGATGTATTTTAAGTATAGCTTTTCCTATGAGACTTATCACCATAATAGACAGAAATTACCTGTAAGAATTTTGTTACTAAGAAAGTCAGTAATAGGTTAGTCAAGTACATAACTGTTTCAAGACATTGAAATGATAAGCATTAAAATTTTTTCTTACATCAATTGTTGAGTGCCTCTGGTAGTATATTTAAAATATACCACAGATGTGT
>NW_009268192.1:0-747 GCF_000687185.1 Egretta garzetta
ACATCGGCAGTGTTGGTCGGAAGAGGAGGTAATGTTATTGCAAAAATTGGAGAAGCAGTTTGAGGGGAGTAAAAATATTAATAAATTAATTGCGGAATATATACCATCTAAAACATCTAAACAGATAAGTGACAAGAGGAGGTTACTAGGTAAAAGTCCTGTGAAAAAGAAGGGAAAAGATCCTGACCGGTATAAACATTTAGAGATGGAAGGGGAACATCAGAGGGGCATTGGATCACGTAGTCTGGGGGGAATAAGAGCGGGTTATAGGAGGATAATCGCGGACTGGATAACATCTGAGAAATTGCCTATTTTACAGGGAACTTTTAAGAAGGTGATTGAAGGGGAAAAAGATCCATCGACAATTGTTGATGAGGCGGCGGTGAAGTGCTACGCGTGTTTGTTTGAAAAGTCCACCGGGTTGAAAGCCACCCAAGGTCCGAAAAGCCGAAAGGCGGGGAGGGGTCCTTCTTCGGAGCCTGTTAAGGTATGGATGAAGAAGAGAGCCAGAAAACGGGGGCAATTCCTGCGATTCCAGCGGCTGTTTTACCTGGATAGAGGGAAATTAGCCGGAGTCATCCTGGACGATGTGGAATCCCTAAGGTGCGGTATCCCCCTGGATGAGGTACACGCGGTGTTCAAGTCTAGATGGGAATCGCCGGGAACATTCAAAAGCCTGGGGGCTTTTAGGACTGTTGGAGAGGCAGACAACTCGGCATTTGAAGCCATGATTACGGTAAGAGAAAT
>NW_009268193.1:0-751 GCF_000687185.1 Egretta garzetta
CTGTCCCCATCCCTGTGTCCCCATCCTGTCCCCGTGTCCCCACCCTGTGTCCCCATTAAAGGTGGAAGCAGCATCGTCCCTGTCCTCATCCCTTGTCTCTGGGCCGACCTCGGGGCCCCGTGGGGAGGGGACACCCGGGGGTCCCCTCGCGAAGGGTCCCCTCCCCCGGATGCCTGAGCCCTGCCCCGTGTCACGAGCGCACCAGGTCTCAGCCCCCGCCCATGGCAGCACCAAGAGTGGGGCCAGAAGAGTCTTTAATTGGGGACATCAGGGGTCAACGATGATGGTGACTCCTTGGGGACATCGGGGATCAACGGGGCCACGATGACGGTGACTCCTTGGGGACATCAGGGGTCAATGGGGCCATGATGATGGTGACTCCTTGGGGAAGTCCACGGGTCAACGGGGTCATGACAACGGTGACTCCTTGGGGACATCTGGGGTCAATGGGCCATGATGACGGTGACTCCTTGGGGATGTCCAGGGGTCAACGGGGTCATGATGACGGTGACTCCTTGGGGACATCCGGGGTCAATGAGGCCACGATGACGGTGACTCCTTGGGGACATTGGGGGGGCCGGGATGCTGGTGGTTCTTCTTGGGGACACCCTTGTGGTCAAGGGGGGAGTTGGGGACGCTGGTGGCTCAACTCCAGGAGGTCCCTGGGGCGAGGGTGGGGCCCAGGCCAGCGGTGGCTCCGCGGGGCCGGTGTCCCCCCCCCCGATCAGGTCAGTGGTTGCTCCTTGTCCCC
>NW_009268194.1:0-747 GCF_000687185.1 Egretta garzetta
CAACCCTTGCCATTCTGTGATTCTGTGATATGGTCCATGCACTTTTGTAAATCGTGAAACAATGATTTATTGGCCTGAGGGGTAGTTTCCACTCCTCAAATGCAGGCAATCTTGAAAAGCAAAACTTTAATATTTTTATTCAGTTTGAACTCACCTATCAGTCTGACAATTGAATGAAAATGTGATGAAATTTTGATTAAATGAGACTTTAATTATTGAGCTCCTTTTGCTTTAGCTATTTATAACACATGCTTAATCCAATTGATTAAGGTGTTTTTAGATTTTCCTAATATCTGTGTAGCGCTTTCAAATCCTCAAAATCCATATAGCTGCCTAAGATATATAATAACTTTGTCTCACACATTTTTGCTATGCATTACAGCTACAACAACAAAATATGTTCAGATGATCTTCTACTGTGCTCTCTCAGACCGGGACATAGACATGGAACCTACAGCAGCGAAGAGTAAATAGAGTTGCCTTGACATTGAGAGTTGCACCTTGACATTTTCTGTCTGGAGCAATTTTTATCCTTTGAAGTTCTCCCCGTGTCTGCAGAGATGCTAAAGCACTAGCCACTGCACTAGGCATCAGTTTGATGTCTGTTAATTTGTGCTTGTTTTATAAACCACTGTTTTAAAGGAGTTTTTAAAAAAAAATCTGGTTTATGATAGTGAGTTTTTATGTAACATTTTGAAACTATAAAGCACTGTATGAACAAACACTTATTGGTAGGTAAGTTCTAAA
>NW_009268195.1:0-751 GCF_000687185.1 Egretta garzetta
TGGTCCTGGACCTTCTCCTGGTCCTGCTCCTGGTCCTTGGGATGGGGTGTGGTTTGGGGGAGGGGTTTCCTTGAGGTCACCCCTCCCACCTTCTGATCTTCTCCCACCCCAGCACCTACCGCGCTTCCAACATGAAGACCCCGGGCGAGCAGACGGTGCCGGCCCTCAACCTCCAGAACGCTTTCCGCATCATCAAGGAGGTCCAGAAACGCTACAAAACCCGCGAGGCCGAGGAGAAGGAGAAGGAGGTGAGGACTTCCAAACGGAGACGTTTTATGAGGTCTCCAAGGTCTGGAGAACCTTGGTAGACCACGGTTGGACCTCGGCTGGTCTTCTCCAGGGCATCGTGAAGCAAGATTCTTTGGTCATCAACCTCAACCGGAGCAACCCCAAGTTGAAGGACCTCTACATCCGCCCCAACATCGCCCAGAAGAGGATGCAAGGTTCTTTGGAGGCCCACGTCAACGGTTGGTGGTGGCTCTTGGACCTTCTCAGTGGTTCTTGGACCTCCTTGGTGGCTCTTGGACCTCCTCGGTGGCTCTTGGACCTTCTCGGTGACCATCTCGAGGTGGGTCTTCACCCACGGGGTTGTCCCCCTCAGGTTTCCGCTTCACCTCGGTGCGGGGGGACAAGGTGGACATCCTCTACAACAACATCAAGCACGCCGTCTTCCAACCCTGCGACGGCGAGATGATCATCGTCCTCCACTTCCACCTCAAGGTTGACCACGAGAAGACCATGGCAGGGGGGG
>NW_009268196.1:0-751 GCF_000687185.1 Egretta garzetta
TTAGGAGAATTGGTTATTTATGCACAGGTCAAATAATGCTGAGGAAGTCAAAATGAAAAGCGGGAAGTTAAACAAATAAATAAGATCCATACTGAACTAAATTCCCTCCCAACATTTACAAACTGGAAATGAAAATGTGTTCAGTGATGTGGAGGAAATAAGTAAAATTCAGATTCCTATGTTACACCTACACTGCTTTTTAAAGCTGTGGAGGAAACATCTTAAAAATGCCTTTATCTTGAATCATTTCTAGTAGCTGTAGTGTGAAAATGCAAGGATACGTAAGCTTGCTTTTGTCAGCCTAGAGCTGATGAAAGCCAGAATTGTAAACTGTGTGGAAATACAGATACTTATTTTAATGGGCTTCTCTTCTAGTACATACCTTGCCTTAATAGTTTTGTACTACCCAAGAACAGTGGGTAACCTTCTTCCAGCTTTATTAGGAATATATCCTTAATGCAGAAATATATATGAAAAAAAATTTAGAATGTTACCTTAATAGGAGGACTTTAGGAATCAGCCGCTTAGAAGGATGAGTTTTGTCTCAAGCTTGTATGCTGACTGGTTTCCTTGCAAAATCTCGTGTGCTTTGGAGCTACAAATTAAGAGGACGGAACACTTTCTCTCTTCGTGCTCATGGCACAGGGCACAGAATGTACAATTAAGCATCACCCTGGCTCTTGCATCTCACTTCAAGAAATTATCTCACATAACTCCCCTATTCTTTACAGCAGAAATTGAAAAAAAAAAA
>NW_009268197.1:0-751 GCF_000687185.1 Egretta garzetta
CTGAGACAACACCTTGGAAAGCGTGTCTTACTCTGAGTCAGTTTGGGGTGACTTTAACAGTCCCTGTCGTTCAAAGCTCTGGGTGTGGATCTTTAGGGTAAAGATTCCCAATATGCCCAGCAGACTTAGCCCTGCGAGTTCCAGCGTTTCTGCCTGGGTTCGTTCGTTCCAGTTGCCTTTGAAATTGCCGAAGTCAAGTGGGTACTTTGGGAAATGTTCCCTTCTGTTTTCATACCGCTGACTGTATGGAGCTCTTCTCTAAGGGGAATTGGCGGGACAAACTCAGGCCAGAACAGAAGTGACGAGAAAGGTAAAAGCTGAGCAGAACATGTAATTTCATTAGTTTAAAAAAGAAGGAGGGGAGAAAGCAGGTTAGGGAATGGCTGTGCGGTGCTGGGGTACCGATGCTGCCGGCCTTTGATTAACTAACAGCATTACTGCTACAATGCTGAGTATGGGCTTGGGGTATCCGTCACTTCAGTAAGGGTTGAAGCCTATCAACTGACTTTGACGTAGAAATGCTTCCTGTAATAATTTTTAGAAACTGCCTGATCTTCTCATGGGTGGTGATCACAGTGTAGACCTCCCTTTATCACATCTGATCTTAATTTTCCGATCCTGAAACAGTGGGTGTGGCCTTATTTTGATATTAGATGTCTGTGGATTTAGCTGGTATTAGGTGATAATGATAAGGGGCTTTTTAGGTTTGGGTTTGTTGTTTGGAGGGTTTTTTTCCTGTCTCCCTGCCCCC
>NW_009268198.1:0-751 GCF_000687185.1 Egretta garzetta
ATAGCCCTCGCCCCAAACCCCCCCAGAGCCAGGGAAGGCCAGGACTTACCCACACATCTTCCTGCCTGGAGCCCAAAACCGGGGCGGCTTCTCCTCAGCAGGCACCAGGAACTGTAGCTGGGCTCCCTACCCAAAGTGATTTAAGACACCGGCTGCTTTAAATGGGATTGTAATATTTGTGCTCATCACTATTAATAACGATGTTGCTGCTTCTTAATGATGCGCAAAACTGTCGGACTATGACAGATGTAAAACTATCTTACATCAAATTTAACTGTCGAGGAAATGCCGTGAATGGTTGGAGAGCAGAGTGTTGCCCCCAACACAAGGTATCGCTGCTGCGCTTCCGGAGGGTTTTTATTTTCCTCTCACTTAATTGTTGATTTCTGTTTGAAAAGCCCAAAAGTTACATAAGGTCAAGCTGAAGTATTTTGGTCTTTTCAATGAATAGATAAAATTATTCCCATCAATGAAATTTTTAGGTCTGCATGCTGAGATAATGACATGAGGTAATCAAATCTCCCGCTTCAGGGCATAAAGCGATTGACTATGAGGGTCAGGAATTATTGTTCCCGTTCCTTAAAGAAGCAAACAATGGCCTGATGAATGGTGAGGGCTTATTCATTTGTCTCCAGAGGCCGTTGTGCTGGCCGCTGGGGCGGTGAAACGTGAAGCGAAGTCAGAGCGCCGGTTCAGCCTGATGCCGTTTGCACCCTCCTTCTCTAAGGGAATGTCACCCGCTTTGCGTCCC
>NW_009268199.1:0-751 GCF_000687185.1 Egretta garzetta
CCACAGATCTCAGACACTGAGGGACCAGACCTGAAAGTAGGTCTTACAAGTGAAGAGAGAGGTGAAGAAGGCACAGAGTCCATTTGTCTTTTCTATGTCCTTTGTCATCAGGGCCCTTGACCCATTCAGCAGCAGGTGCTCATTTTCTTCTGCTTTCTTGTGCTTCACACCCCTCACCAGATTCAACCCTACATGCCTTTTGGCTTACCCCATCTTTGCATGCTTGGACAAGTGCCTCTATACTTCCCTTAGGTCTCCTCTCCCTGTTTCCACTTCCTCTATGTTTCTTTTGTTCTGTTTGAGTTCAGTCAGGAGCTCCATATTCATCGATGAAAGCCTCTTCCACCTTTGCTTGACTTCCTGCTCATCAGGAGAGACCGTGCCTGAGCCTGGAGGAGGTAATCCCTGAATATGAACCAGCTCTCTCTTCAGGACTGTATCCCATGGGATTCCTCCAAGGAGGTCTCTGAAGAAGCCAAAGTTTTCTCTCCTGAAGTCCAAGGCTGTGACTCTGCTTTTAGGCTTGTTCCCTCCTCAGCATCCTAAAATCCATCATCTCAGGGTCATCACAGCCAAGGTTACCCCCAGCCATTACATCCTCAGCCAGTTCATCCTTGTTTGTAAGTATTAGGTCAAGCAGAGCACCTCCACTCATTGGCTCCTCAATGACTTGTGTCAGGAAATTACCATAAAAGCACTCCAGAAACCTCCTACATTTCTTGTGCACTCCTGTGTCATCCCTCCAACAGGT
>NW_009268200.1:0-752 GCF_000687185.1 Egretta garzetta
TTGTACGCAATTGTATAAAGTCAAGTCTTCTGTGTTGGGGTAGTCCTAATAAGTATCGCAAAAACCCTAACTGTCGAGAGTCTTTTCAGAGTTTCACCTGCCGTAAAGGCCTCCTTCTTTCTGACCTGTATCTGAGGAAGCAATTTGGGTTTGAGAGTCTTTAATTCTCTTAATAGTGTTCATTTTGTTTTCTGTGAGGCTTTGTTACTTCTTCAGGGTTCTCTAACCGGGAGGGTGGGTGGCTCTTCTTTTGTTTGTTTCATTGAAATGAACACAGAAAAAATAAGTTTCTCTTGCTGTAAATCTTTCAAATTAATGCGTAATTTTTTTCAAGCTAAGTTATGGCTTCTAAGCTAACGGTTGTCAGGGTGAGCCTTTCTAAAAGGCTTTCCACAGTTAAGAAATGCAAGCCTGGTGTTAGTAGACTTAAATTCCTGTCACAGTCAAATCACTACGCTTGAAAAGTTTCTAAGACTAGCAGTTCACCAGAAATGTGTGTTTATGTTGTTTGGTGGGGGTTTTTTTCTTTTTATTGAGATGTGAGGAGGTCACTTGGGGGAGTTTCTTGTCAATAGCTTGTCTTCAAAAAGAGTTAAATAAAAAATAGAGATATAGAACTGGTACTTTAATTTGTAAGGCAATCAAGGTTAGAAAGATGAACTCATGAAATTCAGGGTTTAGAAAGCTCGAAAAAACTGTCAGTTCAGTATCAGAAGAATAATTTTAGTTTTTATGTGTTATTCAGGAATACT
>NW_009268201.1:0-751 GCF_000687185.1 Egretta garzetta
AAAAAAAAAAAAAAGAAGAAAAAGCCAAACCAACTGATATCTAGGATCCAAGGAGGCTCTCACCAAGGGTCTCCAATGAGATACGCACTTGACTGGACATATGCCACTCGTCTCGCTGCTGCCTGGGTACTGAGCACTCGGGGTGCTCTGGACAAGCCCAGATCTCTCCAGCTTTTGGAGGAGATGGTGTCCAAAATGAGAGATCGTGACACGGCCCCTCACCAAAGCGCAGTCTGTGGTTTGTCAGAACAAAACCAGCAAAACCCACAAGCTGATAGCAGGCTGAGGTTTCCTGTTTCCGCTCCATACTTCGTACATATAGATTGCCATTCTGTACCTGTGTCCTGCCTGGCCATACCAACTGTTCTGGCTCTTCAGGACAGTGGTAGAAGATGCTGCTTCTCCTTCCGCTCGCAAGTGCTTTTCTCCTTGTCCCATGGGCTGGGGCTGGTGAGTACAGAGAGATGGGGTTTAGCTGAGGACATGCAAGGGCAGAAATGGGCACTGAGCAGGAATTCTGTCTGCTACCTGCCTTGCCTTTTCTCATACCTCTGCTCTCTACTCTACTCATATCTCTCGGCTCAGACTGTGCCTGACACCAGTGGTGCTTTACCAGTGCAGTGCCCTTTGGTAGCATTTCAGACATCCAGAGTCAGGTGTGGTCAGTCATCCCCAGGAAAGGGGACGTTTTCTCTCTCCATTGTGCTCAAGCATTGGTTTGGACAGCGCACAAAAGGAGAGTTATTGGCAT
>NW_009268202.1:0-753 GCF_000687185.1 Egretta garzetta
GTATTTGCAAGCTCCCCAGGCACTGGACATACAGTTTAGCACTTGTCCAAGCTAAGAGTTGACTCACATCCTGAACTAAGCATTTGGAAGTCAACTGGGAGATTACAATTGCTGCAATTAATCCAAGCGTAAAAAGATTAACAACAGTTTATCCAGCTTTTATTCTCCTATGACTGACTACAGTTAATTCTACTAACACCTCCAACGACACACAGCCCAGGCCCAACAGCAGCTTAATTGCTCCTACACTCTCTATATTCTTTGCTCCGTCTGGAGCACAGCCTTGGATGCCACGGTGCTGCCAGAATATTATAATCAGAAAAAGACTCCGGAATAGAAGCACAGCATTAGGCAGATGGTTGAGGTCCTTCCTTCATTTGCTTTTCAAATTAACTAAGTGTGTCCAAATGAGACACTTGATAACCAAATATCACTTTTCCTTTTCCCATATAGCCCTGCATAGCCACACTCTGGAAGAACTTCATGTTTTGCCTTCCCGCAGATGAATGGTAGTCACAAATGCTCACTTTATATTTGGGAAAGAAAAGGTAAAGGACGCTTCTGAACCTGACTTTATGGGGCCAAGTTTTACGAGACACCAAGTCTTTTTAAAGCATTTCTATGCAATAAACGCTGCTGCTTTCATATTTTATCTGAAATCACGTCAGTGAGATACTGCCAGAGATTGTGTATATTCCATGCAAGCAGCCTGGGATAGTTAGGTCTTCAAATGACACAGGTCTAAAAAAAAAA
>NW_009268203.1:0-750 GCF_000687185.1 Egretta garzetta
TTGCCTTGACATTTTGTGGGATGCCAACACAGAAAGCAGATGCTTGCAAGAGCCCATCCATCAGAGGAGAAGAGCTCTATCTCAGGCTGGTTCCAAGCCCAGCTGACAAACAAGTGCAGGGGTCTTCTGCAAAATGCAGTGCAAGTGGGAAAGCTCGGTGCAAATAAACACGTGATAATCAACATCACTGCAGTAAATGCTTATATTCAGGATGACATAAGCTCATTTTACGTTTGCTTACCCAGGATTTACTCTGTCAAAAATAATACCAAAATACAAGATTTTCTTCAACTTCTTCATAAAGTTTCATTTCAGTCTCCAACTTTTATTACTTTGCAATTAGTCTTGTGTGTTGCTTTCATAAAAACTTTATCCAGGGAGAAAAACTCCCTAAGTAGTCCCTCAGAAGGAATTTGGCAACCACCTCAGATGATTAAATGGTGATTAGGTAGCTGCCTAAAACTGAGAAACAAGATGCTGCTCTGTGGCTTCCGAAGTTTTCTGGTAAAGAGCTGAGACTTCTGTTATCCCTGTTACCCAGGGAGGATGGCAATCCGCTGCATGGTGGAAATAAGACTCCACGCTTCCCTTATCCTCCTGTCTTGCAAATGCAAAGTGTGCCTGGCTCCATGTTTTATTGCTTTCACTCTCACCCTGTCAGGAGCCTTTCATCCTTATGCCTCTTCCCTGCCATGTGTTACTGCACAGCCAGGGCCAGCCTAGATGATCTCCCGAGGTCCCTTCCAACCC
>NW_009268204.1:0-752 GCF_000687185.1 Egretta garzetta
CCCTTACCTGGGTGGTGGGGTGTTGCCAGAAGGGGTAGACTGACTGCAACCTGCAGCGCCTGACAAAGTTGTTCCAGCCGATACTGCAATCACAAACACGAAGAGAAGAACAATCACTACTGGGCTGCTTTGCATTTACCAGCTACATTTCCCTGCCACGGCTGCGTGGACATAAATGCGCTCCCGCTGTGACACCAGCACAGACAAGCTGCCCAGGCTGTAACCTGTGTCACCAAGGCTTGCTGGCAGCAGGCAAAGCGACATAAGGATCAAAACGAGGGAGGGGGGATGGACAAGGATGTCAGGAGGAGCCCCGCTCTGTGTGTGCCCACGCCGAGGCATGGCAGAAGGAGGTGCTGTAAGTGCAAGCAGGTATGCCCCATGGCAAAGGTCTTCAGGTAGCAATGAAGGACTTGACGACCCTGTGCCTAATCAGCCAGAGGCTTGCCCAAGAAAACTAAGGAAAGAGCAGTGGAAGGACTGAGCAAACTAAGGACTGAGCTGTAAGAATTGCTTCCAGGACTGTTCCTGTGCCCCGGGGGACGTTGTGTGTGCAGGAGCCTGCTCACTTAGGGGCTGCCTGCAGTCCCCCGTGTTAGGATTCTCTCCTAGAGAATTATGCCATCCCCTCTCATCTTCTGCATTGCCACATCCCTTCAGTGCTGCTCTGCCAAATTCCAGACAGACGGGCTGCAGCATGGTGCTGCTCTGCCACAACCGGCTACCTAAGTGTTACCACGCAGCGCTAAAAC
>NW_009268205.1:0-753 GCF_000687185.1 Egretta garzetta
TGTAGATGATGGTGAGCAAAAGGTAGAAAATAGCACCCACCCAAACATGTATTTAGTGCTACCAGGAAAACGACCTAAAGGGCTTTTGTGCCCCAAACACAGGTGCAAAATGGCTCTGGATCAGCCCACTGGGAAAATATAAATTGGTTTCAGGGCTTTCCTATCTGGTTAGGAGCTTGTTGTGGCTGGTGTGTTCTCTGCCTGAGCTGCAGGTATGGGTTTCCCCAGCTGGGCTGCTTTTGTGGGGGTGGGTGGGTGTGCTTACCCCCCAGGGTGGGTTATCTGCCCCTGGTGGTTGCTAGGAGGGGGAAATCAGGGCATTTTTCTGGAGCAAGTGATGTCTGTACAGGCTTTACTGCATCTTGGGAAGCTACAGAGATGCTAGAAACCAAGCCTACAAGCAAGAAGGTCCCCTGCAGAGACACACGGTAGGAGAACACTGATTTATAAACCCTTTGCATATCTCTTGTGGTTGACCCAGTTGTTTAGTGCTTCTTTAAGTGTTACCTATCCTTGCTGATATTCTGATAAAACCTGCTTTTAATTTTGGGATTCCTTATAAAGAGATGTTCCAGGTGTCTGCTGCAAAGCTTGGGGGGTCCTGAAGTGTCGCTGTGGGTGCCTGTGGGCTCTGTGCAGAGGTGTCTGGTGCTGTGCTGGTGTAAGGGGGGTGCAGGGGTTAAGCCCCACATCTCCCTTGGTGATACCTCTGTGCTGCATGGGCTGGTGTGAACCAAAACCTCTGGTGTTGCT
>NW_009268206.1:0-753 GCF_000687185.1 Egretta garzetta
CATCCACAACTTCTCTGGGCAACCTGCGCCAGCGTCTCACCACCCTCAGCGTAAAAAACATCTTCCTTATGTCCAGTCTAAACCTGTCCTCTTTCAGTTTAAAACCGTTGCCCCCGTCCTGTCCCTGCTCCTGTCTGCCACCCTACCTCCCTGGTGCTCTCCGGCAGGCTGTAGGCCAGTGTGGTGACTCCACGTGCATGGCAAGGAAGAAGAACACCGCTGAAATGCCCCAATTTGTGTCTACCCGAGCCAGGCCTCCCCGCCTCAACCTGTGGCTTAGCTGCCTGGGTGTCCTCTTGGATCTGGCCTTTCGTTCGTAAGATGAAGTGCAAGGGGTAACGATGAAGTGCTGTGGCCCTGGAGAAATTAGGCTGGGATAATACCTGCTAAGCTGCTGGGCAGCACCTTGAAGCAAGTGGAAAGCAAAGCCAGAAGCTTTGCTCCTGGTCAGAAGCTCCTGGAGCTGCTGTAGAGGCGGCCCTGCCGTCCCCTCTGCCAACGCCCGGTTGCAGGCCCCTTCCCAGGGTCACTCCCACGGAAAACGCTCCCCTTTGGCACTGGGGCGGGCAGCCCCCCAGCTCTACGGGGTGCAGCGGCTGTACCACTTGCTAGAACTCCCGTGAAATATTATTTACAGCCTGTGAGCCATACTGGCTGCAGCTCATTCCCTGTAATGGCAGCATGGGTGTCCCCAGAGAAGGCAAACCAGTTGGGAGGGTCCCCTGCACTGTGCTGCTGTACCCGCCAAGCTCG
>NW_009268207.1:0-754 GCF_000687185.1 Egretta garzetta
GAGGGAGACAGAACAGGCTGGGAAGGAAGAGGACAAAGAAGTTGAAGACAGCAGAGGAATGCCAAAGACTTCATTCCACATCTTTCTGATATCTTTTTTCTGTCCTATCGTAGTATCTTGTCTTTTCTTTTACATTTTAATAAAGTACTTGTTTCCCCCCGCTTTCCAGTCTGTGCTTTGCCCTGCATTCTAAAAGGAAATAATGAGGACATTTCAGTCTAAATGTATAGAAATTGGCAATAATATTTCTTTTGGAGGACTTACCTGAAACACAAGAAGTTTGGAGTCAATATTAGATTATGCCAAACTTGAGTGCAGGGTCTTCACCTTTGCTTAGCTTTTAATATGACATGCAGAGTTATACATAAAAATGCCAACTGGAAGGTCATCAAAAAAGCTCTTCTACTTGGGAAGTTGTATGGTCTGTGCAGTGGGATATATGCTTTTATGGTATATTTTTACAAGATATAGAAAGATTGGGAAGATGATTTATTGGTGAATAAGGAAATGAGCAGCAGCAGGTCAGCAAGTGGCAAGAATACCCATGGATTTTCCTACAGTTTTACTGTGAAAGAATGGATTCTCTTGAAACTCCTTTTTAAGGTGCTGATTCTGACACGTGGTAACAGACTAAACTTGCACAATATTTCAAACCATAGAAAGAAAACTCAATTTAATGTCTTGCAGTTTGAGTCTACTTTATGTTGTAAAAACGTATCCGTAAAATCAGGTAACTGAGTATGTAAATAATGAG
>NW_009268208.1:0-754 GCF_000687185.1 Egretta garzetta
TATTTGGTAGAAAACCTCAAAGAATCCTCGCAGCCAAAAGGCTTTGTTTTCTTGAAAACAGGAATTCAGGATAGATAGGAGGGGAAATGTGGATGAAAAATAGGGAAGTGACCCCCACGAATGCCCCTCGTCATTCCGATATATAAAACATATCTGCTGCCGTTGTCACTTCACAAATCGCTGTTACAGGAATATGCCGTAAAAGCAAAGAAAAACAAGATGCTCACTAAAGAGAAGTTGATGGCCTTGTGGTAGCTAAGAAACTTACTGGAACACTCACTATCCGAAAATACCGACTATTTGTATGGATTTTCATGCTCGCTGCGGTATCGCAGCGCAGCCGTTTTCTCCTGACGCCTCCCGTCAGCGCAGCAACGCGCTGTTATGTGCATGCACTGAGGGGAAAATAGCATCATAAGAAAATTCTGTTTGAAGAAGCCTTTCATGTATTTTAGCCCATCATGGCTGTGTTATTTCTAGTGTAACAGAAAGAAATCGCAAATAAATAATGTAAGAGGCTAACCTAACCTAGATTTTTCTTGTCCTATTGCCTCACGAAAAGAAAAGAGGCGCCGTTGCCAAGTTAATGACATATTTCATGTCACGTGTAGCATTTAAAAGCAAACACCCCGCACTTGATAGCGGAGACGCCGATCGCAGGACTGGACCCGGGACGTGCTAGTTTATTCACGTTCCGTGTTAACCTGCAAAGTGTTTATTTCTCACAGAGGGGCTGGATCGCTGGCTGTGGCGG
>NW_009268209.1:0-755 GCF_000687185.1 Egretta garzetta
CCAGGGCAGCGCCAGCTTGGAAACCGCTCGGCCATAAGCATTCCCAGAGCCAGCAGCATGGAAAGGAACCTACTCTCCCGTAGTCCGTTCTGCGACGAGGCAGCCTGGGATGCCACCAACCGAGAAGCCCGAGCAAACCAAGGGGCGGCGCGGCCGCCACGTGCCAGGCGCGTGCCTTTGCGGGAGCGGCAAAACGTCCCGAGCCGTCCGGCGGGGTTGTTTCAGCTCATCCTCCACTTTACAGGTGTTTGGCTTTTTTGCTGCTGATTAAACATTTTGCAGGGAGACAGCCACAGAAGGGATTTCGCACCGGTATCCATGGAAACAATAGAACGTTCCCGTCTAACACACGTATTAATTTTTCCAAGCCGTTATTAGCTGTTCCTGCCAAAGAGGTTTAAAGCAGCGTTAAGAAAGCACAATAACGTAGCAAGAGGTGCGAAACAGAGTCGCTGCTACAGGGATTACGAGGATGGGATTTTTTTCAGGTATTTTTTCAAACTATGTTCCTACCTAAGGCAAATTTTAGGTCACATCCTCTACATTTACAGGATTGAAGTCATTAGCATAAAAAATGAACAGCGAGTTAAGTCACTCCTCTGCTGTCAGGAGAGCTGTTGACATTCTCAGGCAATAGCAGAGGCATTCACGGAGGTGAATCAGGAACAAAAATTGTCGGGTTTGATTCCACACCCCCCATCATTTACATCTCCACAGGAACGACTTTTGGATTTTGCTATTAGAAAAAAAAAAAA
>NW_009268210.1:0-754 GCF_000687185.1 Egretta garzetta
CTCCCAGGCCAGCTCTTCCCTAACCTGTGCTGCCACTTTTTCCCATAATTTAAGTTTCTTATCCCACATTTAATTTCACGTTATTATCTCTTACAGGCTGTTTCCAGAACGTGCCTTGGCTGTTCTGAAAAAGATGACCGATGCCAAGTTTGATGCAGTTGTTGGGCAGAGAAGCACTCAGTGAAAAGCAAAAATTGATTCTTATTTCCCAGTGGCACAAGTGAAAACAGAACATGTGCTGAGTACAGTTCAGCTGGTTTGATTCAGAGCAGAACTAAGACAGATGCTTCCAGGCCACCATTTCCAAGCACAGCTAAGGGTTTTTCCCACACCTGCAGCAGGGACATACCTGCATAACATGGAGCGTTAACAAAGCAGAGATGCATCTCTAGAAGTCTAAAGGGCTGCTCTGGCTGCAGGTCGCATCGCATCCACCTCCTAGTGCTGAGGCAGACAGGAATTCCTGCAAAGCCCGTCTTTGGGACAGCACAGCTGCCTACTTGAGTGCCAAGGGATTGCCTGAGAATATGTTAATCCGGACTCACCCCAAGCAAAAGTATCTTGCGAAAAGCAGTTTATAGAGGAGGTGGGTGGCCTGTTCCACCTCAGGTTATATTTCTAAATTTAAAAAAGAAAAAGTGTGTTCTAATGAACACTCAGTTTTGTGTGCTTTTGTAGTGAGTGCCTGAAATAATGCAGCCTTGTTTGTAATGTAATACCCAATTACATCAATTATGCATTAGTACCATCAACA
>NW_009268211.1:0-756 GCF_000687185.1 Egretta garzetta
TGAGTTCAGTCTGAAGGGTTTAGTAAAAATACGCCTGCCATATATGAATAATTCTCCTTTCTGGTGTAGAGCCGCAGATCCCCATACCAGCAGCAGATTACTCATGACTTCAGGCTGAGCACAACGCCGCAGCAAGAATTATATCGGTTGTCGAAACCATTTCCTGATGTGCCCGGGACCGCCTGCTGCGTGGTTACACCGCGGGCTCTGAGGGTTGGTCTCCTCGCGGGGAAATGCTCCCCCTTGCAGAGGCTGAATGGCATTTGTGCTGCAGTGGTTGAACACCCAGCAGAACAACGCTTGACCCTCGGTTTTGGACGTGCTGTAGGAGCTAGCAGAGGTCAGCTGAGCAAACCAGGCGGAGGCGACGTGAGGAAAACTGCTGGAGGCGCTGCTGTCTCGCCCTCGCCCTCCCCGGGTGACGGGGGGGTGCTTTCTTGGTGAGGGAGCGTGGGACCTTGCTGGTCCCCATAACTGCATCAAGCTCAGTTGGCTTCCACAGGAGTGAAGGGGGGAAGTACTACGCTTCTTATCCATGATAATTTTAGTAGCGTGAATGCTCCTATTTCATTATTTTTCCTGCCCTTCAGAAAAGCTTTTGCTTTTTTTCCCCCTCTCTCTTCTCCCAGTTCCAGAAAAGGGAGCGTAGTCCTCCGTTCGATGACTCCGTGATTTCCAGAAGTTCATGTTGAAGGCTCAGCCTTGGGCAGGGTGCTGGGCCAGCTTGTCTAGACTCTGCTCTTACCTAGAAAGGTT
>NW_009268212.1:0-755 GCF_000687185.1 Egretta garzetta
AGGGCAAGAATGCATCAGTGTGGCCAGAAGACAGGGGCTGAGTGCCAGAGGGGTCCAGTGGAGGCAGGTAATGGTCAGCCTCGGGCACCCTGCTGTGTTTCTTTATGAGCCTGCTGACAGGAAGGGGCCCGGCTTCTTCTAGCCCTTCAATCTTTGGTTCATCCCCGAAGGGCTCCTCTGAGTATGTGCTATGTCCTCCTCTTTCCTTCCCTCCTGGCTCATTCCAACCATCAGTGGCTGTTGTCTTCCCAGGCAGGCATGCTGCACTTCAGGTATTCAACTCTTTTTCACCTTAAGCTGCCATCAGGAGGACATTTCCAATCTCCTTGTCCTCCTCCCCTCCCTGCATTCTAGTGATGCTGTCTCTGCATCTGTCCTCCTTAGAGTGCCCCATCCCTGCTCTGGCAGGGAGGTACCCAGTAGCTCCTCAGTCACATCCCTTCCTATTGACACCATGTGCCTATCTGCAGTAATGTGCATTGGAGTCTGATTGTGTACCAGTCTGTGCAACTATTTCCATGCACATCTATGTGCTTCTGTGTACACACCTGTGTGCTCTGGGGAGATCTTTCTGTGTACATGTGCAATTGCTTGCACAGGTGTGAGCACTTGTATGCAACTACACGTGTATGTATCCTTGAGCATGTTTTCTTGTGTCTGTATATCTGTGTATATCTGTGCACAGTTAACCTTGGCTGAGACACAGGAGATGTAGTTTCAGGGCTCCAAGCCAAGGTTTCCATGGCCACTGCTGG
>NW_009268213.1:0-755 GCF_000687185.1 Egretta garzetta
ACCCTTCCTTCCCCCAGAAATTCACCTTTACTGGAAGTTTAGTCGTGCTCTGTATTTAATAATATCAAGCCTAAACATTCCAGCTTGAGTCTAAGCTCCCACTGAATGCGAAATATGCCGCCTGGCATATCCATTTTCTAAATATCTTATGGTCATTTTCAGGCTTATTTCCATAATGCTATATTGGGGGCAGGGGCTACGGACCGAAACCGAACTCTTTAGTTTAAGTGAAAGCTGACAGTCGTCTGCGTTGACCATTAGCCTCCTAGTCTGGAGCTTTCAGAAAGACATTTAATTTTATGAGAGGTGTGATAAAAGTTTTGAGCCTTTTCAAAACCATCCTTGTGTTTGCATGGTTGTTCATGGCGGATGCAACTCACATAACGTTAATGACTGCAATTTTCTGTCTCTTAATGACCTAACCTCTCTGTGGGTCTCTGTGCATCAGGTCAAAATATGTGAAAGCAGATAGATAGATCTCTGAAGGCACTGGATTCGTACGAAGGAAATCCTATTTCTGCCCACTGATTAGGAAGGGAAGCAGATAATTAACTCAGAGGTTGGCGTTTGCAGTGCAGCCATCTAAGCAAGGCTTCAGATCACCTCTCTGTTTGGTGTGATTGCTCTTCCAAAGAGAAACAATCATCTGCTCATAACAAATAAGCGTTTATACTAGCACAGATAGCCTCAGCTGTCTGGAGTTGGCCTTGTCCTTTCAAAACCTTTGCATAATCACAGGGTATATTTTAAAATAA
>NW_009268214.1:0-756 GCF_000687185.1 Egretta garzetta
TCTTGTGCTATACCTTTCTGGCATAGGGAAGCAACCAGATCAGCTGCTAAGGCAAAACTTGTTTAAAAACAAACAAAAACCCCCAAAACAAAAAACCTCACACAAAAAACAACACACACAAAAAACCCAGTCCCCCCCAGACAACTGGAATATCTGTCTTAACTGTTGTGGTAAATAGCAAGGATCAGAACAATTTTCAAATGGCATAGGAAACTTTTTTCTGCTTTATTTTAATCTATTTTGTATTTTCATTGAAACAAGGTGTCTCTTGGAAACAGCACACACTAGGAATGCTTAGAAAATGCTTGCATTGCATCTTATTGGCAAAAACCAACCAAACAACAAACATTGAGTATTTCAGTCATGCCAGGTGTTGGCCAAGTCCAGATCCTTCACAAAAGGATCTATTTTTTAACATCGCTCTTTTGAGGAAATGTGAGTTACTACAGTTCCATTACACCTGCAGAACTGAGACTCCAGCAAGAAATCAATAGGCCCTGGTGACTTAAATGCTTACCTTTCGGTTGGTCTGTGTTTCTAAAATATATCTCATGTTACGCATTTGCCAAGGCTCGTTTAAGCAGAAATTGGTTTGCTTGTTTTGTAAGAGCATTTTCCCCCCAAATAAAAGGATATCAGTTCATCTTGTCAAGAAGTTTTATTCTGCTATTTCTGCTGCAAATGGTACTGTTTCTCTTAACTATCCTGCTTTGCCTTTTCCTCCTACGGCCTGTGAGGAAGTCTGCTCAGGCTGAG
>NW_009268215.1:0-757 GCF_000687185.1 Egretta garzetta
ACCATTGCCGGGTCGGGGTTGGTCCTTCTTGCTGCTGGGTTTAGCAACAAGGGTAGCAGCACCGGTAGCCGTAGTTGCAGCAGGAAGGGTGGTAGTACGTGGTCCTGTAGCTGCAGCAGTCGTCGCAGTTGTAGTTGCACGAGCTGTAGTTGCACGAGCTGTAGTTGCAGGGGCTGCAGCAGTCATAGGTCCGGTAGTAGCGTGTGGTCCTATAGCAGGGTGAGCAGCACATGCTGTAGCATGGGTACCCGTAGCAGCAGGACATCTTGGTGTGGTGGAGGGAGGCAGGCAAACCTGAAAGAAAGCAGCAGGTAAGGGCAGGCTCAGCTTGCAGGGAGCAGCAGCGGTGGTGTGGTGGCGTGAGTGTGGTGGATTTGGAAAGAAATATGGAGCAAATCCCTCCGTCTGTGGATGTGATTTTGGCTTTCGTTTTACCCAGCCCCTTTCTGTGCGCCCTTCTTGTTATAGTCAACTGTGAGGCACCATTTCTATTCTTTAGCTTCTCTTGACAGTGAACACAATACCCTGTGGTCTTGGACTTTGGATACAGGTTCAGCTTGCAGATACACATCCAACTGTGGGTGTTTGTGAGTGTTTGGTGCCCAAGCTCCCAGCACAGGCAGCTGGGGCCAATCCTGACAGCTAGCCTGCAGCTCAGGACGTGTGCATGTGGGTGTCCTAATGCCTGACCTGCACCCCACACTGCCTTTTTGGACGTTTTCAGAAGCATCCATACACACCGTGACAAGTTCATTAA
>NW_009268216.1:0-757 GCF_000687185.1 Egretta garzetta
AGACAAACAGAACATTTTAAAAACTTTGGAGACTCGATTTTGTTATCATTAATCTAAAAGCTTCCCTCTGCAAAACTTTCTGAGATAGACTTACTTTGTGGAAGAAATGTTAAAACAGTATCTGGATCCTCCAGCTTTGGTGCAAATAGGCTGTGAATACTTGAGCAGCGAAAGGTTGCACACCCCAGGTGGGTCAGCTGGCCTGGAGTCACTTCTGCACATGGTATCATAGCAGCAGTGATGCTGCCAATTGTGGGATCTTAACAGAAATATGAAGACTGATACATATGGAGAAGAAATGGGAGCAATAGTGGAAGAGCAGCTATAGGAGGGGCAGGTGCTGATGGCTCCTGGATTAACAGGTCATCCAGAGCCCAGCACTCAGGAGGATCTGTGGCTTCCTGGGATATATGAACAGGAAGCCAAGGACTGACTAAATGTTGATGACTCAAAGAGGCAGGAGAGGACGGAGAGGCAGAAGATCACAACTGCTCCTAATGGGTGGAGAAAGATGTGTCCAAAACAAACACATGGTCATCAACCTAAGAACCCAGGAGATACAACACAGATTTGCTGGGCAGTATCCCTTGTCCTCTTTTGCACTGCAAAAATCCTGTTCAGACCACCTGGATACACTTCCTGGTACGCACGTATCTGGGTGCTTAAAAGTATGTGGAGGTGAGAGGGTGAATGTGAGTGAGATTACATCTGTCTTTAAATGAAATCATCTTCCTCTCTTATATCATCTTGTATTGAA
>NW_009268217.1:0-757 GCF_000687185.1 Egretta garzetta
TCTAGTGCATACGCAGACACGTGCACACATATAAACACATCAAAATTGTGCAAAGTTTTTCCCTGAAGATTTCAGAATACATTAGATGAAACAGAAGGAAATCTCCAAGCATAACAAAGCCAGTGTTCTGGGAGTTTATTTCCTCATACCTTTCTCTAGTCCTTCAAAAAGAATAATCAAGGTATTAGATATAATATACACACACATAATTTTTACATATATAAGTAAATATAAAATTACATACCTCTTGCTCAGCCATACATCTGCATGAATCCTGGGATGATGTAGATTCCATCTGCCAACATGAATTATTTTTTCTAATAGGAATAAATGTAACAATAGGAAAAAACTTTAAATGAAACGAATATATTATTTAACAGAAGAAATCCACAGAGTAATGAGCAGATCCATCATCTTGAACACCTTCTTAGCATTTTATCGCAGTGGCAGCTGTGTCTAAAGCTATATCAATTTTACTTATTTGTATCAAAGTGGATTTACTAAAAATATTTATATAAGTAAAGCACCAAAATAGCTGCATACCTTGTGTTTACAGCAATAAGATCAGTAAAGCATGGTCACAACTCTGCATTCCTAGATTTGGAAATCTGGAATGCTTCCTAACAAGTATTGTAATTATTGCCTAACCTTCATTCATATGGACACCAGACTTGATCAAAATCCTTCTGAAATTAATCGGAAAGCTGCCACTGACTTTTAAAGGATTTGGATCAGACCTTTAACAATGAAGCCTACT
>NW_009268218.1:0-758 GCF_000687185.1 Egretta garzetta
AAAAAAAAAAAGTTTTAAAATTTATATTAATCATCTCATTTACAAGCTACTGGTACTATACATGTTGCTGCAGATTAAATGACTCATTGGCTGGGTTTCAAATAGCAGAAAACAAGGCTCTGCTCCCACATCTTCCCTTTCTGTCACGCTGGTTAGACTGCTATTTGCATTCTTTTTATCCCATCTGGAGCCCTCAGCAGAAGGGATTGTTTAGCCCTGAAAGATTAAGATTAAAATTGGTTTGATGACAATCGGATGGAAATTTATCTTGTTTTCATGCTGGCATTTTAGCATGCACTAGGTTTCCATTAGGTCTATGTGGGCAAACAAGTTACTGTGGCAGTAAGTCAGCCAGCCAGAAATTATAGGTCATGATTGCGCTATTGCCCTGTGCTATATTGCATAGGCTTCCTGGGAGGGATTAAGTCCCTTGCGTTTCCTATGGGTACCATAGGGCAAGACCATATAACCACAACCAGTTACTGAGGAGTAGTGGACACGCAACTAGTTCAGGCCTGGCTTCAGCCTTGGTATCTCCTTCATCTGATGATCTCCTAAGGGAGGAAAGGTGCTTTTGGAGTTAAGATACTGAAGAGGTATATCCAGGTGTAGGGCAGGTTCTCCATCACTTCACTTTGTGCATTGCGTATGGTTCCCTGTTTGCAAACAGGGACGTTCCCAGGGGGAAGGGGGTGGTGTATGGGCAGGGTCCCTTCTTGCCCTCGTGGCAGGGCTCAAGGTGACCAAATTGTTTTGAA
>NW_009268219.1:0-757 GCF_000687185.1 Egretta garzetta
CTTTTTTTCTTTTTCCCATTGGAAAACCCCACTCTTGCAGTTTTGCATATATTGCTTTGTACTTTAATGGTCATGATTCTGTTTGGATTCTGATTTCACAGGCGCAATTTCTAAAACTCAGTTGCTCGGCTGTGCATAGATGGTGTTGACAAAAGAAATCACATTACTTAAGGGAAATCATTTGTTCTGTGACATGTATGTAGTCTTTTCTCATACAGCACAATTTCACACAAGAAGTGTGACATATTTCAACCACCAGTTGATTCAATACATCTGAGATGGGAAAGAGAGAGTTGGTTTTCTTGCTCGCTCCAGGTTTTTCACCAAATGGGGAAGAAGGAGATTTTAATCAGTTCTTGGTACTGGTAAGAGCTGCGTCATCTTTGCAAGAGTCAAGCTGCTCTAAGCAAAAATCACAAATACCTAAGCAGAGCTATTTTCATGCTGAAGGTGGCAGTATTGAATACAGGCACCATCCAGCTCCCTGCAAGCTAGCTCTAGGTCAGCAATCTCACCGAAGCTCAAGGTTTTTGATGGCGAGAGCAGTGGTGTGTATTAGAGAAAATGTCCAGGCTTGCTTTAAAATGCTGCTAAACTGAGGACCTGACGTGGCTACAGCCTGGCTGTGCTGAACTGTGACTGCTTCAGGAGTATTAATACGGTCAATGGAAAGAGCAGGAGAAACTCAAGCATGAGCTTCTCCAAAATGCCTTGCCTTGTGGAGGCAGAAACTGTTTCCCAAGATGTGAAAGGAATT
>NW_009268220.1:0-758 GCF_000687185.1 Egretta garzetta
CCCGCCACGCCGGGGCGAGTCCCCGGGGCGAGCCCACCGGGCTGGGCTTTGGTCCCGCTCGTCGCTGCTGGGTGGGTAAGGAGAAACCCTGCTGGGGCAGCTTCCCTTCCCCGCCTCCGGCTGCAAACCTGCGCTTGGACAGAAACCGGGCTCATGAAAATAGCACGGTGTTACTTCAAAATCTATAATGTGATTCCAGTTTTTTTCCTAGACTTGTGTAAATGTAATTAGAATTTGCCTGCATCAAGCAGCAGCTCCCCAGAAAATCATCAATTAATTGATTCCAATTACTCGTAATTGTTTCTCATACATTTCAATTAGTCTGCTGTGTTGTTACCAGCAGTACTAGTCAATTATACAAGTAATCAACATGCCTTTAATAACCATCATGAAAAGAAGTTGTGGAAAAGAGTTTAGGGAGGAAGGGCAACATTCTGGATGTCAAAAAGTGCTATTACACTCATTTATCGTTCAGCTGCAGTGATTTCCAGAGACTGAGAAAATAACCCAACCGTACAAGTCAGATGTTGTTGGTAGGCAAAGGATTCGGAACCCGAGCTACGGGAAGGCGCCGCCGCATCCCTGTTACCCCACAAATAATGGAAGTGGCTGAGGCTGAAAACCAAACCGGCTTACTTGTGATTAACGTAAAACACACGATCTCATCGCCTGTGAAGGGCAACTGCATTTATTTTGTAAAAAAGGAACTCAGATTTGCAAGAGGAGCATAGGGGCCAGAGTGGCAGGGGGGGGGGGGA
>NW_009268221.1:0-758 GCF_000687185.1 Egretta garzetta
GGAGCTGAAAGCTGCCAGGCTGTCCTCGGGACAGGGATGAGCTCAGCTCGGACTTGATTCTATCTTGGCAGAGTAAATCGGGGTTGAAAAAATAGTTGTTAGCAGATGTATGGGTTAGAAATAATAGGGGGGGTGCTGTTACTGGCTGCCAGGGGGCACAGGAATGTCCTGCTGGAGCCGGATAAAAAAAACGTCCACATTTTCTGCAAGCAGAAATGATGGATGAAAGCAGGGAGTGAGGCAGTACTGGCGATGTCCTGCCTGGGACATGCTGCCTGCGGAGCCCTAGGAGGTTCGGGAGGCAGGTGAGGGGCAGCGGTTTATAAATGTGCTATAAATACATTATAAACTCTGGGTACAAAAGCAGGGAAGGCTTTCCCAGGTGGCACTTTGGGGCTCTCTGTGGTGCTGCAGCAGCCCTTCCCAGGGTCTGTCTCCAGTCCTAGACATGAAGGAGCATTAGCCAGACTGCACCCAGGCACCCTGTGCATCGTCCCAGGTGATGCCCTGCAAACCGCCTGGGTTGCACCAGTAACACCCTCCCGGGACTTCTGGCTTTTCATCGCTTTCACTCTGTCTTTTCTCTTTCCTTTGCACTATTAAATCCAAAGGCAAGTAATACACTGAGTACTGAACACTGCCCCGAAAAATGATCTGCTCCGCCCGGCCAGGTGCTGAGATGGCGTTTCCTTCCTCTGGCACAGGCGTGGGAAGTCACCAGCTCCGGCGCCGCTCCAGAAATGCCCATCACCTCCGCC
>NW_009268222.1:0-758 GCF_000687185.1 Egretta garzetta
GGAGAAGGCTGCTCTGTCTTCTGCCGTCCCCGGGACGATGCCTTTGGTCACTTCACTTGCGGAGAGCGCGGCGAGAAAGTCTGCAACCCGGGCTGGAAAGGCCAGTACTGCACTGAGCGTGAGTGTCCACCTTCTTGCCTCCCCGGGTGCTGGTTGCAGCAGTCTCCCCTGAGCTTTTTTTTGGGGGGAGGGAGGGGGAGCTTCTCAGGCATCAGGCCCCGCGGGGGCCACAGTGGGTGGAGGTCTGGTGCTGTGGACAGGCTTTACCCGTGTGGGGGACAGGAGGTCTTCAGCATTGCCACAGAAAGTTAACACAGACAGCCCCTTCTCGAGCTAGTAAAATGTCAGTGCCAGCGTTAGGCTCTTGATCTTTTGCTGCAGGCATCAAATCTGATAGCAAAATGTTCAGCAGTTGCTGGGGGATTTATTAAAATATATCAGGGCTACTTTTTATACCTAGCCCCCCCTTTCCAACCATGGGACGTTGATATGATCATCCGCAGGGTACATGGCTTAGGGAGAGGGATCTAGGCTTTGGCATCATCTGTGCGGCAGGCCTATTGGTAGGCTTGTTATGGTCTGATGTTTTGCCACTTTGTACTGAGACAAGTATCGGGAGGTCCAAGATCTTCTCTGTGGCCTCTAGACCATACATTTCTCATCTGGGGCATGCATAAACTGCCACTAACAGAGATTGTTGTGCCTGGCGCCACAAGAACATTCAACTTCTTCCCCATCTCTCTTCTGTGCCACTGCCA
>NW_009268223.1:0-758 GCF_000687185.1 Egretta garzetta
CCTGAGAAAAGCCAACGTATAACTGTGAGAAAACGGGCCATGCATAATTAGGAAGGGAAGGAAATGTATTAGCCTTGTGAAGAACGCTTTCCAGAGCAGATCTAACCTATTCACTGGTGAAAATCAATCTTTGGAGTAGGAAACTGAATGGTGGAAAGGAAAAGAGGGATGCTGGCAGAGATGGTATTAAGCAGAATTCCTGGTCATACTCCAGGCATTGTGGGACAGGACCAAGGTTAGCTTGCACCAGACGTCTGCAGGAGAGAAAATGAGCTCAGTACACCATGGCAATCGTTTCTTCTGATTCTACACAAAGAACTGAACAGCACTCATTGACTCCACAGGCTCGCCTGATACACAGCCATGCTGTACAGTGCTTAATCACTTTACGTAGAGTAACTGTTAAGTACCACACAGTGACAAATAATATTACACTATAACATTAATAGCACCTACCACAACAGGATTATATCCCTTCAACTATGCTGGTATAGTTATATGACTTGCCACCAGGTGCGGACACAGTGGGTGGGAGTTTTCAACCTTTCTATATATATTTTCAACCATGCACCTTTGCATTGGTTTAATTTCATCCCTTCTAGGGCTAACTTTGCTTTAGCTATTGCAAGGAAAACCATCAGTGTTCAGCCAATGGAGCCGCAAAGGCACATGCATTCAGGGGGATCACCACTTCAGACCAGGACTGCTAAGAGCATTTTATGACACTGATACTGGAGGAGGAGTTTGTGGATAGTCAA
>NW_009268224.1:0-759 GCF_000687185.1 Egretta garzetta
GGTGGTGCAAAGTTATCAGGCTACAGTTGCATGTCTCATTGCTACCTGAAGGAGTGGAAGAATGTGCTTACAGAATTCCAAATGGAAAAACTCTTACAAGTTGTGTAGTATATACAAACATGCCATAATACAGTTTATTTTCAGTGAAGGTACTCAGTAACTGTATGCATTTCAAAACCTTATTTTCTTATTTGAAAAAATAACAGCTATAGACTGTACAAAAAGTATTAATTTCTGAGGAGGGTAGTATTATGAAGCAATTAAATGCCCTTTTAGGAAGAAGCTTTGCAGCTTTCATCTTCTAGTCTGAAGCAAAACTTTTCTTTGATTATGATTTTGGGACAGCAATGGACTTATCAGTGAGACTTGTTACAGAAGTGATACTTTTTACTTGTAGAATGCTAGGTCCTCTTGGTGGTATCCAAAAGAAATGCTCCATAGCACTATGAGGTGGTGTTCACCTGTGCTATGGACAGATATATGGGAGGGAAGTTTATGCTTAAGCTATTTTGCACAGTTTAAAAGATAAAAAAAATAGTGCTTTCTCGTGTGTGCTTAGCTTGAGACTTCACAAAGAAGTCTATCCTTTTAAAATGCTGACTTCTGCTCACAAAACCGGCGTCTTTTACTTTGTCCTAATCTCCTTCCTGAACTGAAAAGCAAAGCTTGCCGTTGTCTTTGAGAAACTGGGCAAAATGTGCACTTTTGCAGGATTCTAGGGGGGAGGGGAGGGTGGTTTGGGTTTTGGGGGTTCTACTT
>NW_009268225.1:0-759 GCF_000687185.1 Egretta garzetta
GCAAAACGCATGGAGGGGAGGCATGCAACCAACTAAATACGCACAGCTATAACGACAACAGATCACTTGCATGCTAGATGCAAAGAAATAGGTTGTAATTTCTGCCATAATTGATTTATTCCCTTTGTATTCATGATTGTTCTGCTGTTAAAGTAACTACAGCTTTTAAGTGGTGATTGCTAAAGGAGTGCATCTTTGGGATGTTAGATTGCAAATTTTCTTATCGCAAATGAGAACAACTCTACCAGTCCCAGGCACGGCAAAGCACTGCTCTGCAATGATGCAGGTACAGAACAGAGCTTTTTATTCAGCTGCAAGAAATAGAATTCAAAGTAATTGCTTTTATAAGCTGGGTGGCGTTTGCTGCATTAACCAGTAGCCCACCCTGGCTTAAATTAATTTCCATATAATTTTTTCTCTATTACAGCATTATGGTACCTACACGAAGTACCCTGAGGACATTGGAAGTACTTGTTGCTAAATCTAACCTTTCCTGAACACGGTGGGGAAAAAAAAAAAACAGTTCATTCTCAAGTTTGCATTGGGGTGCTGCATGTTCCTCAAGCAACAGCATTTCTGAACTTTTCCCCCAGTAAAACACCAATATTCTTGGCTATATGCATCAAATTCATATTCCCTGAAAAGCAAAGCCCCCTCTGCTCAGACTGTATAAGAGAAAATTATCATTAAGGTCAGAAACAAGTTTGAGTTCTGTGCTAAAAAACAGCATGAGACTTGGGAAAAAAAAAAAAAAAAAAA
>NW_009268226.1:0-759 GCF_000687185.1 Egretta garzetta
AGCGGCCATTGGATCAGGACATGTATTATTTAATGCTCAGGAGAGAAAAGGAGATGCCAGCCTGCAGGCGTTTGGCCACAGCTTTCAGACACAGCTGGCATTCGAGATGTTTTAGAGGCTGGGGGTGCTCAGGAGGCTTCGTGAGCACTTGCGGGAGTCAGACTCCCACTCCCAGCTGTCTTGGGGCAGGCAACAGCAACAGCACCAGCACCAAGACCCATCAGAGACCCCGCAGAGCGCCTGCATGGATGCATTCCTCTATTTTTAGCAGAACCTCATGCTAAAGATACATTTTTGAGCACTTTAGAAATCCCCTAATTATTTTAAGAAAAAAAAAACCCAACCTGTTAAATTAATAACACCAAGAGAACACCAGTCTATGCCGTGTGCTTACTTTTGGTTGCTCATTCACTTTGCACAGTGAGGTCTGCCTCTTCTCCAGCCCTTCACTTCCACCAGAGCCTCAGCTCCAGCCCTGCGCGTCACCATCCCATGCTCCTCCCATCTCGAGCAACTCTTTTAAACCCTGCGATAAATTCACTCTGCTCCAAGCTAAAAGAAATTTGGCTTTTTTTTGGTTTGTTTTAAATTTTACCCTGCCTTGTTCCTGTTAGCAGCACTTGAACCTCGCAGCTCCGCTCCTCCTGCCCTCCCGGCTTCCCAGCCTCACCTCCTTCCCTGTAGCTCGACAGTGTAATTACACTTAAGGTCTAAAACTCTTGCAGACGTCCTTCATCTCACACCTCCTTTCAAACTAGT
>NW_009268227.1:0-758 GCF_000687185.1 Egretta garzetta
GTGAGAAGGCTGCAAGTTGCTCCTTCAGCCAAGGTCTTCTCATGCCGTCATTTTAGCTCTCAGTTACCTGTCTAAGAAAGAGGAGAAGAAAAAAGTTTGAGGCATCTGAACCAGCATTAGGCAGCTGGTGGGCACTTGGCTGTAAACTGGCCTGATCCCCCAAGACAGGCTGGGAAGAGGCTGTGTTTTGCTGGCTGTTCACTGAGCTGGTAATCAGGATCTGCTCTGAGATGTGTTCTAACCTGTATGACATGAGGTAAACCACTAAGATGTTCTTTATCTCATGCCCACAATCATAAAAAAAACCTCACAGTGATGCTTTGGACACCAAACATGATTTAGGGAATGCATCATGAAAAGTTGCTCCATCATAATATACGTGGTATTTTCATTCCCTAATTTCTTCATGAGCCTTCTTTTATTTCCCCCTTGCTGTCGATGAAGAAAACCCACCAAGGCATGTGAATACAGCTTAAGGGGTAAAAGACTGGCAGTAAATTGGCTTTCTAGTTGCCTTTTGAAGTAATTTCTGGTGCCCTCAGTCTGCAGGCCACAGGCAGCGAACTATGGCATAGCATGAGGTGTACCCAAAACATAAACAATGCAAGGGTTTAAACCAGAGGCAACTGTCACTTGAGACAGAGAAGCACTGTTTGCAGGGTGCTTGTATTTGAGGATGTGCCTGCCCAACAGACCTGAGGCAACCTTGGGACCTTCATGCTTGGACCATGTCATAGAATCATAGAATCATAGAATGT
>NW_009268228.1:0-758 GCF_000687185.1 Egretta garzetta
ACTGGGAGCACCAGAAGATCCCAGGATGGTTCCTAGTAGATGTGCAGCATCTCACTGGATGCATTTTGGTGGTGTTATCTTTTATGTGCCCAGCTGTTAATGATTCATGAGAAAGAAAGCTGAGTAGTAGTCTGATCTGACTTAGAGTGCTTACTAATAACCTAAACGACTTAATCTTTTCCTGTACAGGGACATAATGCTGATGTTTGAAGAGCTGTCTGATATCTTCTCGGACCACGACAACTATTTGAAAACTAGGGAGCTGCTGATGAAGGTGAGAGTTAGCTTGAGTTGCAAGGCTTGTGTTCTCAATCAAAGCTGCCAAAGCTCATCTCTCCCTGAACTACTGTATGCGGTGCGTCAGGGGAGTCCGGTCTGTAAACCCCATGCTTTTCTGCTGGGCTGAGAGGTGATTTCATTGCTCCTGAAAGAACCTACGCTAGCATTAGCCTGCTGAGCTTGGATACCCAGAAACAGCGGGCTGCAGCAGCACGGATTCTGCGTGAACTTGTTCACAAGGTAGCAGGTCAGGGCCCCTTGGAGCCCCTCAAGTTGAATGTCGCGCTGCTGTAGGTAGGTAACTGGTAACGCTCCCTTGGGCATGGTGATGTCTGGCTCAAGAAGATCTGTGTGCACCCTTTCATCCCTGTCACAGCACTGGAGCCGCAGCCAGAGTGGAGAGGTGCTGCGCAGTGTAATTTTACTGAGATGAGTTACAAACTAGCACTTTGATTTTATATCGCTCAGTATAGAGAGGT
>NW_009268229.1:0-760 GCF_000687185.1 Egretta garzetta
GCAGTGACCCAGGAGCTGCTCCCGGTGTCCCTGAGAGCCCGGAGGGTGGGAGCAGGTCAGGACCCGTGTTTGCACTCATGGAATCAATACGGTGCAGCCATGGCAAATGCACCATCTGAATTCCCGCCCTTCCAGCAGCGGGGTGGCCATGAGCAGAACCACGAGGGCTTTGGGCAGAGGTGGCCGGACTCCCACCTCGCTAATAACGAGCACAGGTGAGGGCTCGTGAACAAAAAAAATACTACATGGCTGCAATTAGAGGGGAAAAAGATCCCCCTGGCAGGCTGGGGTGCTCCCCTGGATGAGGCCAGGGGCTCCCGTGCACCCACCCAGGGTGAAGCATTCAAGATGGCACTTGAATTGGGCAAAGCTCCCTCATACCATGCCTTGAAGCAGCATCCTGGGGTTTGCATCAGGGCTGCTGGGGCTGGGTAGAAGGGGGTTGCTCCTTGTAATGTTCAAATTTAGAGCCTTTGACGTCCAATCCCCCAAGCCCCTGGTCGCTGCCGACACACATGGTCTGCATTCACCCTTCCTCCTCCTGCCGCGGAACACGTGCAGCCTTCAACAGGTTGCTCTGCAAATTCCTCGGCATCTGAACGGCCACCTCCCCCACCTGCAGAGCCTTCCGTTGGGCAAATAGTGAATCCTCGCTGCCAGTTTGTTTTCAAAATTGAAAAGGTTCGGTAAAATGAGGGTTGTGCTGTTGTTCAAATAAGTGCTTCCCCACTGCAACGGTGACATTTGCTCTGGGGCCACC
>NW_009268230.1:0-760 GCF_000687185.1 Egretta garzetta
CTGCCACTTGCACGAAACCACCTTCCCTGCTCTGCAAAGGCCAAGCAGGAGGTTTCAAGATGAGGATAAAAGTGGCTTGTGAGTTCCCTGGGTCCTGTCCTCGCAGATCCTCCTCCCAGCAGGGACACGGAGGGCACTGGGGCTTGGAAACCAGGCGGAGAAGCGTCCGGAGGTGGGCTCGAGCTGGGCAGGCTCCAGGTGAGATCCTCCTGGATGTCACCAAAGAAAAGCAAAACGGAGGGCAAGGTTTCCAAGAGCTGCTTGACTTCTCAGCCGCTTGGGAAAACCCAGACAAACAACCGTGGCACGGCGCTTTATGTATTTGTTCAGACCCGATCGCTTCCGCAAAACTGGATTTCCCGGGCGCAGAGATGTGTCACAACCAGCAATTTTTCGTGCTTCAGCAGAGATCAAGGTTCTTGCTCCAGTTTTCCAAGGCTTAACACTGCTAAATCAATGTGGCTGAACAAGCAGTATAGATCTTTTATAATGTCAGATTGGTTTTTAATAACGACAGCTGATAGCCCTCTTGTAAACCTTCCTGTGATGTGCTCCTGCACAGCCAGAGGCAAGTTACTCTTGTTTTTAACAAGCCCATAACACGTCTTACTCACCTATTAGCCTTGCAGTAATTATTTATAAACAGAATCTGAATAGAAGGGAGCCGAGAAGATGCGGAGGATGCTCCAGCAGCCCCATCCACCACCTCCACCGCTTTGGCTCCTCGTGATTTCTTCCCAATGCCTCGCCAGCCCTATTA
>NW_009268231.1:0-760 GCF_000687185.1 Egretta garzetta
CGTGTGTGTGTTTGTTGCTCTTTTCCCTGAACTTTCCAGCTGTCACTTTACCCTCCTAAGAGGATTAAATGTATTCTCACCACTGAAAATAAGGAATAAAGACACTGAAAAGAGGGTGTTCTACCTGGAGAAAGATTTGAGTCAAAGGTGTGCCTGAAGGGTTTATGTTTAATTCTGGAGATGAACATTTACCAGCTGGATAAATATTTCTGTTAAAGACCCAAACCAGACTTCTTCAACAGGTTCTTGTGATGTTTTCTCCTTCAAATTCACTGATGCTTAATCAATAGAAACCAAAACTTGAGAAAAGTTAGAGGGGCTACAATTTGAAGGAAATAAAAAAACCAAACTAGAAATAATTTTACTTTTTTCCCAGCCAGTAACTGACCAAAGAAACTGTATTTAAGTAGGCTGTTTGATGGGAGAAGGACTTGTGAACGTGGCTGTGATATAGCAGCAACTGTCACCAGGATGTGTTTGGTTTCCTTCTGTGTTACAGTATTCTACTTGGTGGAAAGCAAACCTCGATGAAAAATACCTGGGAATGTATGTGCGCACACACACAGAGGTATATCTGTAGATACTTTGTTTCTTTGCTGTCACCAGTACCTAATGCATGAAAACCAAGGGGAGGGGCGTTTCTGCAGAGGTTTGAATGAGAAGGGAAAGGAAGGAGTTGCTTTCGCATCAAATGAGACCATTTGGGAGCTGTGCATGCGCCTCACTGCCTCTGCAGATGATCCCAATGTTGTGATCCTTG
>NW_009268232.1:0-760 GCF_000687185.1 Egretta garzetta
AAATGAAGGGTGCTCAGACAAAAAGACAGACCTGCGCTGGCCTGGGAGGGAGGCGGTGCGTGACAAGCCGGGTTCTGACCCCCTTAGCATCATGCTGCTATGGATGATATTCTTACGTACCACTGCGTGCTGTCTAAGGTGTAGGCAAGGCTGCCACGGAGCGTGACTCAGGGGATGAGTATGTAACTAAAAACTTGCTGCACAGCAGCGATGGCCAGCGTCGCGCCCGCCAGGAATTTCTTCTGGCAGCTCTACCAGGTTGCGAAAGAAAAAGATTGTGGAAAATTTCTGTTCCCCAGCTTTCCTGCCTGTCTGAGTGGAAATGCCATTGCATAAATGGAACGGTTTCACAGCGGGGCTTCTAGAGCTGCTTTCCTTCTTGGTCTTTTCATGAGTGCCGTTCTCTAGTTTTTGTTAAAATTTTAATGAAGGCTGAAATAATACAGTGTATAATGTTTTTCAGGTACGAGTCATGTTAGAATTTCTGCTAGTCCAATTACATTTAAATTAAGTAAAAACCTGGACATAGGAGCAGGTCTCCCTATCTTCAAACTACATTTACTCTTGTGACATTTAATGAAAGTTCCTATGTATCCAGAATGAAGAACAACTTAAATTCTGCAGCCAGATCGTGGAGTCGGTGCTGCTCTGCTGGAAATGCTACACCACTTTCAGCTTAATTAAAATCTGCGTGCTTTTATTAATCATAGAATCATGGAACCCTAGCTTGGAAGAGACCTCAAGGATCATCTGGTCCAAC
>NW_009268233.1:0-760 GCF_000687185.1 Egretta garzetta
CGGCAGATGGGAAGCTTGCTCTTTAATGCCTGCCGGTGGGAAAGCCGTCAGCGTGGCTCTGCGCTCCTGCCCACCCCCGAGGCTTTCAAGCTCTTCTGTCTCTTTTGTTTTCTGCACAATTCCCGCTGTCGCTGATGGGGAACTGACACCGAAGGGTGAAGGAACTGCTGGGGCTTTCGGAGGGGAGGAGGGAATTGAAGCTGTCTTGGGAGTGGGACCTGATTTTGACTTCCCCTTCAAGGGCCTGATTCTCTTCTCCTTTTACTTGCTGCGAGTTTCACCCTTAACTGAAGGCAGGTGGGGAAGGTCAGGCTTTGAAGGCCCCCTTTGCTGCTCGGTGCCATCAGTCTGCTCCCACATCCCTTGCTCATGCTGATCTTCCTGTTATCCTAGGGAGATTTTTGAGATGTTAATTTGCCCAGGGAGATACTGGGGTAGGACCAACCAGAGCAAAAACCACCCAGAGCAAAAACCACCCTCTGCTCAGCAGCAACACTTCTCTTCCATCTCCCAAGACTTCTTTCTGCAAACCACTTGAAAAGCCTGTGCCCAAAGAGCTCATCCTGTTGTGCATGTGTGCAGCTTCCTCCCGTGAGCAGGTTTTGCAATCTAGGCCTGAAATCTGCTTTGCCAGCATAGGCTGTGAAAAGTTAGTGTGAATCTTTTTGCAAAAGTTCTGCTGGTTTCGTCTTCATCACCTTCTCTCCTCCTCTGAGGCACCTGCTCCCTCTGAGAGGTGCTGGGTGCGATGGGACACCGA
>NW_009268234.1:0-761 GCF_000687185.1 Egretta garzetta
TGCAAATGCTGTGGGTTGTTGGTTTTGCATGTGGGCTGATTTGTACATTGTACACGGCAATGTAAGTTGCATCGAGGATGCCTCTTTGCAAAGCATCAGGTGATCACATGAGCTGATTTGCAGGGTTGTATCAGGGGTATCTGGCTTTAATTTTTTTTTATTCTTTCCAGTCCTGCTCCTACAAGAAGTACATTCAGTCCTTTGCCTGGTAAAAAAAATGACCACAGTGTCCCAATTTTTCTCAGAACTGGAACACCTAATGAACATCACTTGCTTTGGGGATTTGTCCTGCTCACATTTCTGCCATAGGATAACTGGGATTCTGTGTGTGATAATACACTATTAATCTTGGGAATTTATACTTGAAGAGTTTCTTTCATTTGAGGATTCAGAGTGCTTAGAAGTTAATTCATATTACATTGCATTACCCTTGTGAAACAAGTAAGTATTTCCCCCAGTGAGGAAACTGAGATATTAAGATCTTTGTAGACCATATGTCCCATAGACATCTATATAAAAATGGCTGTATTTCTGAAGGTAGTAAGTACTTATGGCTTCCACTGATTTTAGCTTCTAGCTTTTGTCACCTGCTTTGGAAGATACTGACTTGAATAAATTGCCCTGGATCATGGGGTAATGCATTAAATGTGTTCACAGGAAGTATCTGCCTTTGCTTGGTCTGATGCTCAAACAGAAATCCTACTTTAGCTCCCTTTACAGTCTTTAATACAAGGAAAAAACATACCAGAAAAAAAAAAAAA
>NW_009268235.1:0-759 GCF_000687185.1 Egretta garzetta
TTTTGGGCCTACTATAAAGTTAGTCTAGTCTGGTTCCATTAGCAGCTAAAGTATAGTATATGTCCTACTGGATTACAGTCTCTGCATTAGTTTCATCTGAAGGAAATCCATTTGGTGCACTCCAAAACAGTTCCATGAACTGAAGTACATGAAGGGAAGGATGTCTGGGAGATTTGCTTAGCTGTAAGTTGGGAAAGTTCAATTCCAATTTAAGAAAAAAGAAAAGATGATAAGCCAGAAGTATCTCAGCTAGGTTTAGGTGCCCATCAACTCATTGACACACAGAGCAGGTGCTCAAATACACTTCAAGGTGACAGAGTATAAAGACTTGATTGTTCCTTCTCTCTTTCTGCGGTGAATTAATTGACTTGGAGGTGCCACTCCTTATTGTTGTCTACATCAAGGAAAGAACTGGGACACTAGGGTATAAGCAACGAGAAAGTGAAATGGGAAATGGAGGGAGAGAAACTTGCTTAAAATAATTTGAAAATGATTTATTGGGTGCAACCTCTACCCTCAGTGATTTCTGGTGTTATTACTTTTCTACAGTACAACCAGGGAGGACAGTAACTTGCTGTGGGCTAAAGGTAAATTATGATCTATAGCAAAGGAGGGAAGGAAAAATATACTAAAGGTGGGTGTGTGAAGCACATGCTCTCCCCTGATGGTGTTCAGTGTGTTGGATCTCACTGGATCAATCTGTTCCAAGTCTTTCTAGGGAAAAAGAAATCATAGAATCATAGAATGTTTTGGTTTGGA
>NW_009268236.1:0-761 GCF_000687185.1 Egretta garzetta
CCTTTAGGATCATCAAGTCCAGCCATTAAGTCCATGCATAAAATGGATGCTCGCCTGCTTTTAGCAAGGCAGATACTATTTGCAGAATGTTTCAGCAGCACTGAGGGGCTGATAATCAACCATAGTGCCTTGGAGGAGGAATCCAAAGAGAGCAAATCCAAAGACGATGGCCAAAATGGTGTATATTTGCCATCTTCTGTAGGAGAGTATCAGAATTGCCTAACTTCTTGGTATAAACATTAACAGGTTCCTGTTTAATTGCTACATGGTTTTGGTCCTTCATGTTCAGGATGGACCACCCAAAAGCTAATGCATATGAATAATAATTGCCACAATAATAACGATTAACCCTGGTGGGCAGCCTGAAGAGAACCATATTGGATTAATCTGTTACTGTGTTTGGTATAACAACCCTTATCTTGGAAAAGTAAGTGGCCATCTATCTAGGCTATCTGGCATTCTCCCTGCCTGTCAAAGCTCTGGAAAGCCACAACAGCTGCTGGTAGTGTTAAGGGAAGTACTAAGATCTGGGGGGTGGCAGCTTCTGCTGAGAGACAGAGAGGTGACCCATTCCAGGAACAGAAGTTGCATCCCCTGATTGCCTCTACCTTGCTGGCAGGAGCAGCAAACATTAATTAATCAATTAAGCATGGTTTTCTATGACTTTCTCATTAGCTAGCTACCCTAATTCTGTCACTTGCACTGTATTTCCCTTTCCTGTTGCAGTTGGGGCCCAGCCTCTTAAGTGTGTTGGCAGCATA
>NW_009268237.1:0-761 GCF_000687185.1 Egretta garzetta
CAGCACGTGGTACCTGAGCAAGGAAAATGCAGAGGCAGGAGACAGGCGTGGCCCAGAGGCCAGCTCAACAGTCAAGTTCATGGTGATGAAGCAGGACTGACATCGCGCTGGGCAGTCATCCCACACGCCAGAAGCAGATCCAGTGATGGTCACCTGGCTCAACAGAGACCCCTGATTCCTGACCAGACCCATAAGGGCCAGACAGACCCAAGGGCAGGCTGGGAAAGCAGAGGGTAAACAAGTGTCCGGTTCAAGGGGGGGTCATGGTCAGGCATAGGCAAATCTGCAAAAGAACAAGAAGCTTACACTGCTGCCATCAAGCTGGAACAAGGGCTAATGGCTCAGGACAGAGCTTTAATAGAGCCCTGGGTGGAAGGGAAGAGGGAGGTGTGAGAGACCCCAGGTGAGGCTCATCAGGGCCAATGGGCCTCTTCTTACTACCCCCAGGCCAAGATCTGCAGGAAGAGGCAATCCCTGTGCACCTGGAACACAGGTCACCAACTCCACCTATCACAGCAAATGTGGGAAGGACTTCTTCCCTCAAGAAAGCAAGCTTGCATTCATCTTACAAGTACAAAGTCTGTCTTTTCTTCTGAGGGTCCTTTCAAACACCTCCCTGCCCCACACAATCCACAAGTAGAGTCCCCTACCAGACCCTGATACTCCCACAGTCAGTGCCTCTGGCAAGGGTTTGCCCAAAGGCCCCAGTGCCCTCCCGCACGCTGCTCGCTCTGGTCACGTGCTGCAGATGCGGACTTCCC
>NW_009268238.1:0-761 GCF_000687185.1 Egretta garzetta
AGTGAACCCTCTCATCTACAGCATGAGGAACCATGAGCTCAGGGATGCTTTAAAGAAAGTGATCCAATGTGTGCTGTTTCACGGACAATAACCAATAATCCCCTCTGCACTTTTCCCAGCATTTATCTTAGGCCACGAGCCTGCTTTTTTCTCTTGTGATATTTCGCCTTAGAGGTATTTTTCTTAGTTTATACTCCTTCTGCTGAGGTTTGATCTTGTTGTTTCTTACCCTTGCACAACACTGTGTCAAATGTGGCCTCTCAGATAGACCCTCTTCAATGAAATGGATCTCCCGGGTGCTGTGCCTGAAGGCTGGGCTCTTCCTTCAAAGTGACTTCCAAGAAAACATCCAAGGACTTGGTCTTTTAAAGAGTCTGTTCTCCTTTTGTTCTCAATATATTGGGGTTAAGCTCATGGTAAAGTTGGTTTCCATTGGACCAAATTTTCTGGATATGAAGGCTCTCCTCTTGGTGTCCAGTGGGAGGGGAGATGGTCCCTGAGCTCCCCATTATCTCCCCATGCTACTTCATGTCTGACAGGAATGATGGCTTATAGAAGTCTCTCTAGAAATTAATTTGGAAGGGGTCAGGCAGGATGGGGACTCACCACGTGCCCTGGGGTTTCAATGAATGGGGACTCAGAAGGTGAAACACCCTTTAAAATTTAAATTTGAAATGAAAATATAATTTTAAATAGTGAGCCTAGGTCAACAACATCTTCCCCAGTTTTGAAGGATAAGAAAACCCTATCCCCACAAATTT
>NW_009268239.1:0-761 GCF_000687185.1 Egretta garzetta
AACATGAATTTATCTGAATCTTTACTAGTGTAGTTTTAAGCAGCATTTGACCTGAGAGAATTGAATTTATTTTTGTGAATGAGTTAATGACATTTTTCACAAAAGGAACTCAATTTGGCAAGTTAGTTTACTCCTTAACCTTTCTGTCTGCCCAAATATATAACAGTTCAGTTTCATAACCAGAAATAGGTTTTCCATACGTTGAGTGCCAGGCTCCCAGTAGAGCATACCTCCAGAATTCAGGATGCCACAGGAGTCTCCTATGCCCACGTCTTTCTCCCAGACGATGGCATAAATTCCTTCAGCAATGGTATTTTCTTGATGAAAGCACATATTGATGCGTCCTTCATTGGTTACCAAATGAATTTTTTCATTTGAAAACCTCTTACTATCTGTTTCACCGATTATTACACAGGCTTCGTAATTGGATGATTGGCATACGTTGCTCTCAGAGTCATTGCAGTAGTAGACTGTCACATTTGTTTTGCCAAAGGAACAGTCTTGTGTCCCCTTAGCAGTGTTGTCACTGGGCATGGCAATATCTAAAGGAGAAAACAAAGAAAAATTATTTGCTACCAGCTTTCTCCCCAGATTTTAGTGTTAGGGAATGGGATGAGTTTTGGTGGACAAACCCAGTTGTGGCTTAGGAGACATTGTCTGCCAATGGGCAATTTTTATATGGCACTGGGACCAGTCCCCAAAATAATTTTTTGGGTAGAAATACGACATAATTCCCCTACTGCTGCCACTGGAGTTTTAAC
>NW_009268240.1:0-762 GCF_000687185.1 Egretta garzetta
ATTCTTGTCTCCCACCCAACCATTTCTCCAGGCTGGGATTAAACAAAATATTTGTGTTCACTTTCTTTATCTGTTTTGCTGAAAAACATAGTTCTATCCTTTTTATGGCAGCAGAATCACCTAAAGTATATTTACCTAAATTGCCAGTGAGATTTATCTACAACTGTAAACTAAAACAAGGTATTCTACAGAACATTTTGGATACATACCTAATACAGCTTGCTGGAAAACATTGCTGTCGAGAAATCTGTTGCCTATATGAGAATTAATTCAACCTGCTGGTGAATCATTAGGCAGCATAAAATGTTTATTTGAGCAGAGGACTGGACCAATTTGCCGGTGAAATGAAAGATATAGTAAGCATTATCTTAATATTGCTTTACAAATGTAATTACTTTGTATGTGCCAGCTTCCTTTGACTTCAGGCCCCTTGGCTCCCCTGGATTCGCCAGGAAGAGGCACCCACGTGGGATGGGTGCCTGTGCCAAGCCAGGAGGAAGCACCTGCTGCAGCCATGGTGGCCCCGGGGTGGTCCAGCTTCTCAGGGAGAGGACAGATGTGTGGGAAGGGAGCAAGGGGGTGAGGTAGTGGCTTATTTTAGCAATTGCTCTAGATTCTCCCATTCGAGGGAAGGAAAGCCTTTTGTTTCCCTGTCTCCATCTGGCTAGGATGATGCTAGCGGAGGTGCATAGAGCTCTTACAGAGGCTGTGATGGGTTACAGTGAAGTTGGTGCCAGCTATAGATGGGAACAGCAGAGTGCT
>NW_009268241.1:0-762 GCF_000687185.1 Egretta garzetta
CAGCCCTTCCCTCCAGCATCTCAATCAACGATCCCTGCCTCGCTGAGAGGGACTCTGCACCTCTCTGCCCTGAATTTGGTGGGTGGCCATGAGCCCACTGATGCCCACTGGGAGCTGCCCTTTGGGGAGTTGCCTGCCCCTCCCAGCTGCCATCCTTATCTCGGGGACGGTGGCCAAACCCCAGAAGAAGAGCAGCAGCTTTTGCCAGTTTTGTGAGTCAGGCTGCTGCTTCCTGGGTGTCGCAACATTTGGCGGGCTCAACAAAGGCTTTTAATTGCATTGTAAAAGTGAAAGGATAATTCCTGAGCTCACGTCGTCGTCGTTGTGTCTCAGAAGAGGAGGCGGTGCAGAGCGCCACGGTGCTTGGGGATGGACAGGAGGCTTCAGCCTCTCCAGCTCTTCTGGCAGCTTTTTGCAGTCTGCAACACTATGAGATGGGATTTCTAGCTCTAGGCTGTTTTCTGTGAGTCTTATGGTGGATACACAGCAGGTGTGACGGCTCCTTCAGCCTCATCAGGTTTTGGCTTGCTCTGCAGTAGGTAGCTCAGGCCTCTTACACTGAGGTGCTGAAGATACTGAAATGCCTGTTGCTCTCTGTTGATGCAGGAAGATGACTGGAAGCACCACCTGAGCATAAAAAACCACATGGCAACAGGACAGAGTAATAAGCTTTGAGGTGGTGGGAGGGCAAATATCCCTATGGGTGCCCCCTGTGCTGGCATGCAGGCAGGGCCCAGTGGCAGGACAGCTGCCCCTGGCTCT
>NW_009268242.1:0-762 GCF_000687185.1 Egretta garzetta
TTTAGTTGTTTGACATAACTACTGTAATCTCATTGCATTGCTAATAGCATTCACTTGATGAGGCACTCGGACACATTTGGATTGAAAATATATTTTGGAAAGTCAAAAAAACTTCCAAGAACTGCAGGAATAACATAGCAAATACAACCTGAATGTGACCTCAAAGCATGCCACCATAAGAAAGGGAATATTAAAAAACCCCACACAAACGAACCCACAGCTGCCAAAATACAACCACAAAATTGAAATAACTTAAGCACAACCATACCAAAACAGAGTATCTCAATTATGATAAAGTCAGAAGTATATCAATGTAAACAGATTTAAGACTCAGAGAAACACAAAGAGTAATTACACATTAATCTAACTTTTTAAGCAAAGTTTGCCATTTATTTACATTAGGAATGAAGTACTAACCTGAAAACTGAATGTTAATTAGTAAAAAGGCACCTTAAACAAGGCTGAAAGCATATTATTACCTCACTCCACTATATACAATGAATATAGCTCTTACTCTTTGACTGTGTAATGTAAGAATACAGTGATGATCAGGGGTGACCATTTCAAAAACACCTCGTGGTTCAGAGAAAGCATTGCCTCAAGCCAGTTATAACTCCAGCATTACATACAAGATAACGGAGTGATGACTGATTACCAAAGGCCTTCATTATAAAGATAATCTTAACGTAGGCTGCTAACATACTGTCAGTGTTGTAATTGAATAGACTTGGCTTAATCAAAATTCATTTTCTTCAAACTGCC
>NW_009268243.1:0-762 GCF_000687185.1 Egretta garzetta
TCCTGCTAAAGCAGGGTCACCTAGAGCATCCAGAGGCAATGAACAGCTGGATACTTTCCAGTGTGATCTAAAGATGTGTTTGGTGAAACAAGGCCAGTCTTTGTAACTTAAACTGTTTCCAGCTTCCTCATTCTCCATCTCTTTCCTGTAGGTTCACAACAGAAACCTGCTGTCCCTTGACTTTGATCGTGTGACAAGGACAGAGAAAATCTATGACGACCACCGCAAGTTCACGCTCCGCATCCTCTACGACCAGGCAGGGAGGCCCAGTCTCTGGTCACCGAGCAGCAGACTGAACGGCGTCAATGTCACCTATTCCCCAGGAGGACACATTGCAGGGATTCAGCGGGGCACAATGTCAGAAAGGATGGAGTATGATCAGTCCGGCAGAATTACATCCAGGATCTTTGCTGATGGCAAGTCATGGAGCTACACTTACTTGGAGAAGGTAAGAATCCTCTTAGCACTCAGAGATGGTGCATTTGGTGCAAACGGGCTTTACTCCTTTGACTTCAGTACAGCTGAGCTCCTCCACATCTGCTGATTAATGGTCCTTACGGTCCAGTACTCCTCTTCTGCCTACACTAAGGTGCACATGATGCCAAACCACCAAAGAGCAGCTGCAAATAGCCTGAGAAGTTTCTTCCCAGTCACATTGAGAGCATGTCTTAATGCTGTGAAGCTTTGGCATTTGATTTTTTTAAAGCACAACATTCCTTTGCTGAGCTAGCTGCAATGTAAAATACCTGCAGGTAAAGGCAG
>NW_009268244.1:0-761 GCF_000687185.1 Egretta garzetta
AAAAAAAAAAATCACTTAGCATACTAACATACAGAAACTAGTTTAAGAATTGAGCTGCACAACAGGCTGAATGAATCATTATTAACATAAAATCTTGCTGTTAGTTAGGATAAACACACATCCCCATCTATGACCTCCAAAAACCCTAAAGGGTACCTGAATCATGGAAACTTTCCCCTGTGCATCTCCCATGTGACAGGACACGTGGCAGAGACACCGATGTACCCAAGACTCTCATCTCATACAGGCAACCAAAGGCAACCCATACTGTCCCCGTTACAGCCAAAAGTATCCTACAGGTTTATCAACTTTTATCTCCTCAAATGCCTTGCCAAAAGTTTTATCATCTGAAGCTCAGAAAACATGTTACCGCTTTCTTGAATCCGCTGACTATCCAACAGGCCTACGTGATTTACATGCATTGGCAGATTTCACATTATTTAAAATGTTACGTGGTAATTCATGAAAACAGGTTTTGTTGAAAACGAAATTATAGATGTGCAATTTTGTCTTCTAATTATATTGCTTCCTTTAGTCTGTTATATATTACATATTTGTTATATTGCTCACACAACAGTGGATTTGCTGCTTCTGGAAAAACACGTAACTGCATATTCTTTCATTTCATGACAGTACATTGAGATATACTGTCTCTGTGCAAGCTCATGTCTCCGTACAAGAAAAAAACCCACCGTACTACCAGTTTTTAATGTAAAGGTTAAGATGCATTTGCTCTCAAGCTCATTCTATTAAACTTTTTT
>NW_009268245.1:0-763 GCF_000687185.1 Egretta garzetta
TGCACTTGGCCTTGTTGAACCTCAAGAGGTTCATATGACCTCACCTCTCCAACTGGTCCAGTTTTCCTTGGATGACATGATGGACCACAGTCTGTCATCCCAACTCCACGGTTTGGGATGGTCCTTACCAAGGTGGAGGTGTGGGCAGGAACGTGTGTAGAAAGCAAGTGTGCTTCGGACATTTTGTAGGAAAGAGACTTTTCCCACATAGTGAAGGAAAAATACCTAATTCTGCAGCTATATTGCTATTTTTTCAGTTTCAAGTGCCTCAAATTATCTCTTCTGGAGTATATTTTGGTGCGATGAATTAATGGCAGTTTTCTGCTGTTGGCTTTTTTGGTAACAATTTGTAATACTGTCCGAGAGATTCCTCTGGATGGCTCTTTCCTCTTCCTATCAATGCTCCTGATGTAAAACCCTCGGGTTCTGCTGGTAAAACTGAAGCGTGCTGCTGTTTTGAATCCCAAACCATAACTAGTCATCTCCCTTTTTTTAAGCCAACTTACTGACTCAGCAGCTCTCAGTACACTGGAGGCTGATGTGAACCATCTGATTTTGCTCGACGTACGGCCTTTCGCTCCTCCAGCTTCTGAGGTTTCTCTTTTTTCTCCTTCCCTTTTCCATCCGAGTCCATTGCTCCAATCTGCTATTCCTGGAGGGAGATGACAACTCTTTTTTCCGTTTCCCAGCCACACTGGTGGACGCGTTATTTTTAAGCCAGCCTCACTACCTGCGGCGCGATGACTCATTACGGATTTGCAAC
>NW_009268246.1:0-763 GCF_000687185.1 Egretta garzetta
ACCCAGGATAATAACAGGAGTGCTACGATCAGCAGGACCACGTTCCCTCTCTGCAACTCTCCCCCAGTCACACTGGTGCAAATCAGGAATAACACCCCGAAAGCCAAGGGGGCTGCATTGACACAAGAGAGGTTCTGGCTCAGCCGGATCCAAACCCTGCGATGCCCAAGGGACACCCAAGTTTGATGCACAGGAAAATGCAGGATTAGGTCCAACAAGGAGAAACAAAAAGCCAGTGGCCAGTTTTGGAGCTGTGCATCCCTTCCCCCCATCAACAGGAGGGCCTGCTCCTCCACGGCTGATTTTCATGCTTTTCATGTCCATGAAGCTGCTCCGGGTGGGATGGGAACATTTCTGCCAGGAACAGCGCCTTGGGCGTGCAGACAGGCAGGCCTGGAGGAGCTGCTTGGGGTGAAGGGATGCAAAACAAAGCCAGATCTCCAGAGAGCTCGAGCTTACGACAACAGTGCTCTTCAGCCCTAAAAAACCTGCTGAAACAGCCAGTTATGCCACAGGGAGGGGAGAGCATCACAACAGCTGCCAGTCAAGCTCCGTTTAACTTTGCCACCTATAACAACTATTTTGGGTCTCCCAGGAGCTGCTACTCTTCACACTCCTTTCCCATCAATCTCCTCTCTACAGCAGTAAAGCTCCCCTGGTTTCCCCCGGCCACGCTGCTCCCCAGGAGCAATGCAGAGATCCTCCTGCCACCACCCATGTTGGCATCTCCTTTGCTCACGACAGAGAACGGCCAGCTCATGAC
>NW_009268247.1:0-763 GCF_000687185.1 Egretta garzetta
AGTACAGGGGGACGATCACTCCCCTACTCCTGCGGGTCCCCTCTCTTCCTTAGGAAACTCTTTCTGCCATCTCAGAAGCAGGACTTCCTGCTCTTCACTGCGATCTCTCGTGAACTGATTCAGCTGCCCAGAGGGTTTCAGTTTTCTTCAGCATCACCTAACCCACCCAGTGTAAGTTCAGCTCAGAGCAGGGAGTTTAAATAACATAAAGCCTCAGCCACCTAATCTGCGCAAGGCAGTTTTCCCCGTCTCCTGAATCATCTTTCAGTATGAAAGTAGCATATATTTGGAGCTGCAAGATAGTCTGCTTTCATAATAGCATCAATCTAAACACAGTGTTCCCTGAGAAATTGTTCATTTCAAACTGGGTATTGCAGTAATAAGCACTAACCAAGCATTTTTTTCCTGACAGGTAATTTTCTAGATCTGTCGCAAGCTACAGAACACCACTCCTCAGAGAAATATTAGCTTTCAAGATTGATGAGAATAGGAGTAAAGGATGAAGCCAAGTAGGCTAAACTCCATTAAAATCACAGCAGAAGCATGGCTTTTACAACATATTAATTATATGATGTAATCATTTTCTTAACTGAATTTGGCAAGTAACCTAACACAGGAGCTGAAATGTGATTTGGACACTTGACGAGAAAATGCATCAAGTGCATTTGTTTTCATGCTAAAATGTCACAGCAAGGGAACAGTCTAGGGTTAAACGGGCACGTTTGGAAACTTAAATGGTCGAGCATGTTTCATATTTATCATC
>NW_009268248.1:0-763 GCF_000687185.1 Egretta garzetta
CCCACAGTTAAAATAATATCTCAAGCCATGCATGTAGGTACAGATTTTCATGAAAGAAAATAATCTCATTTTTAGGAATGCAGCAATCATTCCTATTCACAAAAATTGGAGTAGCAGACAGATGTTTTTTAAACGTGTACATAAAAAAGACCTAACAACAGAAATCCCGCTATCTCCCTGGGTTATTTGTTCCAGCACTTAACTATCCATACAGTTTAAGAAATATTTTGCCATTATAACTAATTTAAATCTCCCTTTCTGCAAATTAAGTCGATTATGATTTGTTCTGTCATGGAGTAAAGTGGAGATCATGAATTGTCTTTCTAATAATCTTTTACATATTTGAAGGCTATTTTAATTTCTCCCCTTAGTCTCTTCTTCTTTTATAGACTAAACAAAGCAGTGCTTTCAGCCTTTCTTCACAGGTTATTCTTCCTAAACCCCTCATCATTATTTTGCTCTTCAATTTTGTTCCAGTATTCCTACAACTTACTTAAACTTTGGTGTGTAAAGCTTAGCATAATAATCCTTCTGAGGCTTCATCAGTGCTAAACTGATCAGAATAATTACCTCCCCTGTTGAACATACAATGTTCCTATTTGGCTGGGTCTCTTTTCTGTGTCTGTTCTAGTGACCTTAGTGAACTCTTAATCCACTCTTGCTGTATCCTTATCTGGACACCATCAGGCAAACAGCTCAGTCCATAGGCAGCAGACACCATCTTCCCTAAGAGGTGGCAGCTCAAGGGAGCTTCGGACTCTTA
>NW_009268249.1:0-763 GCF_000687185.1 Egretta garzetta
GGTTGCAAAGCCACCGTCACCGAGGTCTTCCTTGCCTCTGAGCATCCTGGTACAGGGGTTTCTGGATGCTGCTCCAGCATGGAGGGACCTCGGTGCCACCAAGGGTAGCACCAACCTTCACGTCCCCATCCTGCTCCTCTCCGTCACCTCCATCTCATCCCCTCCCTGTGTTATAAACCTGATGCCATGCAGCACCGGGAGCAGCTCCCAGGGGCCATGGGGATGTTGGATCCCTTTTCCTGGTGGGATGAGGGCAAGGAGGGGTCAGGAAGACCAAGCGTCCTGTTTGCTGATGGCCATGGGGATGCGTCAGCCTAAATATCCGGGAGCTGGGAAAGAAGCGCAGGGCCTTGGTCATGTCACTTAATCGCCGTCTGTCACCGATGCCGACAAAGGCGGATGGGACACAAGGGTTTCTCTGGGAATTGGTTTTGCTGCTCCACACCGGCTGGGCTCAGATCCCAGTAATCCCCATTGGCAGCAATGGCTGAACCCTCCCAAGATAGGGACAGGGGTGGCAGCACCCCAAAAACGGCCAGGAGGGGAAATGGGAGCAGATCATCCTCTCCCAGCTCCGGTGATGCTTGGGTAAGGAGTGTCCTGCTGAGGGGACAGCCGGGGACGTGCTGCCCTGCCACGTCCACCTGCTAAAATAAGCCCCAGCCGGGACTCGTGCCATGAGATAGCCTGGAAAAAATTAAGCCGGGACACGCCGGATCTGTTTTGGGGATGGGGAGGCAGCCGAGCTCCTTTCCCGAAAGGA
>NW_009268250.1:0-763 GCF_000687185.1 Egretta garzetta
TTCTCTTCGTGCCGTATCAGCACAGACAGACGACTGCACAATACAGCCTGTGCAGGCTTTTGCTTTGCAACACCAGTCTCTACCTGGAGTGGAATCAGAATGACATTTCACCCAAAAAAGCCACCTACAGAATACCCTTCTCTTCATGTAACAGGGCAGAGGTGATGCACAGACATACTCACACCGTCCCCAACAACAGTGGGACTCACATTTCAAGTCGCTGAGTGGTGTTGGGGCTCCAGTGAGTTCAATGAAGCAGGCAGGTCTGCTCTGGTCGGTGAACGTGTGGTGCAATAACATCGCAATTCTACCACCGCAGTTTGTCGTGACAGGAAGACAATGGGCTGAGCATTCCTAGTGCCTTACTTCAGCCCAGGGAGGCCGTACTCTCTAGGCTCTATGTACGGTCTGTACAAAGAGACAAGCTTCTCCGGGGCATGATGAAAAGCAGATAAATTAGATCTCTCTTCTGAGGTACCTCGTATGTGAATCCAGCTCTCATTGATGACTGTCAAGAGTCTTCGTTAATAGACCCAGAAGAGCCTATTTTGTGGGTCTTCTGTTGTTTTGTCCACCCACAAGAGGAAGCGTGCTTACTTACGTCTCACTCTAATGCAGATGATCCAGGTCACTTACACTTTTTTTTCAGTCCCACTTACTGGGACTGAAAAATATCCCAGTTAAAAATTCATACAAGTAACAGAAATCTAAACTTTGCAGTGGGATACAATATTGACATGAAAAAGCAAAAGAAAAGTAAAAC
>NW_009268251.1:0-764 GCF_000687185.1 Egretta garzetta
CCTTTCACAGCGTCTTAGTGGATTGAGCCAAAAACACTTGATTTTTTGGGCTACTTTTTGTGAAACTCTCTCAGGCTTTTTAAATACCTGCTCCCTTAGCTAGACTTCCCTGTGATCCTGGACTTCAAAGTCTGGTTTTATGAGGAAACCACACTGTCTCCCTGTCTCGGTGTGCAATCTTTCCTGTCACCCACTCTGGGGGCCTGCTAAGCGTGGCTTGCTGCACACAGATTGTTTGTGAGGCTGCCAAACGGAAGCCAGCAGCTCAGCTCAGCTGAAAAGAGATAAAAACAACATTATTTCATAGCTATAAAAAAACACAGTAGACTTGTAAATGGTGCCTTGTACAAACAGGGCTTTTCTTCAGGAAAAGAATAGCTCCTTCGACAGAGACTGAGACATCTGTATTGTTCATTCACCTCTTGTGCAATGAGTTGCTATTAATAGCTCTGCATTAGAAAATCTTGCTATAAATAACATCTGAAATCGAATCCCATAATACCCTTTGTCCTTGATATGCCTTCATTGGGATGTTTGTATATTTACCATGAACAAGAGAACAAAACAACTTTGGATAAAAAAGGCTATGACTATATTCAATGATTCAATTGCTGGGATGGCTTTCATTTGATGGGGGGAGGAGGAAGGAGAGGAAAGATATAAACAATAAACATCTCTCTGACTTTTCTCCAATATTCTAGCTAGACTAACAGGCAAACAGACACAGCTTGACAGACAGATGATTGTCTTATCAAGTGTAACCA
>NW_009268252.1:0-765 GCF_000687185.1 Egretta garzetta
ACAGCTGGATGCAGCATCCCAGTTCACTGCTGCTGATGCGGTTCAGTATCCCTGAAGGCAATAGTTTCACAGCCAAGCCAAAACACACCAGCAGCCTGGCCAAAGTGCTGCAGAATGCTGGGGCTGGGCACTGAGAGCTGGCAAAGGGGTTTTGGTCATTCAGACTGCCCTGGTAAAGAGCCAGTCCTTTGAGAGAGGACTCGCTTCATCTGACTTCAGACTGATCCAAAGAGTTACCTTTCCCAAGTTGGGTGACTGCAACAGGTCAAATCAATCAACTGTCACCACCTTAATTTCTTTTCTCACCTTCGTGGTTTTGTGGTCTGTTTTAATTGGACACAACTAAGCTTTCTAATAACAGATTGATAGTTTTTAGCTACTGACGTGTGGTGAAAAGCACTGAAAACACAGAGACTCACTTGGACAGGGAGCTGCAATGGTCAGAAGCAGGAAACCTAAGGACGTGAAGTGGGGAGAGTCCATCAGGCTGCCACGGGTGCTCAGCTCCAGTAGTGCTGGATGCTGTCCTAGATCCTCCACAATCCCCAGGCAGGCTCACCAGGCTCCTCTCCCTCAGTCACCTCCCTGTTGGGACATTAAAGATAGTGTTTAGCACCAATAATATTTCTTATTATCTTTCTCCACTCAAAAAGATAACTTCCAGGCCAAGTGTGTAAAGCTCTTCTAGCCAAGACAGCTGAAATACAGGCAAAGCAACACTGATGCTGCTCAGCTGCTACTGCACTCTCAGGTGGCTTTTGCAAA
>NW_009268253.1:0-765 GCF_000687185.1 Egretta garzetta
TATGCCTGAGCTATGTGATGCCTGAAATGAGATTCCAAAATCCATACTTTGGTATCTATAAATAGTTTGATTTTTAGCGGTACCAAAAAACACATCTGCTGTCAGCAATTCAGTTAATACAAATACTGTTTTGCATTTAGCGGCAAGACACGTGGGCCAAAATTAAGAGAGATGGTGATCTCAATGCTGCTTTATTGCATAGGCAGATCTGATTCAGAAGGACACCAGCAGCAGCTGATGCCGTCAGGCTGAGTGTCTTTTGCATCATTTGACCCAGGTTTTCTGCCATTGTCAGTAGCAATCATCTACTACAAATGATCATCTACTACGGTTTTAAATGAAGGTGTTGAGAGGTCTTCTAAGGCGTGGTGGTGATGGTTCTGATTATTCCGAAATCCCTTTGTCACGTACCTGTTATCTTCCATTTTATAACCCTTCAGAAGAGACTGGGAAGGCAAGGAGTTAACACCACCTATCTTTGCGTAGCCTCACTTCTTCCCTCCTTTTCAGTTGACTGTGCAGACAAAAAAACAGAGGAGCAGCACGAAGAAAGAGGAGGTTATGATGTGGAAAAAATTATCAATTTTTCCCTGTTCATCTCATCTTCACCCATCCTACTGTCAGTCAGAACTAAATGTTGATATATCATGCACAATTTTTGGTGTACTCACAGAATTTAAAGTGGGCATATAAAAGTCAGCAGCCCATGAAATCAGGAAATTTATAAACATTCGTGCAAGCAGACGACCTGTGGCAGGGGGGGAC
>NW_009268254.1:0-764 GCF_000687185.1 Egretta garzetta
GTGACAGCCTGAGGATATACATGAGGCAAAGCTTGCACAGCCACCAGACAGATTTCAGGAATGAGTCTCAAGCCTGGGTTTATTTTGTTTTGCTTGCAAACATCTGAGCTCTCGGATTTGGCAAATAAAAAGCACTGTATGTCTTTCTCTTTAGGGCTCCACATAAAAATCATATCAGTGGTTTATAGACAACAGCATGGTAGTTTTCCCAGCTTCAAATGCTTTTGTGTTCCTGCTACACATCCAGATGGAAAGGTTCTCCAAATAAAAGCCAAGTACAGTGAAGGCATGTGCGAGTTTGCTTCCACCCACTTCAGTCTGCAGATATTTGTCTTACTTTTTGCTGTTGGCAAATCTGTCCTTGAAGGGCATAACTAGAGATTTATTAGAAATTCAAAAGAACCTCTCTTCCTGTCCTCTTTCACTTTGTCTTTCCTGCAAAGCAAGTTATCAGCAAACACTTGTCAACGTTATATTGCTGTAATGCAGATGGTTACAAGAAATAAGAAATATTTGGGTTTTCTGAATGTTTTCTGTCTCAGTCTGGACCCAGGGTGCTGCTTCCACCTGCAATTGTTTTTCCCTGCTGTTATCTGAAGCCCACAGCTTATAACAAAAAGGGCTGATTATGTAAAAACAAAGTGACATTGGGCTGTCAAAGCAAAATATCCTCACCACAAATCCCAGGCTGGGCCTTGAGCCGGCAGCTGGATTGCGGAGCAAGAGGAATGCCTTTGTGGAAGTGGAGTGGAAACGCGTGCTGC
>NW_009268255.1:0-764 GCF_000687185.1 Egretta garzetta
TGCTGCTGCTGCTGGGCCTGAAATAACTGAAGTGGGGGGACAACATCGCTACCCTTCAGCCCCAGCGGGACACAGGCAGCGGCTGTTGGGAGGGACTGGAAGAAACTCATGCCCTGACCTGGAGGCACCAGCCCTCCAGAAGAGTTTGCCTCCAAGCTTCCTCGCTCTCCCCTTGGAGCTGACTCTTTGGTCTGCCACAAGCAGCTACTGCCAGGCCCTGGAAGTGCAGAAGCAGGGCTGCGGGAGGTCTTTGCCCTTAGAAAAAGGCTCCGTCTCCACTCCCCCCGCCTCTGCAGGCATCGAGCATGCAAGGCCAGCAAACGGCACCCACGTTCTCCACTGACACCTCTTCTCTTTGCCTCCCCAGCCCCCTGTTTGGCAGCGATGTCTCCCAGGTCTTCAGCGTTGTCAACAGCGTGGAGCAGTACACGGCCATGGGCGGTACTGCCAAGAGCAGCGTGACTGCCCAGATCGAGCAGCTGAGGGAGCTGCTGAAGAGGCATAAGGAACAAGCTTAGAGTGTGGGGAGATATCCCGTGGATGCCACGTTGTGCCTGTCACACTAATCTGGAGTTAATAAACACTGGGGTGCATTGTAGTTCACTGAAACTCCTGTCTTGCGTCTTTCTTCTAAGGGGCAAGATTGAGCTGGGCTTCCTTGGCCCTCATGAGGCTTGGGGAAACGTTCACTAGTGTGGGAACCTGGCAGCAGAGCTGGGTTGTGGGGTTTCAAGTTCTAGGGGGCTGGTAGGTAGAGAGCAGCA
>NW_009268256.1:0-765 GCF_000687185.1 Egretta garzetta
GGGCATTAAATGCACTTTTATTTAAACCAAAGAGCTGTAAGTTTTCCTTTCCACCAGAGACTTCCTTGCAGGCTGGTGCACGGATCGATGGAGGTGATGCTTTGTGGGGGCCAACGGGCAGCCCGGCAGGCAAGGTGGATCTAGAGGGGAGCAGGTGACAAGCAGCAAGAACAGCAGCTTGTGGTGGTGCCGGACAAGTGGGTGGTTGATACAGATGGACATGCACCCAAGGCACATTGATGGCATTTCATGGCCCAGTGGTGGTCATTCGCCCTGAGGACCCGCCTTCGCACGGGTGGCCATGGGCCGTGAGCCCAGGCTCAGCTCCGCAGGCATTGTCCTTGGCCCCAGCGGCCCCAGCTGCACAACTGGCTCTGATGCTTGGCCCCAGGGCATGCTGTCGTGTTTGCTGCCCCTGGTTCCATGGGGACCTGCTGCTGCATCTGTCCCCACGGGTGTCCCTCTCCCTGTAGCATCTCCTGTCATGGGGATGTCATCACCCTGCCAACAGCCGCGACCTGCCTCCTCTGCCCTGCGTGTCTGTCCTGAGCACAGGAACACTCCCAGCTTGCTTCCCCAGGCATGCCGTCCCCCTACAGGCCCTGACAGCCGCCCTGTCCCTTTGGGTGACAGCACCAACCCCAAAAGCGACTGTCCCCACAGCTGTGGACCCCCAAAGCCTGGGCATGTGGCTTCAGTTGATAATGGAAATTAGAAACCAACTCCAGCCAAGCCAGGGTGCCCAGCCCATGTCCTTGTGGACCA
>NW_009268257.1:0-766 GCF_000687185.1 Egretta garzetta
TAAGGTTTTGGTTTGATTTTTTTTTTTTTTTTTAAGCAAAAGAAAAAATCAAGACCTCAGAATTCCAGACCTGTGTTTGTATTTTCCTCCAATAACATTTTCAGAGGATTTTATTTGCTCAAAGAAACTGCATCCACATTTCCTACTGAACTTGGTGATGCGAGCCATTCCTCAGGGACTGCAGGCTGGGAAACCAAACTTGTGAATTGGCAAAGACGTTTTGAGGTACTCTGAAATAAAGCATTGATGTGAATAATAGTTGTTGCACATGTTTAGCTTTCTCGATGATGCTGGTTGCCTGGTAACCAGCAAAAGGCATATGTCAGAGAAGAGTTCAAATGAAACAGCTGACATCAATCTCAGCAGGGTAAGGGAAGGGAAAACCACTGATTAGCTCACCCAGATTGGTATATACAGGAACCCCATCATGTTTTCATGTCATTGAATATCTAAGCTGATTCCAAACCTTAATTTACCACTGCATTTGTGGAAGTTCTTAATTAGGGATGGTGTTTGTGTCTTTTAAAAGATGATTTTAAATGGGTATTTACAGAAGGCGCAGAGTGCCCCTGCTCAGTTGCATGTATTGGAAAAATATTTTTTGCTTTGTTCTGCTGCTGGCTGGCAGCAGCTTTTTTATTTTATCACAAAGTCGCACTGTATCTTGTGTGTGGAGTCACTGGACCTTCAAAGACAAAGGTCAGTTATACTGGATGGGAAGTTGCAGGGCCAGAGACACATTTTCAAATATATCATTTCAGCAATT
>NW_009268258.1:0-767 GCF_000687185.1 Egretta garzetta
AATTACTGCTTTTTTTTTTTTTTAACCCCATGGTGAGATGCAGCACTGTTGAGCAATTGTAGATCGCATCGCTTCCTTGGGCTCTGCTGATAAGAGCACTCCTAGCTGGTGAGGAAGACTAACGGCTTGTCGGCAGAGGGTGCAGGGTGCTATGAACAGCAGGGTGAATTTACAGCGTGCCAGCCACGTGCTCAGCATCGGGCAGCTCCCGGGGCGTGGGAAGCTGCCCTGCACAAAAATGTTCCCTGTGGGTGCTGAAAAAAACATCCTCACAGGGAGCTGAAGGGGAGCAGGTCTGGCACCCTACGGTCTTCTGCCCTGCCCCACTGCGTGCTGCCTTCCCCTGTATGGAGAGGTGGGTGCCACGAGTGAACTGGGGACAGGTTTGCAAAGGCTGCGAGAAGGCATGCTGGACCAGCAAGGCGGAGCTTAGCGTTAGAGCTGGGTAGGAGTGGCAGGGATCAAGGTTGAAAAAGTAAGTGAAAAACCTCCACAGCAATTGTGTGTCCTTCAAAATCACGTCCTTGAGCAATTGGTTTCACTGGATGTGGCAAACTGGGAGCTGGGGCTCTAAACACTTCGCCTGGACTCCCTCGCCAGACTAGGGATGCAGAGGTACTTGCTGAAGGTGGATCTATCCTATTGATCCCTTTCCCTTGTCTGCAAGGGGGACCAACAACCAGAGTTGATAAATTCCGTCTGTAATGACCAAATTTTGGACTTGTACCTTGAAGGCTATTGTCTGATTCTAGGTATGTCTAGACTTT
>NW_009268259.1:0-768 GCF_000687185.1 Egretta garzetta
TCTGTTAGAAGGTGGTGCAGATCTCACGAATGACCCCTGTACTTCCTTTCCGAGGGATTCATGACGGGGAAAGACTTGAGGGGTTTCTTTTCAGAAACAAAATTACTCTGTGGCGACACTCTGCAGAGACAAGCATGCATTACTGGATTATACAAATGTTTAAAGTTTCAGCCTTCATTTTACGGCAGATGTCTCCCAGATGTTTGCCATAGTGGCAAAGCCTATGAAAATGTGGCTCGAGGCTGGAATGAGATCTGCTTCCTAAAAATCTAAGAGAGTGTGGAACTCGCGTCCCTAGAGAGCGCCTAACTCTTGGCACTTCCACTTTTTTAACAAATCTGCGTCAAAGAGGTAGGATTTAATCAGGGATTCTCTCCACATACCCACTGGTCTGAAAAGAGCAAAATTTCTCCTCCCTGAGCACTGTTTTAGTATTGTATCTTCCTCTGAGCAGGATCACAGAGAATTGTCCAGGCTGGAGCCCAACTAAGCTTTGATTAAAGTAAAGATTTCAATGGCATAAAAATTCTAAGGAATTGTGCACCCAGAAATCTTCCTGGATTTTGCGGAGAAGTCTGGCTTTTTTGTTATTAAGAAGGTCTTGAACTCCAATTTTGGTCTTTTTCCCTTCTGTTCTAATGCTTTGTCTTTCTGACCTTGTATGCGTATTTTTGTGCTGAGTGTTGCGTTCAGCACCGTGTTTGCCCTGTTAGCCTTCAGGGAAGGTGGGCCGTAGAAACAGCGACAGCAGCTTTTCAGCAACAAATA
>NW_009268260.1:0-766 GCF_000687185.1 Egretta garzetta
ACAGGCAAGGTATCCACCTTGTTATTAACTATCGGCCACTCTATGTTGAAAACAACATAGCAGCAAAATCACCAGTATTTTGACCAAGTATTTTTACTCTATTTCTTGAAAGCAGCTTTTTTGTCAACTTCTGCTTGCTTTTTCTCTTCTTCTAAAGCCTCATAAGCTTTTTGGTTTTTAGAAAAATCCAAGCAACAAATCTTGTTTTTCAAAGCATGTTTTCTTAACTTCATTAAATAGCAATTCATTTACATGTAGGTTACTCACTGGTTACACACAAGATGAAGTTTGAAAAATTCTGAGTGAGGTGGTGGTGATAGGGTAGAAAGGAACGCTCAAGCACTCACACTGTTATCACTTGACATATGAGAGTTGCTCTGTACTAAAGTCAAACAAAGGGACTCTGCCAAGACCTCTAGTCACTTACAATTTCTGCTTGTTGCTCTACATAATGCTCTCTGTCCTCCGCAAATTTTCTCATTTCTCTGTTGCGATGGCTCTCAGCTTCTTTTACTTGACTTATGAGTCCCATTTTTTCCTCTAGCCATTTCTTTCTATCAGTTTGATACCTTGCCTCATTTTCCTATTTTAATGAAACCAGAAATAAAAATCATAGTTAGAGATTAAGAAAAAAAAAGTCTTAAAATACAGATTACTATTAAATTGTTTCAGAAATAATAGGAATACTAGCACAGTTTTACTCCATCATATTCCCAAGTGCAAGTACTCCATGCTCACTTTTTCTTCTCTATTGAAAAAAAAAAAA
>NW_009268261.1:0-767 GCF_000687185.1 Egretta garzetta
ACGTGCTAGAGGAAAAGCCGGTCCCTTCCGTGGGTTCAGGCTCTCAGCCTACGTGTCTTGGCGTGTCCTAGCATGGCTTGATGCCCCGACTGCGTGAGAGCGGGGAGGTGGGGCGAGCACTGCCAGCACGGGTAGCTTGGCTGCTGGAAGCAGTCAAGTGAATATTAGCCTGGGATCATTTCTGGTCCCCAGAACTCCTGCTTAGCAGGTACAGGGACCTATAAGCACATCCGTACCCAGCAGAGAGCTGTGCAGCCTTTGCAGCTCGGTATCGGAAGGCATAAAGTATTGGGAAGACCCTGGCTGTCTCAGCTGGGCTGATGCACAAAGCACGTTACCTGTTGGGAAGCGCAGTGTGGGATTTGTCACGTGGCCCCTTCTTGTTCACAGGTGGCTTTATTGTGCTGGATGGAGAGACCTTTGAGCTGAAGGGGAACTGGGAAAACGTGTGTGAGGTCCCCCCCACGGGGTACGACTTCTGGTACCAGCCATGCCACAACGTTCTGGTCAGCTCTGCCGGCTTAGTCCCAAAATGTGCGGGGTATGGATTTGATCCGGACGACTTTGGGAAAGGTGAGGGAACAGGGGTGCAAGTGCTGAGCCAGAACTCACCGAGGCGGTGGGAGTTGCTGCAGGACGTGCAGCATCTGCCCTTAAGACAGGCTGGTGCCTCTTCTCCCGCTGCTCCCCAAATCACGGCAGTTTCTCTGCCGCCCCTGGCTGGACGCTGCCATGGCTGCCCCTGTCTGTGAGCATTTTGGGGGGGG
>NW_009268262.1:0-769 GCF_000687185.1 Egretta garzetta
CTCCCTCCCTCCCACACTGAGCTTTTTATTGAAGGAGAAGACCACAGCAGCATCAATGCCATCCGCACACCCCCACTCTTGTCACTGCCACCTCTGTGGTGCAGGGGTGACTGGCACATCCAAAGCTGAGTCACTTTCTCAACAGCTCACTGTCAAGCAGCAGGAGTGGGTAAGTCAGGGAAGGGAGCAATCCGGCCGACAGGACGGGCAGGAGAACGAAGAGTCTCAGAGGTGGAAGCACATGCTCTGCTTCTCCAAACTCTCCAGAAAAGCATGCAGTGAAATCAAGGATGCTCTTGCACAGCTGCCAGCATGGGCCAAAATGGGCTTTAGGAATGAGACCAGCTCAGAGAGCCCCTGCTGCAAGCCCTCATGATGCTTTCCCACCACCGGCCACGCTGCAGATCAGACCACCAGGCAGATCCAAGCCAAAGGCACGGATTCCCATCGGCTGGTCCTCCCCATGAAGTAGTCTGAGACCCTCACAGAAAGAAACAGTACAGAAGCGTAAACTGCTGCTATTACTTTCTGCCAGATGCATGTTAAGAAAGTAGGCAGACCTGCATCTATTTTAAATGTGCTGCATAAAAATAAAAGGTGCTGGCTGACTGTGTGTGTTCTCATTTTTTGGAAAACAACCTCCAATTAATTTCTCCTCTCCTTTTCACATCTTTACAGCCAGATGGTAAAAAAGTTCCCCTCAATGTCACCTCAATGAAAAAAAGTCCCAACCTGGTTTCAGCCTCCCAGACCAGAGCACAACATGGGA
>NW_009268263.1:0-770 GCF_000687185.1 Egretta garzetta
GTTGTTGTGACCAAAGTGCAGGACCAGGGTCTGCTTCGCAGAAGCACTCCCATCTTTTAGCTTGTTGTCAGCTATAAAATGATACGTACTCCAGAAGCATGGGATCTGGCTCTCTCAAACAGGGCACCACCACTGAAAATTACCTCTAATAACCCAAACTTTACTCTTCAGCCTGTGTCTCTGCCTTACACCCCATCTGCGGTCATTCTCACAACCTACACACTAATATATTCCTGGAGTTTATGTTCTTCCCTGAGGGAGAAGAGGATGGGCCAGCAGATTAGAATCTAGGCTGAGGTCCAGGCTGTTCCTGCAAGGTGCTCTGTCCTATCGATTGTACCGCTGCTACAGCTCAGCCCCTCCTGCACGCACTGCAGACAGCAACACCACCGCCGAAGGCAGAGGCAATGCTAATTTTGTTAAAGCTTGATCACTGGGAATGCCCACCAAAAAGGCCACAAGGGAGCGAGCCGTTTTCGTCGTTGGCTCGGTGATTTGATGCTGCGCAATAAATAAAGCCTGGAGCCAGACGGTGAGTGATGAAGATCTAAAGGAGTATTGACTGCATGCTCAAGTGAGTCCAGCCCTTCACGCAAAACCTGCAGAAGCACTCGTTGTACAGTCATTAAGAGAAGGACCGTAATGCAGACACACTGGGATGCCTCACCGCACTTGGGCGGGCTCCTGGCTGGCTGAGCGTGGGCACCCCGGCTTTACACCATCACACATGCCTTGTTGGCAGGCTCACATTCCCATGCAGGGTGCCCTGG
>NW_009268264.1:0-769 GCF_000687185.1 Egretta garzetta
AGTAGTACTGAAAGGGTATTTCTGGAGTGGTAATGTAAAGGTAGTTCTGACCTTGCTTGAATATGAAGCATGTCGAATATCCTGATACGTGACTGAAGTTGGGAAGGACAAAACAGTTTAGAATGAGCTGATGAGCTTCTGGATTTTCCTTTAATATTTGCCAATTATCTGTTTATCCATCATCGTTCGGTTTCACAGTCTCTTAAAGCACGATGAGAGAAAGCTGCTCAGCCACTTTTTCTTTCATTTGGAAATCTCATCAAGGCAGGTGTTCCTGGCAAAGCTTAAGTTGCTTTTGTAAAGGCTCAGCGGAAGAAGGGAAAATGTTTCTACTTTTGCCGATTGCAAACTCAGTCTACAGGCTCCAGAATATTTTGCGTTTCATAAACTTTTTGACATGTTTGGGCTGAGTGTTAAACAAGCCTGGTAGGCAACAGATTAAAACGTATATTTAGATTTTTATCTAGTTTCCATCAGGTTGGTTCAACAGCTGTTGTGGGGAGATTTTTACGCTTGCTTGAGCAGAAAATTCCATGCAGAACTTGCTGGCTTTGAACCTGCAGGAGATAGCTTTATTTTCTTAAGCAAAAATAGGATACCCTGCTAAGTGAAATGCCAGCCTGAGCTGGTTTTGAGAGATGCGGTAGCACAATATGCATTCATGGGGATTTGGATTCCTTTTGGACCTTAGCAGGATCAAATCACTGAACCTCACGGTGAGACTTCAACAGTTCTTCCTGTTACGACTCCATCACCAGATGGAACAAAA
>NW_009268265.1:0-770 GCF_000687185.1 Egretta garzetta
GTTGCAGTCTACTGAGGCCCCACCAGTGCTGTGAGGAGGAAAGATGGCTGTGCAGAAGCAGAGGCAAGACATGCACCAGAGCTGCCAGCACCAAAGCTAGTAGGATATGAAATAACCCCCAGTCTAAAAGCCAAGTCACATTACTGAAGCTGGGCGATGACTGAGGCCATGTCACTACCACAACCAAGTGTGCAGTTGCGTCAGGGCTCAGCACCCATCTTTGGCTTATTAACCATGGGGACAGCTTTCCTTGTCTCCTGTATGATGATGCTTGGTTTTCCTGTAGTTGCTAAGGAAAGCATCCCCATCCATCCTGGCAGGCATTCAGGTGTCCCTGGATTCCCAGGTCCCAAATCCTCTCTTTGCAGTGAACAGGGGCACCCAAATGTCCGGCAATCAAGAGGTTGCCAGCGGTCATTGACTGCTATGTACAAACTGGGGAATGGCATATCTCTTTGTAACCATTAGGGTAAAGCACTCTATGGGCTACCTGCTGGAGGGTCTTAAGCAGATCAGAATATCAGGCAGTGAGCAGGAAACACTTGGAAAGGAATAAAATATTTATCGAGAGAGGACAAATAGCATATCTTCCCTGACACACACTCATCGACACCCAAGGGTCCAGCATGTAGATTCAGAGTTCCAGGGCATGTGTCAGTTCCCTAAGCCCAGGTGCCACTCACGGCACCTTGCAGTGGCTGTGACATCTACATGGGGCTGCAGGTATAGAATCATACAATCATTTAGGCTGGAAAAGACCTTTAAGATCA
>NW_009268266.1:0-770 GCF_000687185.1 Egretta garzetta
GTACTTAAGGAGCAATGGCCACAATGGGAAGGGATGGTCTCTTATCCCTCTGCACCAAAGGAGTTTCAAACATTTACCTTGCACTTCTATGAGAGTAACAGGCAAACTATGAAGTGGGGATACAGGGGATGTGATTGGAAGGAAAATAATAAAGTTGAAGGCTTTCTATTATGGAAGAAAAATACAAAATTATTAACTCCAGAAAGCTAGAAAGCAAGACCTAACTCTAGGCTGGTACTATGGAAACAGTAGAAATGTTATTGCTGAAATCCTCAATATTGTTTGCATACTTTGTCCCATATCTCCTTACTGCAAAATCCACACATATTTTTTGGAGTGGGGACTGTATTCCAGGCATTCCTTTCCTCTGGTTAGTGCCTTTACCTCTGACTTTGAAATTTTTTCTTTTTTGTACCTGATTTCTGCGTATAAAACTCTAGTTTAGTCTTGGTTCTTTGCAGGCTTAAAAATTGTACTTCACTAAAAGGTAAGGATGGTAATGGTGCCCTCTTATGAACCTAGCCTAATTTATTCTTATGTAGAAGAAAATTGCTTGCAAAAGTGAGCTAGTGAAATAATAAGACAAGAATTAGAGAATTGAGAAAACCACCAACCAGATCACAGACTAGGGAAAAAATGTGTGGTGCAGCTCCATAGAAGTTGTTGGAGCTATGTCAGTTCATGCCTTTTCTTCCTTCTTCTCTAAACCCTTACTTTAAGCAGCCTGGATTAAGTTATTCATAAAAACAAATAAATTAAAAAAAACTACA
>NW_009268267.1:0-770 GCF_000687185.1 Egretta garzetta
TTCACAGCCTATTGGATGCTCGAGTTGCTGGGGAGGAAAACCTATTATTGATGTAGAAATGGAATGAAGCCGATTTTTGCTAGCTACAGACCTAGCCCCAAATCTGTGACAGGTCAGACATTTGAAATTAAGTACTAATTGCCCATTACAAATGCTTATTCATGAATGTCCCCAAGTGGAAGCTTATTTGTGCTCCGGATTCCTGTAAGAGTGCAGTTGGGAGTCTTGAGTCTCGCCAGACAAAGGCTACCTTTATATCACCGGGCATACAAGCAAGCTGCACAGTGGGGATAAAGCGTATTGCCCTGAATGAACAATACCTAGAGCTCAGCTAAACTCCTGTAAACCAGGGGAGAGACAATGACAGTGTTTCCCTAAGTCTTGTACCAGTTTTAGACAAGCCCTGACTCCGCTCCAAAAGTAGGATTTCACAGCCTCCCGCTGTCTGAGCCATCCTGTCTGACAGCCTCTGGGATGGCCCCGTCCCTCATTTTGACAGTGGCAATCAAGCAGAGAGAGGGTCACCCTTCTCCTCTCACCCCGGCCACCTCTTCCTTGTGGATGCAACAGGGACGTTCCCTGAGGGTGGCCTGTCCCACAGAGGAGACCGAGAAGGATGCAAACTGTCGATTTGCATGCTCGTCTTTGCAAGCATTTCCCTTTTCTTGGCGAGCACCGGATTGAAAATAGATGATTCACTCCAAAGACCCCCAAGTTGCAAGAGGATATCACTATCTACAACTTCGTGATACCCAAGGGGAAAGACACAT
>NW_009268268.1:0-770 GCF_000687185.1 Egretta garzetta
CGGGTGAAACTCTGGCATTTGCAGGTCTGGACACCTTCGTCTCTGTTGCTAAGACGCTGCCATCACCTGACATATATGATGTCGTGGAGGGATATGTAAAAATTTCCATGGAGTGTGCTGAAATATTCAAACTTCTGGACGGCGAAAGGAAGCCTGAAAGTGAAGTAAGTTGTCTGTGGGTGTTACCAAGTCTTAGTGACTGGCAGCGTACATCCCGGCTGGGAGAGCAACCCAAGAGATGCTTTGCGGCATAAATAACTGTTAATTTGGAGTGGGTTTTGTTTTGGTTTTTTTTCTGGAAGTCGTAGTGACAAAAAGTGCCAGTCAAGTGGGGAATGTCCTTTTCAGTGCAAAGATGTTCCTGGGTTCAATGCTACACACAACAAGTAGTCCCGCCAAAATCAAGGCATTAAGGTTCTTTAAACGTTATCGAAAGACCATGTATGAAACAAGGGGGTCAACAGAAGCATGTTAAGCAAACAAACAAACAAAATAATCCAATGAAGGTAATTGGGTTTAGATAACTAGACATCTCCCTGATGCATCAGTGTTTCTAGGAAGCTGCTGGTAGAGTTGACCTCATTTTTCTCATCTGAGCTGGACACAATTTTTCCTCATCAGAATACGACGAATGAACTAAAGAATTTAAAAACTCTTTTCACTGTGAATACTGTGGCAGCGTTATTAACTTAAATCTGCTTAGAACATAAAATTGGATAGTGTTCTTTTTAACCTCCACTTGTTGGTCTTTGCCTTAGATTCCCATTCTC
>NW_009268269.1:0-770 GCF_000687185.1 Egretta garzetta
ATTTATCAGAGAGACAGGCTCAGGTTTGAACTGCTAGCAACGCTTCCTGATTCTTCTTCTCTGTAGGGTATGTGAGAAAAGAGACAGCTATCTTTGTAGTAGCACTGGAAGAGAATAAAGCACTGGAAAACAGCAGGGCTTTGGAAATGTTTGGAGGGGAGCTTTGCGAGTAGTGGGTGGTGCCAATAAAAAATTCAACAGGGGCCCTAATGCTGTTTGGCTCTGAGCTAGTCACAAACTCTTCTGTGCGTAGTGCTTGATGCTGCAGCCTTTCCCCCATGCCAGCTGGTTCTGTAAAACTTAAAGGGGATGAGATGGGGAAGAGACAGTAAATACAGCTCAGACAGGAGAACTGAAACCTCAGCTTGCAGAAGAGGAGCGCTGAGCACATCTATTTTGCTGGAAAACTCTGTCACTGAGAATTCAATGACAATTAGTGCCACAGCCTTCCCTGACACAAAGTTTTGCTCCATAATGCCTTTCCTACCCCATCCCTGCAAGCCTAAAGGTGGGATTAAGACTAAAGCTTGCTCTTTATGAAGGTTGTGTAAGAGATACAGATGATCCACAAGCAGACAAACATGCTTGGCAGACAAGTGTGAAAGAGTCTTGCTGGGCCTCTGAGACCACAGCAGCACCGCTTCCGTCCCGTAATGGGTATTATAGAGCTTTCGTGGCACACAGAGGGTGCTGCTCCGTGCACAGTGGCATGATGACAACTCAACCTAATTGTTTCTTATATTCTGATCCTGAAGTCAAAACTTTTGCTG
>NW_009268270.1:0-771 GCF_000687185.1 Egretta garzetta
CAGCCATGTCACACTCCCACCTCCCCCAGCAGATCTGCAGGGACCGAGTGAACTAATGGCAGAGGAAGTGGCAAAGCCATGCACACACAGAGCCACCACTAAACAGCTGCAATCCCCTCACACTCCCTCACGCTGGCCAGCAAGGGGCAGCGCAGAGAAGACTCAACAGCACCTCTCTTCCAAAGGGACAGGAACAGTTCCTGTCCATTACTGGGGCAGCTGCTCTGAACAGCATATCACCCACATGCCTCCATACATGAGCTCTCTGAACAGAATGTATCAGGGTAACAAACAAGACAGAGCTGTAAACCACCATCCTGCTCCAGCTCAGCTCACGCTGGTGCAGCTTGCAGATTCCTTGCCCTGCTGGCTCCTGTTCACTAGCCATACCTGCCACTTTGGACATGCTGCAACAGGAGCAACATGAGGCACAAAGAACCTTGTTGCAATACTTTCTGTATGAGGAAAACCTCTGCGCTTTCACCTCTACAGTATCTAGGCTAATGCTCAAGTTTACACATCGGTCAAGTCTCCAGGGACAAAGACTTTTGGATAAAACTCCCTCGCAGAAAGCTATCTTCCCCTGCCCCTTTTTAAAAATTAATTTAAACAGCTACTTTAAGGACTTACCATTCGTACCTGCTGGAGGCACAGGCATGGTGGATCAAGCCAGGCAACTGCCCTCATCACACAGCTGATCACTGCCAGTCAGTTACAGCCATCACGTGAAGTCTCCACGAGGCTCAACACCCCCTCTGCCTTTGCAGTGCC
>NW_009268271.1:0-773 GCF_000687185.1 Egretta garzetta
GTAGAGAGCGTGAAAGCCTGGGATCTTCTCCTGCCTGCCCCAAAGTGACAGTGCTCTTGGAGCCCTCTCTCCAGGGCTACAAGCTGACGCTTCCACCGAGCCAAAGGCGCTGCTCTCTCTCTTCAGGGGAGCATCTGGGGCTCCCTGGACCGTCCTTTGCTCCTGGCCCCATAGCCTTCTCCTGGCCTGCAGCTTTCAAGGTCCCAGGGAGCAGGGAGGTTTAGGGTTAACAACTCCATGAGCAGACCAGGGCACATCCCTTCTGCAAACAGAGCAGCCGCCTCGCTGCAGGCTGGGGCAGGCTCTGCTCTCTCCGGCTCTGGGCATATCAAGGGAGAGGCGATGCTTGAGGCATAAACCGGGAGCAGATCGTGCCAAGGCGGGTGTGCATGGGCAAGCAGGCAAAGCCACTGACAGGCAGGCGCTTGGAAACCCGATAAAGTCAGACTTGATTCATCCAAGGGGTAAATTCACCGCTGCGGGTGCAAGGCTGAGCCGCTCCTGGCAATTGCGTCATGCGTTTGCTGCTGCCTCCTACCAAAACATCTCGCTTTGCCACAGGCCAGCCCGTTCATGTGTCGGTGCCCTCAGCTCTGCTCAGGTCACGTTCAAGGGTTTTTTTCCCCCCTCACCCCGCAGCCACAATTGCTAGAAACTTTTGCTGCAAGCAGGGGCTGAGGCCGAGATGTAATTGCCTGGCACTCGCATCTGCCCCAGCAGGGAGGCATCGTCTCTCTGCCAGCTAACCTGCTCGAAAGAAGAGATGCAGTAAC
>NW_009268272.1:0-771 GCF_000687185.1 Egretta garzetta
TTTTTTTTTTTTAAGCCATGCATGCTAAAGGTCTGAGGTGTTTTGCTTTTCCACCAAAGAGCGCAGTAATATCCATTTAACACCCACCGCCTGGAGACAACTTTGCAGCAGCACACAAGTATTGCACCTACATGAGTCTGCTCTGCAGGAGTCCTTCCAGAGCATCCTGCTGAGCTGTGGATTTCCTTTGCACCTCAGCAGCTGACCAACTGACACCCCGTGCTTCTTTGTAGATGTCTATCTTTAATGCATGGTACGCCTAGACTTTAGAAAAAACTATATGGGTAGGGCTTAATCCTGGTCCCTGAAAATGAGAGGCAGGTGCACAAGATTTACATTTTATCCATAGGTATCCCAACAGTGCCTTCATAAGGCCCTGTGAAAACAAAACTGTGTGTGCACTAATGTAGCGCACACAAACACACCACACGTTTGCTTTAATGGTGTTCTCTTCAGGGAAAGTCTCTAAAGAAAAATGGAGTAAATAAACCACAGCATGATTCAAGTCAAAAATAGGATCCTCTTACTTCCTGACTTAATGCTTCCCCAGCTTCATAGCACCAGTCAATCCTTCTCAAATGCCAGTTGTCACCTACCAAGAGACAAAAACATACATGTGGAAAACTAATGAGCCAACAGCGCTGTTTTGGAAAAACATTACAAAGCTCTTAATAAGTGTTAAGGGGTTCTTTTGCTTGTTTTTTGCTTGTTTGTTTTTCAAACACAATTCTGACAAACTGAATGAAGTACCACCTTCATGTCCTTCCCCAG
>NW_009268273.1:0-773 GCF_000687185.1 Egretta garzetta
CATCCCCACAGCCTGAGTAGATTTGCAGCCATCACTGCAGAGAGCATCAGCTCGTTCACTGCACACATACCAAACACCTTCCAGGAGTGGAAAAGTCACTAAGATTCCCTCTGCAGCCCATTGTGACCTCCACACATGTACTTGAGAACATCCTGAAAAGGAGCCTGCGAGCTACGCTCATGCTGAGCAAGCAACACCCCTCTTCAGGGCCGGGCAGCCTTGGACAGCAGTTCCTCTCGTTCTTGCACTTAATTCTGGCTTGAATTAAGGCATCTGAGAAGGTGTTACACCTCTGAGCTCAGAGGCTGGGGACTCTGCATGATCCACTGATGAGCCGGCTCTTTCAAGGACTGCAATTCATTCAGGAGCTTGGATGTGTGCATGGAACTTCGTCTTAGTTTCCTCTTTTCTGGGTTCACGCTTTTTTTTCTCTTCTGCTCACAAAAGATATCCCCATGAAAAAAAGGCGGTCTGCAATTGAAGTCTTAATACATTATCTCTGTCTTCTTGCAGGTTCCCTGCAGCCTCTTCAGACCAACTAGCCAAATGGTTGCTGCAGCCCAGGAAATTTGAGCAACATTTTTTTGCCTTCGGAGACACTCACTATCTCTGTTCAGATTTCCCAGGCGCTGTTTCACCTATCTTGTCCTCAAATTCCCAGCTCATGCTTACCACTGTTACGCAGCTTCTCAGTAGGATCCATGACACCATGCTCTGTACCGTGATTCACCACCACTTTCCCAGCCTGACACCAGGCACGTGAATCAGGATAG
>NW_009268274.1:0-772 GCF_000687185.1 Egretta garzetta
GCTCTTCGACGGCACCTCCCAGCTCAGCCACTCGAGGGCCTGCCAAGTGGGGCGGCAAGGCCACAGAAATTGCGGGTAAGCTCAGCACTGCTGCTTGCTGTCAAGTCCCCCGGGGCGAACCTGGAGAGCTGCGCTGTGCCCGAGCTCCGGCCCAATGTCCCAAGTGGCAGGAGACGTGCAGGCTGCCCTGCTCTTTGCCCCGGCGAGGGAGCGTGTAGGACCCGGTGCCCGCCTCCCCACGGGCACCTGAAACACGCCTGGCTGGGCATCCTGCAGAAGAGACCCCAAGGGGCAGGCCTAACTTTTCTCGGGTTTCTGTGCCCAGGGACGGTCTTCAGCCTTACTTGCCACCTGGCAGGTGCCCTCGTCTCGCTGTGGAGACGTCTGCTGAGCACGCGCATCTTGGCCGTGTACGTACTACGGGTTTCTGCTGGGGGTGGGGGCGGCGGCGAAGGGGATGTCTGAGGGCCCGTGCAAGCACAGGGGAGAGCAGAGGGTGTTCCCCAGCCAGCAGCCAGTGGGGGCTCCCACGCGGGTGCCAAAGCTCGGGGCGCTGCTCATGCTGTGGCCATCCCCAGGGAGAGCCGAGAGCAAAGCCCCTCGGCGGTCTCGCTCCCACGCATTTGCGGGAGCCCCAGACTTTGGCTGCAGTCGGACAAACTGCCGCGTAGCCAGACGCTCGGGGGCAGAGCCAAGCCTCCTCAGCGGAAGGGTTTTCCCCAGCTCCGGCAAGAGAGCACGCAGGTCTGGGAGGCTCTGGGAGAAAAGGCAG
>NW_009268275.1:0-772 GCF_000687185.1 Egretta garzetta
TAGAAATGCCCCATGCTGGTTTGTAGGCACCACCCATGGAAGAGAGAAGGTTCTGGCACCTTGTTTTGAGCAGAACGTCACTGTGGAATTCAGAAATGCCCCTGGACAATGATCCTGGCAGTGCCTTCTATACACACGATGAAATCACGTCTTTGAATTTGTTACATTTCTTCCTCCTTTCACTCTCCGAAGGGTTTTCTGCTCTTTTCAGACTTCCATGCTTCGTGGAGGTGAAGTATTTCTAGTAAGCATATAAGCAGCGTAATCACTGCCATTCTGAGCCTTTGTTCCTGTGCCAACAGGGGTGTTAAGAGAAGCAGGCTCTTCATCACGTCAGTCCATGCTCGCCAGGCATTTGTCTTTATTAATTGTGGGTGGCCCTGTCTATCAGAGCGGTGTATTATTTTAATGCTGTTTCACACATAAATGCATGAAGTCTGATTGCTTGGATCTATCTCTGTGTCTATGTTTTTATCTACATGTGGATCCAAACTTCTTTGGGGAGGCAAAGTGTTTGCAGCAACGTCAGTTACCCGGGTAACCTGCTTTACATACAATATTCCAGAAACCTGTAGAGAATTTCAGCTTCTTGAATTCCTGTCAGCATAGGAGCACATTCCCTAGAATGCTGACATGTTGCACAGAGGCTGCATATCCTTGGGAAAAGACCTCTTTGGTCCCTGAGTAGTGACAGCCATGTGTTGCATGCCTCTCAAAGACCACGGTGGGGTTGTGATCGTATTCTCAGGAACAGAATTAAGACTCAAAACGG
>NW_009268276.1:0-773 GCF_000687185.1 Egretta garzetta
TCTGCGGTGGCGGCAGTGGCAGGAGTTCCTCCGTCTCCTGCAGGCGATACGCCTCCTCTGTGATAGGCGGTGGAAGCTATGGTGGGGGAGCATGCGGCATTGGCTACGGAGGGGGCATGGGTGCTGGCAGCCTTACTGGTGGCTTTGGCGGAGGCCTGGGAGGAGGCTTTGGTGGTGGCTTTGCAGGAGGCTTTGGTGCTGGGGGGGACATCCTTCTGAGCGGCAATGAGAAGGTCACCATGCAGAACCTCAATGACCGCCTGGCTGCTTACCTGGACAAAGTGCGAAGGCTGGAGGAGGAAAATGCTCAGCTCGAGCACCACATCCGGGAGTGGTACAGGAAACAAGCTCCCAGTGTTTCAAAGGACTACACCTCCTACTACCAGACCATTGAACAACTCCAGAATCAGGTAAGGTAGCCCCGACCAACATGGCTCCGTCTCCCGCGCTCTATTCTCACTTGTAAGGACTTCCTCCTTCCCTGGGCATGGGCTCTAAGGGGCTGGGAGGCACCTACTGGACGGCCTTGCTGGTGGTACCGCAGGCAGAAACCTGCTGAGCTGTGCCTCCCATCTCTCGGCTAAGCAAACCCCCACACCACCCCGCCACCAAAAGGGATGTGCCCTGGGGGCACAGCCAAGGCACCGGGGAGTGCTCCACCAGGCCCAAACATGCTGGCCCACATAACTGAAATCCCACGCTGTACAGGTGGCTCCAAACCAGGCAGGGGTGGTTTCCCGTCTTTCCCTCTGCTCCCACCCAGTTCAGCTGCA
>NW_009268277.1:0-773 GCF_000687185.1 Egretta garzetta
CAAAACCACACCAAACAAAAAACCAACACACTCACTAGTGCAGGACTCAGTTTAGCCCATTCTCCTTATCTCCCCATCCCAGTTGCTTCACCTGCTAGTCTAGTTTCTCACTAGGGAACGTTTTTGGGAAGAGGAGTAGCAGAATACTGAGTATTTTGTCCATTTGATTACTGAAGGTTTACAAAGAAAAAAAAAATCTCTAGCTCACCTAGACAGAATAAGCAGAAGGCTGAGAAAAAAATTTTGAAGGACCTTCTGAACAGAAGTAACAAACCCCAAAGTGTCAAATTTTCAACTATACTTTTGTATTTCTTATTGTTGGCATCTTTACGTACACCTCAGAGAAAATAAACCAGAATTTCCAGTGCAACATAAAACCATGTGGAAAAAGGGCGTGGAGAGAACTCCCTCACTCCCCATAAAACACAACAGGGTCTTATTGACACCAGACCAATTTTTGACAAACCCTGTTGTAAAATTCTTCGTAACCATATACCTAGGTCACATGCATACAGTTTGCTTTAAAAGCTAAAGAAAACTACTCAACTCCTTGAACTCATCTGATACTTGGAAACAGGCTTTGCAATTCTCTGCCTGAAAAGCAAACTCCTCTGCACAAGACTTTTATTCAAAAGCTACTGACTATCCTACAATTAAGTCTCAACCAAATGCAAAACAGTAAGTTTTGTTTCACTTCCATATGGAATCTAGTAAGCCTTCCAAAAAAAAAAAGAAAAAATACCCAACCAAAAACCTATGGTTTGTGTTCATTT
>NW_009268278.1:0-773 GCF_000687185.1 Egretta garzetta
TTTAAACCCACCTGTTTTGAAAAGACCTAGCAAGGTGACAGTGAAAAACAGAATGAACCGAAATTACTAAGACAAAAATTATATAGGAATATTCCATCTATTCAAGAATACAAAATAGCTGCTTTCAGCCTTTTATCTAAGATAATTTCCACATGAAGCAACTTTAAGCAGAGACTTACAGTCAGAAAATAATTTCTTCAATGAAGACCTATCTGCTGTATCTGACATTCCTGACATTATATTGTATCAATGTTATGTGAAACAACACATTACTCTTTCCTTCTTTCTGTTAAAATATGTCAGTATGAAATTAAGCAAGAATTTTCATCACTCTTGAGTAGATCATCATCTGAACTAAATCAGTTCAGTATATTAGCCAGCTATAAAACTTCTAATGTAATGAAGATCTTCAAGGAATCTGAGAATCATTGTGACCAAATGGAAGAGTAGAAACAGAAAAGTTGAATAGCCCAAAAGGAAAAGCAGGAAAAATAAGTGACAATAAATATGTAGCCTAAGGTCCATCATACATGTAATATTGCCCTTTTTGAGCCGGGCACATAAGGAAGAAGAATAAGATGTGGGGTCTTCCATGAAGAAACCAAACATTAAGAATAGTCTGAAGGAAAAATTCATAAACTAGTTTACTCTTCAATGCTGTTTTTGAATTAGAAGTAAGTAATAATTTCTGAAAGAGAAGTAATTTGTTCTCTAAAAATATTATAAAAAATAATTACAAGGAAATAAAATATAACCAAAATTTCTAACTAAAA
>NW_009268279.1:0-773 GCF_000687185.1 Egretta garzetta
AGTGGTCCCACATAATTTGAACTGATGTGTTAATTTCCTAAGGAACTAATGTGCTAATTGTTATTTCACTTACCTCATAGCTGTTATATTAGTCAACTCCAATTCCAGCTGAACATATAGAGATCCATTAGACTTACTGAGTTTCCCAAATAGAGCAGACCCTGACCTTACCAGGCTTCCTGGTTGCTGGAACCTGGGAAGGTTCTGTGTACTTTCACTTCTTTGGATGAAGGATCAGACTTTTTTGCTTACAATTTTTCTGATAAGGTGGTATAAAACAAAGACATTTTGTTTTCTGTTTCCTCCAGACCACCGGAGAGAAAGGAATGGTCAGAAAATGAATTAGTAGGTTTCTTTTACTCTTATATGGAAAATATCTAGCCTTAATTTCTGTACATTTGCCTACTAAAATAGCTAAACATATATTCATTAAATGCTTTTCCACATAAATCGATTGTACTTATAAAACTCTTTCTGGAAAAGAACTTTGAACACTGTCCTTTTGCCCAGCTTGAATCTTGTTTCTGTTGCTTCATTACGGTATTAGTCCCTGGCGCTAGCAGTATTTTTCAATTACTTATGATATTGTCCTCCTCTGGTGGCTATTTGAACATCTGATCATATTACTTTCAATGGGAGCTATAGAAATCTTGATGCATATTTTAGGTTTTAGAACCATTATAGCCAAATCTTGATAAACATTTTTTGTCAACAAAAATTTGTTGGTTTTTTTTTTTAAATCAGACAAGTGTTTCTTAATCATCTATAAAAAA
>NW_009268280.1:0-774 GCF_000687185.1 Egretta garzetta
TCTCCATGTGCTGTCCACAATGCAGCCACCCAACCTTCCATCTCCCTTCCCCTGAAGAGAAGTGATTGCTTGGTTACAGGAGCCATCGGTTTTCATAGAGGACACAAGAAGAAAATAAATCAGCTCTCCTTGGGTGATGGAGCTGCCAGGTGGCCTCCACCACTGCTTTTCCACCCTCCTGCATGACGTTTGGGTTGTTGATGTCTGGGTCTGACCTCTTGCTGTTGCCCAACTCCCTCCTCCACCAGCAGCCCCGGGCAACCCATGTCACTCCCGATAATGTGATAGATGAGGTTGGCATCACACCACAACCCTATCCGGATGAGCAGAGGGGGCAAGGTAAGCTATTAAATGAACACAACGTCCGCATGAGGCCAAAACACATCTCGCAGACTCCCGCCACGTTCCTGGGATGCCACCTTGCTTTTTGCATTTCTCAAGCAGGAGGACTCGGGCCAGCTCTTGCAGCATCCTCCCTGCCTCTGGATGTCCACTTGAATCTCCTCTGGCTCCTCATCCCACAGGGAAAAGTGGGGTCAGGTCCTGCTCCTGGCTGCAGACCGTGTTTCACCTACCAATGCTGCTCTTGCCTCGGTGGCTGGGGCCGCCTCGTGTTGCCTCTAAGGAAAGCGGGGGGGGGAGGGGTTTTGTGCCTTTTTTGAACCACACAAATGATGGCAGCCTCCTAGCGGTTTTAGCGCTCTCGTTTAAAGCTCATCCTAGCACCTGAGAAGCTTCCCCGGGGAGCGGGGAGCCAGCAGGGCTCTTCCTCAG
>NW_009268281.1:0-774 GCF_000687185.1 Egretta garzetta
CCATATCCCAATGTAGTTCCTTCCAGTGCCAGATCTGACTTTAATTGATTAAGAGATCTGGGGGTTTTGTATTCCCCAGTTGGACAACATTCCTCATTGAAGTCTTTGCCACTTAAGAACTGTAGATGATTTCTCTAGATAATCCTAGTTAACTAGGTTACCTGTGTTAGATAAGTATTGTGATATTCAGAGTCCTTTGTTTTCTTTTCAAAACCAGTTTTAGTTGAGCTGATACCTTCCTGGCCCTTCCAAAAAGGTAATGCCCCCTTACAAAAAGAGGTGCTGTCTTTTTAACTGGACAAAGCACTTGGAGTCACCTCTTCTCATTGGTACGGCTTGTCTGTTTTTTCAGTCCCTGCGGTGTTGGTGTCTTTTTCCACTGTTTAGCTCAGTGGAATTTACTTTCATTTAATCATTCATTTGCAGCATGTCAGTGGAAAATCGGAGGCACCTGCCATTGAATTGGAAAGAATTCACAGGGGCATTCAGCTCTTGGTATGTTTTTATTTGCTGAAATAAGTCACCAAGGGGCTCCTGAAATAAGTATGCCCTTAAAAATTGTCTCCTGTCAGATCTGAAAATCTTATCCTGTAAGGAGTGGGCATGTAAACTGGTGTTTTCTTTAAACACTATGGCGGTCAATGCAGTAATTCGGGACTCAGATAACAGGACTGTATAATAGCATGTCAGGTTCTTATGCTGTCATATGGCAACTGTTTGCTGTTAGCAATCTTCCTGAATATTTGAAGCTGTACCTCATTTTAGGGGTATTGT
>NW_009268282.1:0-774 GCF_000687185.1 Egretta garzetta
GTTAATGGTAGACTGACACTTAACGTTTAATACATTGGAATGCATAATCTCCTAACAATTATATGGAGGACTGAAATTCAGTTCTGTGTTCCTACATATTGAGTACTCCGTACATGGGCTTTTACACTGATCAAGCAAACGGCACAATATTAGGGAATGATGAAAATTTCCAGCTCTTAAAGGGAAGCTGTGGACAGGGAGATGAAAACCAAAACAAACAAAAAAATTAATGTCAACAATGAAACAAACAAGCGGGAGACACTGGTGCAAAGAGTGAAGGAGAGGCATAAATACTGTGAAACGTTTTGCAAGGAAAAATTCTGGCAAAAGAATGGGAGAAAAATAAAAGACTGGCTAGCTGGTATATCACCTAAAAATCCCTTCTCAGTCTTTGAACTTGGTCAGAGCTCTGCCTGTTTAACTTGTGACAAAAGGAGACGTGGTATGGTGCTCGACAGGCCCAAATATCATACCATATTCAAAACCAGAAAAATGTTAATTTTATTTTTATTGTTTGTGAGGAAATATCTGCTGCACAAATAATAACAGGTGAATATGTTGCCTCTATTGTCTTGATATATGATGAAAATCCAAACAACTGCAGCAAAGGCTGAGCTGAAAATCCTGCTTTAGAAATACCAGGAATATATTATACTTTTAAGTCTTACTTACCTTAGACTCATGAAACTGTAATATCATCAAAACACTCATCAATTTAGGGGAAAAATCCCTTTACAAAATGCATTAACTAAAATTGGAAAAATAAAAACCAGC
>NW_009268283.1:0-774 GCF_000687185.1 Egretta garzetta
CATGAGGCTACAGGAGGCTGGGAGAATCTGGAATACCTTCACGATCAGTCTCAGCATCCAGGCGAGGTGTTTGCCTGCTTCCTGGGCACCCTGCCCCCTGGCAGGGAGGTGGTTGTGACCTTGCACTATGTCCAAGAGCTGCCACGGAAGCCCGACGGAGCAGCCCATTTTGTGCTGCCGCCCACACTGCATCCCTACTCAAAGCACTATGGTGAGTGACCCCACAAGGAACCTGCCCTCCCAGTCACACACCCCACAGAAGGGTCACAGACTCCCCATGTACTTTACGAACAGACATGATGCAACTTCCCTTTGCACACACATTTTTCCCCAATGCGCCCTCTGGACAGATTCACATATTCTTCCTTGTGCCCCATGCGGGGATCCACACCTCCCACACACATTTCCCACAAGCAGACCCATGGAGCCCTCCATACGCCTTACTGACCACCCCCAATTCTCTCAGTAGGTCCTATACATGGATGCCAAATCCTGTCCCCCACCCACCCATCCCTGCAGGGAGAGCCTTTGCCCTCCCCAGTGCCATGTTTCTCCTTGCAGCCTGGAAATGTGGCATTAGCAAGCTGCCCTACAGCCTGCTGCTCACTGCTAGCCTGCAGTCACCCCGTGGAGTGGCCAACGTGCAGGGCAACTTCACCCTCACCCCTTTGATCTACACTGCCCAGGACTGCAGCACTGCACAGGTATGTCCTCCAGAGTGCCAGGATCCCGGGGGGAGCTGGGGAGCGGTGTCATCGCCGAGATAAAGGGGCT
>NW_009268284.1:0-774 GCF_000687185.1 Egretta garzetta
TCCCCTGCGCTGCCGGGGCACGCTCTCCGGCCCCCCACCCTCGCCTGCTCCTCCCTCCCACCTCCCAAAAATGCCCACCCACATGCCTGGTATCACCATCTCCTGCTAATCACCCAAAACATACCCTTGAAATCCCCAAACCAGATTTAGAATTCAGTTATGCTGAATTGACAACAGAACTAAACTGAGCTCCAAACCTTGACATAGAGATTATATTGACTTTAAAATACTTATTATAACACCTTATGCAGATATAACTGGAGAGCTACCAACATATGTTTGGGCAGAAAATCTGAACTCCAATAATTTTTTCCCAGAGCAATGTTATTGATGCCATGAGTGCTTCAGCTGAGCATGTGCTGCTTTGCAGGATTCACCGATAAAGTGGATTAACACAGCCATACATGCCAAAATAATTTAGGGAGCGGTAAGACCTCTGTTTAGGAAAGTACCTTGGTAAAATTTAAACATTTTCTTTCAATCAAGCCTGATCTACATCAGAAAAAAAAGATACTCTGTGGGTTTTGTAGCTGGTGGGGATGCAATTGAAGTGCTTATGACTTGGAAATGCAGTCCAACCATTTTTTCCTGAGAATCCTGACTTAAAATCTTATTTTACTCTAGAGCATTAATAAGGACCAGCATAACTATGCCACACTAAGCATCCTGACTTTTCTCCCATGTATGTTATGGGAACTTATGAAAACTTATGAAAAGTTTGAAGTATCTTTTGGTATCTGCTTGGAGGCAGTGAGTCAGACAACTGGCTCAGTA
>NW_009268285.1:0-775 GCF_000687185.1 Egretta garzetta
TTCAAAACTAACAGTATACCCTGTCCAGTTACCTGTATTACTTTCTAAATGAACTGATTCCAGTGTATTCAGAGATAATTCAGAAATATCAGATTGATAATTAAAATGACTGATGGCCAATACCAAAGTCAGTTATAGTTCTTGTCAACATATTTATCTTATTCCTTAATTTGGCACATTATAAGATATTAAAATGCATCAATGACAAACATTAAGATAATTGATTAAGCCTGTGTATTATTCACTATATTTGGAAAGAAAGCAAAGATCTGGTACATCATATTCAAGAGAACAGGATCATCCAAGTGTCTCAAGATGGAATTATCATCACAAACTAACCTGAAACCAGACAAATGGGACAGAAACAAGCAATTAAGCAATGTGTCCAGAATAGCACGAAGCTGGTGGCACAATTGCCCCAAAGGTATTTTGGGATTTATTTACAATATCAACACTATCTGCAGTAAGAAACATTAACAAATTACAATCACTACTATCCTGTATCTAATGATACGATAATTCATAATGATAACTCACACGTTGGTACTTTAGCAGCTACACAGCATCAATCACTAGGAACCACGTCTTCGGTGGTCTTCCTTGATCCCATATATACTCCTCTTCCTAAGGCAATAAATTCTAGTACAGGTGATCCTGACTGTCTACTCAACTACTAAATACAGAGTTTTCCTAAGCAGTTAATTCCAGAAGATCTACATTCACAAGCATGATCTAAAACCAAAACAGTATCTTAGATTTTCTTTTTTTTTTTTTT
>NW_009268286.1:0-774 GCF_000687185.1 Egretta garzetta
GCTTTACTGTAGAGCAGGTAGTTTGGTTATCTGAGCCTTGGGGAGAAAACACCTCACTGAATGCCACAGCTACAGATGTAATTTCCAGAAGGCTCAGTTCAACCTTTCTTCCTCCAAAGACTTGCAGATGAGGCACTGAGCATAGTAGCTTGAGGCCATATAAACTAAAGGGTTTTTTTCCAATATCTGTCAACAGATGAAGATCTAATGGATAATACTTTTCTATTAAAGAAAATATTGTTTGCCGTAAGATCATCTTCTAGCATTTTCCTGCTACTATTTTGCTGTTTTACCCCCAAGCTGGCAGTACTTATGTTGGTCATGTGCATGCATGGATTGCTCAGAGACCGATGAATGTAAATTAAAGTCCTATGATGTTTCCTTGGACACTCAGGTCCTGATACCTTAATGCCATAACATGGCATGACGTCTTTGAAGTCACTGGCCAGGCAGGGAAACTACTCAAATCCTTTTAGTAAAGGGCTCCTGGCGCGAAGCGGTACTGTTCAGATTCTTTGAAAACGAGAGAAATGCTATGGAAAAAGTCAGGGTATTGCTTGTGAAGTGATCTTATCAACCGATTTGTTTTCAGTCTTCAAATCCTAAGCCTCACTAGGGAGAGGATGTACCAGGTTCCTGTTCTGGGCTTGGCAGAGACCGAGCTCTTGGCAAGACTCATCACAGTTGTTCGCAGGTGCGGAGAACGGAGCCAGCGCTGCTGTGGAGTGGAGCCACCTCCTCTACTCCGCTTTTCCCCCGGCTCGTCCCGCATGC
>NW_009268287.1:0-775 GCF_000687185.1 Egretta garzetta
CTGGTAACGCTGACCTCTGCCTACTCCAGGCTCACAAATGTGTCCGAGTTGCCTTGCTGCACCGCCAGGATCAGCTCAATGAAGAGGGTTCTCTTGAAGGCATTGGTCAGCTTGAGCTTGCAGAAGCGTGTGGAGGGCAGCACCGTTAGCTTGCGTGTGGCTGCCCGAGGCACAGCGACGCAGGCTGCTGTTATCAGCTCCTGGAGCCAGAAGGCGGTTTTCTGCACATCGAGGTACGAGCCAGTGCAGAGGGTTTGTAGGAGGCTGGCTTCCTGACTGCTCATCAGCTTGTCCTCAGGGTGGTGGAGGAAGCAGAGCACGTGCCCCAGCCGCCGCTCCCTTGTGCACATGCACTCCAGTTTAACACGCAGGCAGGAGTTCCTCACCGGCATCTCCCCTTCAGTGCCCAGCTCGAGGTGGAAGGAGTGCCCAGGGGGTGGCTTGAGGGGCACAAGCAGGCGATAGACAAGGTGTTCTCCACTGGCATTCTGGCCTTCCAGGAAGCCACCCACCCCAACAACTGGCTGCAGCCGCGGCATGAAGTCATTGCCGGAGAGCATTTGGCAGTCCCAGAGAAGGTTGTTCAGCAGCCTTTCAATCTGCGTGCATATTCTTTGCCTGTTTGGCACCGGCCACAACGTGTACTCATCCAGGAACCTGTCTATATGCAATGGGTTTCCCCCCTCTTCCTCTTCCTCCTCTTCCTCCTCCTCAGGGCTTCTGGAGCTGCCACGCTTGCTGCTGCTTCCTGGCCCACGGCTTCTCTTCCAGAGCC
>NW_009268288.1:0-775 GCF_000687185.1 Egretta garzetta
TGGTCTATCCCTTCTTGACAAAATTATCCATCTGCGTTTCTCATGTGATCTGACGGGTAACTCCACTCAAGTCTGCCCGTCAGCAGGATTGCTAAGGCACACCCCCTGCTTGCTTCTATCACTAGAATTCCTCAGTCAATCACGTCAGCATGAAATACAGCTCAAAATAAGAACTATACATCTGAAAAGTCAAGCAGACAAAAGCTGACCTAAGCATCCTAAGTGTCGGTTTAAAAAGGAGCTGATATAATCAGAAATGTTTGCAAGTGTTCAATAGCTTATAGAAACACATCTGAAAACGTAGCATTACCTTCCACACGTCCCCTTCCCCTCACGTCGCTAACACCGTTTGCTCCTGAGGGATTATTTTGACTTAGCTTTTACTTCTCATCTGGAATCAGAATCCATTTGTTGATCGGTTCGGGCTATTATTCCATGCGAGGAACAGAGCGTTTGAAGTCTCATCGGAAGAATCAGCAGTAGCATACAAAACATTACGACTTTCAGGAGATGCTTTTTGCGTTAGGAGCCCTGCAGAGCAAGCCAAGAGACGCGAGAGACTATAAAATGAATGAAGTAGAACAAAGTAAAATCGTGCACCTATCACCTGAGATCGAGGCTGGGATTTTTCGTAAGGGCCGTTATTCTGTTAAAGAAGAATAAGCACAGTTTTGTTGTTCGAGTTGCCTGATCCTTAAGTATAAATATTCACAGGAAATGCTGAAACAGCCAGATGGGTCAGAAATCTGTTTAGTCCGAAGGGGCTGGGGGGCCA
>NW_009268289.1:0-775 GCF_000687185.1 Egretta garzetta
GAGCAGACAAGCAAAGGAACAGAGAAATTAGCCACTTTTCTCCTTAGACAAATAACTTCCGTCTGAAGGCTTTTTATCTTCTCCCTCTCATCCTCGCAGGGCTGCGGCGGGAGGAAAGCTGATGTTTAATTACTTCCTTTATTCTCTGAAAAACGAACATGCTGAATCATCCCATCCTTGTACCCTCTCCGGAGGCTGGTGGAGGGGAGGGACGGGGCCCACGGCAACATTAGTGCTGTCCTTACCCAAATCCTTTTGCATGTGGAGGGGAAGCCAGTAGGTCCGGGGCTTGCTGGAGCTGGTGTCCCCAGCTTGTCCCCTTCCCACCCCACCAACACGTGGGGGAAAGGGGCGCCTGACTGGTGCTTTGAGCTGCCTGAGCTATATTCTGGGTTTGGGTTCAAAGCACAGGCTTTTTAATTCCTGTTTAACTATAGATAACCCTTGATCCGACATTAAAAGACCCAAAGACAGACCAAAACCCAGGACAGAGGCGCTGGGGCTGGTTACAAGATGCTCTGCCGTGGGAGAATGACGCTGGGTGCTGTAACGCTGAGGATAGCTGGAGCATGGAGCAGGAGCGGGGATGAGTGGGGCCACGCCACCTCCCCAACCCTCCCCAGGCAGCCCCGAGGCTCGGGGTTTTCCTGAAAATCCTCTGGAATTAATAGACGGGTGGGTGGTCCTGGCTTTCCCCCACACTCAGACCCCACCGCAGCACCACCGGGCATCGGCAGGGCGGTAGGTTGGCTCTGGACCTGTTTGCAGATGATGA
>NW_009268290.1:0-775 GCF_000687185.1 Egretta garzetta
AAAAAAAAAAAAAAACCCCCCCCTCCCCCCCCCTTGTCTGTATTTCTGGGATATCCAGTGAAGACTCAAATTTGCAACTTGCCTAAAAATAAAGTTTCTCTTTCTTTTTTCCTGTCTCTCTCTCTATACACGTGTGTGTGTGTGCGACACACACACATCCATGTGTGTGCAAAAACTATTCATACGTACTTTTGTATAGAGACTAAGAATATACACACAAATTCAGACATGTAGGCAGAGTATTCAAACCTAGAGAAAAACATTATACGGAGCACCAGCTGTAATTTAAAGCAAGATTCCTCATTAGTTCATAGAAAACACAGATGTGACAGAAACATTTCAGATGTTCAACAACACACCCCACCTGTGGTTTCAACACATTACCCATAAGTATACAATATAAGATGAACATACACGTTCATTCCAAAGGATGGCGATGTTAACATGTTAATCCTGTGGTGCATTTCTTTCAGTAGGACACAGGATGTTGGTTTGAGGTCAATGGTTATACAGGCAGGATTAGAAAAAAAACCCAACTGTAAGAGCAGGTGTTCAGAAAGCATTGGTTGAGTTTGCAGAGGAGAAAAAGAAAGGGCTTTGCACAAGTGTTGCTCTTGTCAGCTGGCTAAATATACAAAAGAAAACTAGTTGTTCCTGAGAAGTGGTATTTTTCTCACTTTTATGCATGGCTCCCTGCATGAAATTTATTTTGATCTAGCTATACAAGCCAATTTTACTGCTACTATATTAGCTATAGGAAGTGAGATTAAGAGAG
>NW_009268291.1:0-777 GCF_000687185.1 Egretta garzetta
CACCTTTGGAAGGCCGTCACCTCCGAGGGTCCCCTGCTGCACTGCCCTGCGGGGACACCTCCCACCACGGTGGGTATGGGGGACGGCTCCATCCCCCAGCATCCTTCTGGAGGGTGCTCAGCACCAAGGCAAACCAAAGAAACCCAACAGAAGAGAGCCCGGAGTAGGGGAACGCCAATGTTCACCAACCCCATCACACAGCTGCGGAAATCTTTGGCCAACCGGTGCCGCAGCAGACACCAGGCACTTGAAGACGCCTGAACGATCTGCGTGACACAGGCAGAAATTAACTGGCTGCGTTTTATTCCCTCACTTCCCCTATTTAGTCTTGGCAGCTGAATCAGGCAACGGCACCTGGCAGCAGCTCGCTGCCTCACCCAGCACCTCTTCAGCAGAGCTTGGGAGACTTCTCTAATAAACTGGGGCACTGGAGTTTCAGGGAAGAAGGAACATTTTAGAAAACACGAAGGAGAGCATATTTAGCAGCAGCAAGAGAGCTGGAAACAGAAGGAAGCCTTTGAGGAGCTGGGCTGATGGAGAGAGATGGAAAAATTATGCAAAGTAAGAGAATACATACAGAGCTGGCAGGCAGGCTGCGAGCCTGGAGGGGGACGGCATGCCTGAGAGCAGAAGAGCCTTTGATTTCTCTCCTCTTCTCCAAGTTCTCTGCATTAACATTTCAAATGTTAACAATTTCAAAATGTTAGTTAGCATTTAGGAGCGGGGAGAGCATCTCCCTTACTGACCCAGGACTTCAGAACCTGCCCAGCAGCAGGC
>NW_009268292.1:0-775 GCF_000687185.1 Egretta garzetta
TGCAAAGGCAATCACCCACTGCCTCACACCAGCTGAACGACGCCCAGCCACTGGAGAAAAAGCTGCTCCTTTGGAAAGACTGCCCACGGTTTTCTTGCTGAGCATGACGCTATATGGCATGTTATGCCCTCCCAGGGCCTTCCACAGCCCAGGCTCCTCAACCGACGTCAGCAGTGGCCACGTGCCCCTTCCGCAGCATGTGCACCCAGGCCAAGAGGCCACGTCTGGGCCGAGACTCAGCAAAGCTGGGCCTGACGGCCAGGGGCTCTGGTGGAGCCACGGATGCCTTCCTGCCCTGCAAGTGACAGTGCCCCAAGGGCACCTTGGCTGCACCCAAAGAGGAGCAGTCACCGTCTCAAGGTCCTAGTGGAAACCAGTGCTGGCTAGTGTCCTTCAGGGGTCCGTGCTGGCACCAATGCTCTCTCGTGTCTTCTTCAATGGCACAGAGAGCGGAACTGAGTGCACCCTCAGCACGTTTGTGCATGACACCAAGCTGAGGGGCGCAATTCCTACGCTTGAGGGAAGGAATGCTGTCCGGAGGGATCTTGACAGGCATGAGAAATGGTCCCACGTGAAATGCAGGAATTTCAAGAAGGCGAAGTGCAAGGTCCTTCCTGCACCTGCGTTGGGGCAATCGTCTGTATCAGTAAGGAGTGGAGGATAAATGGTTGAGAGCACCCCGGCAGAGAAGGACTGGGAGATACTGGTGGTTGAAAAATTGGACATGCGCCAGCACTGTAGGAGAGAAGGCTGTGGGGAGAGCTTACTGCAGCCT
>NW_009268293.1:0-775 GCF_000687185.1 Egretta garzetta
AGACTACTATAAATAGGCATCCAGTGCTTCCATGGCTGAAATTTGTGCTAAGGCTCCTACTGCAGGTAAATGAAGACAGCAGAAAACATACTTTGTGCTGAATAGAAGTGCCATGCTTGTCTGCAATTAGCTGTTCCCTCTTACTCACAAAAGGAATTAATAGAAAACACCAGGAATTGGAGTGTAGTTTCAGGCCTTCAATGGCACCTTTATACTGTGAGATTATTAAACTAAATGAGAGGTTAAGGAGTAGGAATTTTCATGGCAGCTGAGAGAGTATTTATTGTCAGGATTTTCTGACAATTCCACCAGGCAAACACCACACCACCGTGGATTCTGGCCGGGTTACTGATTTTGGTATTTTGTTACATCCAAGAGCCCTCCCTGTGTGCATGAAGCTCCGTGAAACATTCATTGGTACAGGACAGAAAGACTAAATGATTAGAAAGGGCAGTGATCAACCGCATTTCAGTGAAGTATAAGCACAGAATCCGCTGAAAGAGGAAACTTAGGGCTTTGAAGAACCAAAAAGTCTCTGGTAAAATACTAGTCATTCCAGGCTACATTGCCTCTCCTCTTTCCAAACGTGCTGACCTCCTGTATTTCCTATTACACAGTTTACAAGTCTGGGCAGCTGTGAGTCACCCAGGAGAAGAAAAACACTTTGTCTGCATAAGTGAAATTAGACTTCAAAAGTCTTTTGGTATAACTTTCCTTATGGTAGTTTACTTGCAAGCAGAAATCATCCCAGATTTTGAACACAGGATCATTACTG
>NW_009268294.1:0-777 GCF_000687185.1 Egretta garzetta
GACCTCCCCACGGGTGTTTCTCCCTCCTCAGGCATTGTCAGCACTGGTGATGCTTTAATTACCAGCACTAACGATGTCATGAATGGGAACGATGCAGGAGATCAGGGTTTGGAGGACTGCTCGTTATCTCATGGGCTTCCCCCACGCTGGGTAAATCCTCCCTCCAGGCTCAAGAAGAGAGCACCCAAGAGCCGGCAGCAAATTTCTGCCCTTGGGGACAACCTCGTGTGTCCTCACAGGAACTGGAAGCACCAATTGCACGTTAAACCTAACGATTTTGGAGCATTTTGCAGCCAATGGTTGCTACCGTACAACTGCAAAGTCAATGGCTTTGAGCAAAGTCCCCAAGGTGACCGAGATGAAGACAAAAGGACGCGTTGGACACCCGAGATCCGTTACGACGGACACGGTACCTGTTCCTGGAGCTCTGCTAACCGCTGAGCTCGCTCTTCCTCGGAGTCATCCGATGAGCTGTCGCTGTCGGAGGAGCTATCGCTGCTGCTGTCGCTGGACGAAGGGGGAGCCACCTTGGTGGGAGGTGGCACCACCACGGGAGAAGAAGCCGGAATCACGGGTTCTTCTGGTTCATCCGGCATCTTGGCGAAGCGCATCTCGAACACGTCCTGAAAATCAAAGGGAGAAAGAAGGCAAGTGTTGGCAAGAGTCGGATACTGGAAGGGTGGTTGGCATCTCCAGGGTATTCCCTACGGATTTGCCCTCTGTACCCAAGGAATCAACACCACGATCATAGAATTGCTTTGGTTGGAAAAGCCCTTT
>NW_009268295.1:0-777 GCF_000687185.1 Egretta garzetta
CAGGCTCGCTGCCTTGCCAAGAGCTGCTGCCTGCTCCTTCAGGGCCATGTTATTTTGGGACCCCAAAAAGCTGATGGATTCATTTGTGACTGCCTCTGCCCTCCAGCCATCGTTGATGCACAGTGGTTGTCACAAAATAGCCTGTTTAAGCAGCAGGATCTTCTTTCCCTGCCCAAGCTGTGACCAAATCATCTGTAGTAAGGGATTTGTGAGGGGGAGACACTATGTTCTCTTGCTCCTCTCAGTGCACCAGGATGAAAGCCTTGCCAGGATTGTCACTCAGCCTGATGCTCCTGCAGCGCATGAAGGATGTGCCAGGCCCCCGGAGCCAGTAACCTGCAGTCTTGGGAGGGAGCAGCTACAACCAGCATCACAACCTGTGCTTGTTATGAGCTCTGGCCTTGGGGAGGAGCTAAGAATCACAAGGATTTCCTTTTCCTCCAACCTGGAGGGAAGAAAACCGAAAACATTTGTCCTGAGCCATTGCTGCTTCCAGAGGGAGTGAAATCCTCTGAGGACTGGGCTGAAGAAGATTCATACCTCAGCTCACGTCCTCCCCCAGCGATCCTGTTACCACCTCCCTCAGCCAGCTCTCCTGTCCTATTTCTCACTGCAATCTAAAGCTTCTCTTCATCAGCCCAACAAAGCATAATTAGAAGCCTAACCACCCAGGTTTGTCAGCCAGGTCCCTTCTTCACAAGGTGGGGAGAGATGGGCATCTCCCATAGGGGCTGCAGCCACCCCCTGCATGAGCCCCACTCTCTATTGGACACACAG
>NW_009268296.1:0-777 GCF_000687185.1 Egretta garzetta
TTTGTATAAGTTGTCTCAGAAGAGTCTTGGTGTGGGTAAAGGCCAGCATTTTTTTAAACATCTGGTCACCTTGTATGGAAACCTATGCATTTTGTAGTTCCTTCCGGTGACTACAATTACTGGGGGAAGCGTCTGTGAGCAGAAGGTCTGTAGATGCCTTTACCTGGATGGTTCTTGCTGTCACCTTGCGTATATTCATCCTTCAAAAGACTGATTCTGGCTTTGTAAGTGCCTCTCTCAGGAACATGTATTAAAAGTTCTGCACCTATCTATATGGTAGGTATTTCTACATGATTTTGTGGGGGAAAAAGGCAGCTGAACTAGGAGAAGGTATAGTTTTATAGGCTAAATTTGATACATATTTCATGACCATGATTTATGTGAAACATAACTAGCAGCGTTTGTGAAACAAATTGGCCTCCAGTTTCTTTATATTAAATTAACCTGTTCTGAAGGACTGCCAATTATAATCAGGCTTCTTTTGAAGAATTTACAGGGGATTACATTTTAAGAGAGCAACTTATTTGGTGAAAACATTTTATGTTATTTACTTACAGTGCTCTTTCCATCATTTTACTGAAAAATTCTGGCCTAGTGTTTGTGCAAGTGTTCAGCCTGTAAATTACTGCAGCAAAATATAGTAAGTATTGAAATAGGCCTGGATTATTCACAACGGGATGAAATTAATTCTTGCTTCTCCTGCTTCTCCTGCTTTTGGGAGGAAGGAAGAATGTCACGTTGACTGTACATACAAAGGAGAAAGAATTTTTATTAAGT
>NW_009268297.1:0-778 GCF_000687185.1 Egretta garzetta
CCTCCCTCCCTCCCTCCTTGCCTGCCCTTCTGGCAAGAGTCCCTTCGTGGAGCAAGCCCCAGTGCCTTTGGGAAGGGCTCCAAGGAGAGAAATGCCTTTGCGTGCCCCTTTCCCCCCAAAGCCCAGCCCACGGCAGCCAGAGGGGGCTGGCAGAAAAGAGGCCTTTTGCAAGGAGGCCGTGGCTTTGCAGGCAAGTCCCGGCCCCTGCCAGTCCCCGCGGAGGAGCAGGCAGGCTGCTCGCCACACTTACTCCTTCAGCCCTGCCAGCCTCTCCTGCCTGCTGGTCCTCTGCAGGGCGCTCATCCACTCCTCGTAGAGCTCTGCCTCGAGGAGCTTGGAGGGGATCTTCCGGAGGAAGTCCTGCAATGCCGAGGGCTCCGTGTGAGGCTGTGAGCGCTCCGGCCGGGAGCACAGGCAGCACCCCCGGCCCTGGGGCTGCCGAGCAGGTGCCTGGGTTTTGGCTCCTGCTCTCGCAGGCGCCCCTCAGCACGGACAGAGCCGGGGGCTGCTGGGCTCCAGGTCAGCAGGCTTCACCTTCAGGATGACGGCCAGCAGGTGCGCAGGCTGGCTTTCGAGGTCAACCTCCGCGCCGCTGTCGAGGGCCTCCCGCAGCTCCCGGGAGGCGCGCTCGCCGGCCGCCAGGCGGAAGATCCCCTCCGTGGACGGCCCGTGCTGGTGCAGGAGAGCCAGCAGGTCCTGCCGGGGAGAGAGGAGGGGAGTTGCCCGGCTGGAGACAGGGGAACCTTCCCCAGGGGCAGGAGCCTGTGAGGGCGGCGGG
>NW_009268298.1:0-778 GCF_000687185.1 Egretta garzetta
TTTTTTTTTTTTCTCTCCTCGGTGCAGTGATTGTTGCCACGGACTATCAGGATCCATGAATAGCACACTCCCAGCTGCATTAAATAACTTATTTTATCTTTATGATTATTGATGAAATCAGAGCGCTTCAGATTAACAAGTGCTAAAGTGTTCAAATAGCCTCCTAAAAGGTACTTCTGCACAACCATGAAAAAAACATCACAAATAACAAGAATAGCACAATCATCGAGATACACACAGAGCAATGAACTGAATAATAGGATGTTAACATATTCAAAGCACAAGAAATAACAATGGGTAGCCTTGACTGGCAGTTATCCTTCAAAATCTTACTGCTCCCAGGAGGCAAATTTTTATTAAAAGATGAGAGTGGAAAATAAATTGTTACCTAATTAACTCTGCTCACTAAAAGGAAACAACAACAATTAAAAAAAAATCCAAATGTGAGCACAGGAGAAAATACGTGCAGCTAAATCCTGTAAAAGACTTAATTTCCAACACAGTGCCCCTCAGGCAATGGGAGTGTAGCCCATGTAAGGACTTCAGAATTAACTTCCTTAAAATTGTTTATCAGCTCACTGTGCAACATCATAATCCCCAGGCACCTTGAAATCATTTCACTAGCAAAACAATTCATTTCTCCTCCATGCATAAAGTCATATGCTATATTAGGACGTGGATTCAATTGCTGTTGTTAATTTTTTCCTATTACTGTAAAAATAACATTGATAAACTTCCTTTGAAAATGAAACATTGCATAACACACACACACACACAC
>NW_009268299.1:0-778 GCF_000687185.1 Egretta garzetta
CTCGTTTCGTTCTAATACAGCCTCACAGGAACCCATCGAGTCAGGGATCGGGGATGCAAAAGGTGTGTGCAGAATGGGGATTTGGGTCCTGAACACAGTGACGGCGAAGGAGGGAAACTCCAAGGCAAAAAGGGCAATTTCATCATTGTGTGTATAGGGAGGAGATCAGTGGGGAGGAGCAATGTTGTGCCTGTGCTTTCAAAGGCTGACAAAAATCTAATTAGAGGCTAGAAAATACAGAAAAAATCCCGTCTGGTTGATGAACTACCCTACAGTGAGAGATTTAAATAGTTCCGTCTGTGGGTTTGCTTTTTTCAAACACAGAAACGACAACAATAATAAATCATCACACTCATTAGTAAAAATACCCAGTGCTAAGGAGGTTTGGTATTTACAGTAAAAGACACTATAAGGACTCGAGGCAGGGCATCAATATTCACCAGGTACCGACGACCCAGGCTTGGGAACGATTGGCCACAAGAGCTGTTTATCTGGGAAGAAAATGCAAAGAGGAATGTGGAGGAAATGCAGGCTTATCGCAGAGCACATGGAGAATCTTTCGTCAGCCTCAGCTGTGTCTGCTCTGCTTGCATTTAATTACACCTGCAGGATTATGGCCACGGCCATGGAATCGCTCACGGGCTCAGGCGCGCCGCACGCGTGTGCGGTCCAAGCTGCTCTTTCTTCTGGTCACGGGTGAAACCCTGTTACCTGTGAATTTTCAGGTTATGTATTTATATCCTTAACTCATTCAAATGTAATTGTATTTTTAAAAAAA
>NW_009268300.1:0-778 GCF_000687185.1 Egretta garzetta
CTGCAGCCAAGGCTGCCCCTGACCTTCACATCCACAGCCAGTTCTTCGCAGTTTGTAAATATCAGGTCTAGGAGAGCGCCTTTACTTGCGGGCTCCTTGATCGCTTGTGCCAGGAAGTTGTCATCAGCGCAGTTTAGGAATCTCCTACATTGCTTGAGTCTTGCTGTATTTTCCTTACAGCAGAGAGTCAGGGTGGTTCAAGTCCCCAGTGAAGACCAGGGCCTCTGAAGGCCTGGCTTCTTCCTGTTGTTTGAGGAAGTCCCCATCTGTTTTTCTCAGCCACTCCGGTTCTCTTAGCCTTCCTTTGCAGGCCACGTGCCTCAGCCCCCTGACCCACCCTGGTGCACCTCTGCTGGCCTATCACATATGCCAATATTTGCCTTATAGTGGGGAGCCTACCCTTGGACCAAACCCTCCAGATGTGGCCTTAAAAGCGCTGACAGAGTTGAAGAAGTACTTTCTTCAACCTGCTGGCTGCACTTCACCAGCCCAGGATGTGGCTGGGCTGCTTTGCTGGAAGGTCGTACTGGTGGCTCAGGTTCAGCCCGTTCAGCAGACCTCCCAGGTCTCTACAAAGCTGCTTTCTAGCCAGTTAACGCTCAGCTTCTATATGGGGATACTCCATCCCAGATGCATGACTTGCCATTTTCTCTTCTTGAACTCCGTAAGATTCCTGACAGCCCTTTTGTGCAGACTTTTGAGGTCTCTCTGAATAGAAGCTCTGCCCTCTGGCACATCAAACGCTCCTCTCAGCTTGGTACTGTCTGTCAACTTGCTG
>NW_009268301.1:0-777 GCF_000687185.1 Egretta garzetta
CGCAGGCATGCTAACCAAAGCTCTGCTCTCCCGATGCCTTACGTTTTCAAAGAGTGGCAGAAGCGGCTCGACCAGCTGCAGAGCGACGGGGACAGCCGTCTGCCTGTCCACCAGGCGGAGCATGTTGCCAAGGACTTTCAGGGCCTCCATCCTGATGTCGTGGTCATCATCTTGCAGTCGCTGAATGACGTCTGGCAGGAGGCCTTGCAGAGTCGCTGCCTACATGAAACACACGATTTCGTTTTGTGACGCAGTCGAGGACCGCACCGGCAAAACCACTCTGCATGGAGAGGCGGCAGCGCCGGTCGGGCAGAGCTCTCTCCACGTCCGGTGCAGCCCAGGGCCTGGCCTGAGGTGCTCAGGGGCCACCGAGCAGGGCAGCGGGAGCAGTGGGCACCATTCCCGCCGCCACTCCCGATTCCTGGCCCAAGCAAGCCACTGCAGCCCAGCCCCAGGCAGGTGCCCTCACTGTGCCCGGCTGCCCCTGCTCACCTTCCCGCGTCTCCCAGACAGCGTGACGAGGCTTGCGACTGCCATCTTGCGCAGCACCAAGGTCTTGCTCTGCAGGTGGCACTGGAGGACGTACAGGACACGGCCAGTGACATCCTCCGACTTGATGCAGTCCAGGAGCTGAAACGTACCCGGCAGCAGAGTGAGAGCCCGGCACAGCCAGCAGAGCTCCCGGACAGCTTGGGGCGAGGCACCGGGGCTGACCGTAGCCCAGGTCGGGGGCAGCAGGGCCCGCAGAGGGCCCTCACCGCCTCCCCTCTGCCCTCT
>NW_009268302.1:0-778 GCF_000687185.1 Egretta garzetta
TTTTAAGAAGCAATGACTGTGGAATTTATTATGTTTACTTGAATTTATCCAACTGTTTTGGCTTAAAAACAACCGTTCTCCCTTTTATTTTAATGAAAATATTTGTTCTCTATAGGAATACGTACATTAGGTTTATGGTTTATTGTATTTGCCTTAACTTTATATATTGAATAATATTTGCATGTCAAGCGTAGGAAAATAATTTTGTCTCTTGTGACTGCTAGTATTGAATTATAAATTAGGTAAGTTGGTAAGTCAAAGACGGGTATCGTGATTAAGTCAAATGTATGTATGCGCTTAAGTGGAACCTAATGCTTATCTGAAGTGCTTGTGTTTCTTTACGTTTTTAAATGTAAAGACAAGCACAGTGATTCTAGGTTAGAGCTGTATGTTTACCTCCCATAAATAACTGAAACTTCAGAATGCAGCTCTGTTACACATTCCAGACACACTCTGTTAGCACAGTGCTAGAATGACTGTTGCAGGAAAAAACTATGCAATGGTAGTATGCCTGTTAGCTTAAGCAGATAGTATCAAGTAACAGTGAATAACAAACTGTTACAGGTTCGCATTTCCAGCATCTGTGGAAGAAGCGGTACAGTAGATGACAGTATATTTTTCACTTTGGATTCACTGAGACTTCCTGATGGCTACTCACCTTGTAGACACGACCTCGTGAACACAATTGTGGTGGAGAGCAATCAGTCATGTTATATTTGGAGAGCGCTCTGCTTGGTGCCAGTCAACGAGCATAGGTAATATTCATTCTTTCATTCTC
>NW_009268303.1:0-778 GCF_000687185.1 Egretta garzetta
TTCCCCTCGTCCTATCGCCCGCTACCAGGGAGATATCCTGGGATACCACCGATAAGCACAACAAAAAGAGACTGCAAAGGCAACTTTTTGTCTGAAAAGGTAGAAACTAGTCTGGAAAAATGAAAAATGGTCCAGAAGAATAAAAAGCTCATCAACTGTTGGCTGTTACAGGTGAAAAGTAGAAAATTAGAAATAGAAACATTAGCAACTCTCGGCTGCTTGCAGCCGTGGTGTCCTCCACTCTCTCATGTCTCTACGACATAAAAAGGGCTTCATTTTTAATCCAAAAATCGAGCCTCTCTTTCTGAGAACTTCCCGTGCTGCACATACTTTTCCTTTCCCAAACAGGCTGAATTCTCCTCATGAACTTTCTACGAGACCTTGGACTCCCACCAAGGCCACCTGGCTGATTCCTGGCTCTGTGTCACAGCTCAGCTTTGAAGCGAGACTCGGTTATTTTCTTGATCCCTCTCTGGGCCCACTTTCGGGGTGCAGTTTGTCCTCCCCTCTGGGATGGTTTAGGACCTTCTGAAATCTGTCTAATTCACTTCATACCAATACAATATCTCCTTATAGGTAATGAATCATATCAGCTGTTGTATTGTTGATAACTTTGCTTCACTAACCCTAAGTTCATAGTAACCTGTAATAGTATCTACCTACCTGGTTATTGCTATGCTATTGGTTGTTGCTTTATTATTGATTGCTCTTAATTGCCCCTGTACTCGGCACTGATGAGGCCGCCCCTCGAATGCTGTGTTCGGTTTTGGGCCCCTCA
>NW_009268304.1:0-779 GCF_000687185.1 Egretta garzetta
TGCCGGGAGGAAGATGAGCCACGAGGAAATCGCCTGCAGCCCAGGACTACAAAGCCTGTCGAGGCGCATGGAGAAACGAGGCAAGATGAAAAGAGGGATAATTTTTCCCCCAAGTATGCTCCTTCAAAGAGTTCGAGCTTGCCTTCATGATTCTGCCCAGCAAAGGGAAATGTAAATGGAACACGAATAACGAATTTAGATGGGAAGGTCTGTGTATTCGTGGCCAAGAGCCAGAGCCCTGCGTATTCCCAGCCCCCTCTGCACAACCAGGAGGAAGGAGGGCTGAAGGCTGTGAATCGCCGTGCGGCTGCATTCCGTACCCGCGGGAGCACCCACGGCATTGGAACTGCTTTGTACCTCACCTGCTAAATACAGCGCGCCTGGAGGAGGAGGAGGAGGGTAGAACCGCTGCCGTAATGCGTGCCACGTACCCGCGTGCAGACCACGCGCCACAGGGCCGGCGTGGCACGGACCTTAGGGCTGCGCTCCCCAGGGACAGCCAGGAGCTTCAGAACCCGCTCTGCGCGCCCACAGAGGAGGGAAAACCGGCAGAAAGTGAGGGCAAAGAGCCCCAGCGCCTGATGGAAAGAAGTTCAACACACAAAATCACCCAACTTGGTTATTAAATGATTCACTTACAGATTATTTTTTTTTTTTGGTTATGATGTTTTCTTCCTCAGATTTTTAAGGCAGCTTCCTTCAGCCCTGTGAGTTTCTGCGTTTGTTTGCTTAGCTTTCCTTAAATGTTTATGCTATTATGTTTTGTTTGCTTAGCTTTC
>NW_009268305.1:0-779 GCF_000687185.1 Egretta garzetta
AAAAAAAAAAAAAAGAAACCAACCAAAAATCCCTCCCGAGCAGCACATGCTGCGTATCCAAACAGAGGATCTGCTGTTACACACACAAAAAAAAAATGCATTTCTTGTAACGTGGAATCAAGCTAAATACGAACGGAGTCCCTGAACTATTCCTGGGGGCATCTGTGGTGCTACCCTTCCACTGTCAGCAGGGCACCGTGTGAAGATCCCCTTCTTACCTGCTCTGTTCTCCTCTCTCAGTACCACCCTGGCCTTGTTACGACACGGTTGTCATGACACTCGAGTGTGCAGCGAGCGGGCCTTTCTTCTGGGCGAGAGATGGTCTTGTGACTTCAGTAAGTTTTACAATATTAGCAAATAAGAGAATGATAATGCGGTTTCATAACATTTCACAGTAAAATTACAATTGTTTTGAAAATACATAGTCCCAAAAAAACATTTCTCAGTAGTAAGGTCGTCGTGGATTGTTCTGTGGGGAATAACAAGAGAAAGTTAATCAAAATTGCTGTCTTCACAGAACAATGAGCATCTGAGCTTAATTATCTGAATAAGCCACTGAAACGTGACATTTTTGACAGTGAAACCTGAGGCTTCCCATCAAAAATTACAAATGGAGCTTTCTAGGTGTGCTGGCATGCTGGGCGTAACGCAGGCAAACACAAACTCACAGGCAACCAGGCAAACAATTATTTGAAATAAACCATGGATTCCGGGACAACCCATCCGCTTCCTTTGTGCGCAGAGTTTATACTTTGTAGGTACCAGATAAAATTAAAAAA
>NW_009268306.1:0-779 GCF_000687185.1 Egretta garzetta
GACATGCTGGTGTTTGCCCCAGGGCTGGGGCTGCGCGATCTGCCTGGTGCTGTGCTCCTCGGTGGTGAGGCAGGGTGGGCAGTGGGGGCCGTCCCAGCCCGGCCTCACACGCACCTCCCCTGGCAGGGCCCAGGCTGAGGCCTTGCTGGCTGCGGGCAGCGAGGGATGCCGGGGAAGGGTGTCCCAATCTTCTCCTTTCCCAGCCTTCCCTGACTCGTCTGAGGACCTAGGGCCACAGTGGATTTACAGCCTTGCACGTTTGCTGTTCCCTGCAGCTCACGTCATTTGTCGCTTGAAGCACCCGATGGCCTGCGGGAAGCAGCAGAGAATTCTTCCAAAGACATCCCCATGAAGGACCTGGATGGTCCTTCACAAGGCCTCGGAGGCCTTTCCCTCTCCCGCTTTCAGTGCTGAAAGTTGCTTTCTCTGATCTGAGGGGTTTGCAAATCAGAGGTCTCCTTGCCTTCCCTGGCCCTGCTGCCAGCCCCCTCTCTGTCCCAGGCAAAGGGTTTTTCCAGTTCTCCTGTCTGCAGAGCCGCTGCTGGCTGGGACCTGTGCCTCTCAGACCTTGGGCTTTTGCTCTCCTTGGTCGAGCTGCTGTGTCACGGCTCAGGCTCACACCTGTGCTTTGAGGTAGCAGATTTGAAATTAAGTGTGGCTTTTTTCTGCCTTTCCCCGGCAATTATTATTTCTGGGATGCTTGTTTATGCGTTCAGTCACGGAAGCCTATATGCAGGGTTAATGGTCCTCATGTGGAAAATTTCTGGTGGCGCTGGAAA
>NW_009268307.1:0-779 GCF_000687185.1 Egretta garzetta
AATCTTCACCCAGCACTGGGATAGGGTAGGGAGTTAAAATCAGAAGGCTTATTTCCAAGATGATTTTGTGGGGTTTCCCCTCCTCCTTTTTCCATCAATAAGGCATGAAAATTGGAGTGTGGCACTGAATTGAGCTCCGAATACAATGTCTCCCTGGTGAGTAGAGGTTTGAGATATCTCACCAGGCCTGTCGATTGAAAGGTAGGACAGCCTGAGGTGTGACAGCTGTAGTGCCGTGGCTTGTAACCGCATTCACTGGATGGGTTAGAGCCACCAGAAGTTAGAACCCCAAAAGCATGAATTTAAAAGTAAAGACTTCAGGTGCTCTTCCATTTGTTCCCTTTTCTCAATCTGAGCTTGTACTGAAGGATTTCAAGCCTTCTTTATGCCACCTGGGCCCAATTCCCTGGTGTCTCCATGAGACAGAGCCCTTAACTGTGTCTTGGGAAAGCATGTGTTTCCATCTTGGTAAACTGCACATAATGTGCCAGGACATACAGATGTTGTAATGTCTTGTCTTCTGCTGTTAGCTGGACTTAGTGGTCCTCCTGGCTGCCCCTTCTGCTGGGGAAGGTGGCCTGGCAGGGTATGGCAGTGCCCCACATCTTCCCAGGCTTGCAGAGGAATCGAACAGGCAGCACAGCTCAGCACTCAAAAGCCAGATTTCTTGGGGGACTGGGATGGGGTAGGTACTTAAAACTGAGGGGTTTATCTCCCAGACAGTTAGCTCTTCTCTCCCCTTTTCAGGACAGCCTTGGAACTAGGGATAGATTTTTTTT
>NW_009268308.1:0-779 GCF_000687185.1 Egretta garzetta
TGCATCAGTAGGTTAGTGAGGTTAAGTCATGCCAACGTTTCCACAGTTGACATTAAAGAGAGCAACGCTCTTTGCATCACAGGTAGCCACCTTCGTGGCTTGAGACACCTGGGTCAGCTGGGAATATGTCGGCAAGGATGACCAGAAAGCTTCTGCACGGAAGAAGCTAAAGAAAAGCACGTTGGCCCAGTGTGTTTAGCCATCACTAACACTTACCAAGTGCATCATCTGAAACAAAAATAAAAGTAGCTGTAATTCCAGTCTCTGCACTCCCTGTCTTCAAAGAACTTCCAAAGGCAGCTTGAATTCTTCACCCTTTTGCTAGCATTCTCGGAGTGACATTAGAAGCCACTTCTGGCACTAGCTGTTATCACATCCCGGTAACTGCAGCCCCCAGTGAGCCACATGCTGGCAGCAGCAGGGGAACGCAGCTGTAACATTATCTGACACACACCAGCAGAGTTTGCACAGCCCCACTCACAACTCCACTACGCAGCGGATATCAGCCCTACACGCTAACTATAGACTTGCTGAAACATTATCATACATGAAGGACTAATTAGGTGTGCTGGGCCATTAGCCATCTCTGAACATTGACTGATGAAAAACATAATTAATGGCAGCTTTCATAAACAGATTCCAAATGGCGAATTAAATTAAAAGGAAAGCAGCTGTTGCTAATGGAAATAAGGACCATTTCTTGATTAAAATATCTGCCTGTCTTTCCGTGGGAGTTTTTCCAGAATGGTGGGATGGAAGAGTGTAACGAGATCTGGGAG
>NW_009268309.1:0-780 GCF_000687185.1 Egretta garzetta
ACTTTCAGTATGTTCTTGAGCTTGTTTTCAGTGCTGTGTGTTGAAAAATTACAGCCTGTGATATGCCTAGTTCTGCTTTCTTCCACCATCTCATATTTATATTTTCAGTTGTGTATTCCTGTCGGCCTGTCCTTGCAGGATGTTCTGTCTTTTTGAGGGGAATCTTTTTGGTTTTCTTTGAGAAATCTAACTTTTTCCACAGAATAACGTTTAGAATGTAACATGTTGTTGATTAGATCAAAATTATATTTGTTGAGGTAAATGCTTTAAATACAAAAGAACAGGAACTATGTGTAAAATAAAGAACAACATATGCAGTCTTAATTTTTGAGCAGCAGTTTCTGTTACTGGTAATCACCTTCAGTTTGCTATAGCTAACTGGGGCTCTTGACATGTCTTGATGTACATGTACTATCCCCAGTTACTCAGATAGTATGTTCTGATAAAGGTGACCTCATTAGAAGAAATGTTTTCTTTTTCTTAAACAGTGTCATAAATATACATTACATTTGTTTAAGGCATCCTGTGTCTTTGAAGTCAGTTCAATGTACATCATAGTGTCAGCTCATTAACATTGGATCAAAGTGTATATTAAATTTCTGATTAAACATCCCCTCTTTTGCAGCTAGAAATAAACACAATTACAACTTCTTCCTTCCTGGCATTGGTTTAAGATTAACATGTGCCCAATTTTAGTGAGTTCGACTGTTGCTCCTAGCCAGCTGGGTAAACAGACTTTAAGGAAATTAGGTGAAGTTTAGCACACAAGCCTTTTTTTTT